>NC_140992.1:241837363-242249785 GCF_052327205.1 Somniosus microcephalus | reverse complement strand
AAGAGAGAGACCGCGGTATCCCAAAAACGTTCAGCGTTCCGCTCATTAGCATCTCATTAGCGACAGTGTGACGTCGAGGTCCACCAATCGGACGGCGGGTTCCTTCCTACAGTTGAGTGTCGAGTGACTCGACGATTGACCAATCCTACGCTTCGGTGACCTGAACCGGTCGACCAATCGGTGCGTGTGTGGGCGGGCCTTATCCTTCTGAACCGAGGTGAGTGGCCGCCATCTTGATTTTTCACAATTTTTTCCCCCACACTTTCTGTGTGTTAGGGAACTAAGGTAAATATTTTAATGATGTGTTAGGGAATTAAATAACAATTTAATGGGGGGGGGAGAGCCTCTGGAAATCGCGGGGGGGTGGGGGGGAGAGCCTCGGGAAATTGCGGGGGCGGGGGGGAGAGCCTCGGGAAATCGCGGGGGTGGGGGCCGAGCCTCGGGAAATCGCGGGGCGCCCGCGCTGACCGCGCATGCGCCGCCCGCACTGACCGCGCATGCGCCGCCCCGCCCGCCCACAGTGGCCGTCCATCAGCCGCGCGATAAGCGGGGGACCTCAGCTCCGGACCTCAGGCGCTAGGCAGGGGGAGGGGCCGGAGAGAGGGACAGAGGGGAGCGGGGGAGGGAGAGGAGGGGAGGGGAGGGAGGGATAGGACAGGGAGAGGACATGACAGGGAGAGGGGGGACACACAGGGGCAGGGAGACCAAGCGCCCCAAAATTGCCCACTGACCGCGCATACGCCGCCCGCCCGCCCACAGCGGCCGTCCATCAGCCGCGCGATACGCGGGGGACCTCAGCTCCGGACCTCAGGCGCTAGGCAGGGGGAGGGGCCGGAGAGAGGGACAGAGGGGAGCGGGGGAGGGGAGAGGGAGGGATGGGAGGGTAGGGAGAGGAGGGGAGGGGAGGGAGGGATAGGACAGGGAGAGGACATGACGGGGAGAGGGGGGACACACAGGGGCAGGGAGACCAAGCGCCCCAAAATTGCCCTCACGCCCCAAAATTGCCCTCGCAACGCGGGGCTCCCCAGCTAGTTAATTATAAAAGGGAACTTGATATAATATTTACATACCCATTTTTGAAATGGTGGCTACTAGGAAGAAGAAAATAACATTGCCTGCCTGGTGACTGCTGTCCAAATATATCACTGCTTACACTGAGCTTTGATGCACAGATCATTTTATAATGATTTCAAGCCAGTTGTGTAATTCCTGAGAGGTACTGTACCTAATGTTAACTTCCCAAATTATTACCAGATTCTCATTAAAGATTCAGCTAACCATACTTAATGTTGTTGCATTTTAATATTTCTGCAAGTTTGACCAACTGTTTTGTGTATTTTATATAATGGAAGGTTTGCACAGTGGGGTTTAAATTGGCTCTTACAATAATGGGAATCAACCATTTTAATTGAGAAACATCAACGACAGTATGCATTTTAGATAATATTCTTCGAATAAACAGGGTACTTCATCGAGAAACTTGCTATTATAGCTCATAGTTTATCAAAAAATCTGTCTTTTAAAGATCACTGTAGGTACAGCAATTCAGACCACTGAGGAAACCCAACATTTTTGATGGGATGTTGTGAGTTGGGCTCAGTCAACAAATCTCTCTTTTTCTATTTCCCCCTTCTTCGTTCCTTTTCTGAAGGCACTGACACCTGTGGAGATACAGCTCCACTGATGCTGGTGGCCCTCCAGAACCCCGCCTAGGTGGCAATTCTTCATTTTGTGAACTAGATAGCAAGTGTCAACTCCAATTTTGTCCACATACATACACTTTCTAGTAGGGCTAGTAACCAGTAACTGGAATCCTGGCTGATTATATTTCCTCATGTCCAGGGGTGCTAAGACCAACTATTGCCTGACTTGAGATCAAATAACCCATGGGCCTTCTGGTCTATGTAGCACAGTGCTGCATCACACCATGCATTTTCTTACTAATGTATTGAGGGAACCTTAAGTGCTTAATTGAAAAGAACAACAATTGGGCTTCATTTTGTTTCTCAATGCTAACCTGAAGCTGATCTTTGTTCCCTTACCTCTGGATTTCCTTTCTTCCCTACATCCTACTGCCCATTGGTCAAATCACTTTTTTTGATGCCAACATTTGGAATTTTGTTTTTACATTGAACTGTATTGGAGCAAACATTTCTGTTGAAATATGAGAGCTGATAGTAGAGAACTGCAATAGTATGCATCTTTATAGCCTCACCCTTACTGAGCACAGCAAGGATTTTAAATTTTCAACTCCGCTTGCTAATCTGATCTAGTGGGGCAAAACGATGGCATAAATGTATGGACAAGCTGGGATCTTCAGCCTTATTTGTCACCAGTGGCAAGTTTAGTGTTTTAGAAAACCTTAATCTCCCGATGATGGGGTATTGTAACTCTGTTTAATTGATGGCAAAGAAAACCCTTCTTTTTCTGCTGGACTCCATGCAGTCCAAACCCACACCGATCACTGGGCTGAGATTTGATTGGGCTGTCAGTCTTCCAAAAGATTGACTGAAGCAGTACCATAAGAATTGCTATCGTTTAAGCCGGATCTCCATGATTAAGCCAGGAATACAAGAGCTGCTGCAATTGTACTTCAACAATCTTATCAATCCAGAAAGTCTGTATGGCCTTCCAGTAGTGAAACTTCACACACTGCAGTCTGATGATCTTTCATACCATTGCCATTTAGAATACTGCCTTTTGAATTCAAAGTTTAAATGTGGAGTTTAACCATCAATTGCTGAATCATGCTACAGGCTATGGAAAATTTGTTGCCCGATGGTGCCAGAGTAAATTTAATCACCTGAGCTGTTTGCTCATAATATAAAGGGTGTTGATTCAACAAAGTGGGTTTTTGTTTGCTGTTCTGGGTGTAACTGCATTCCATAATTAATGTTTGTCTAGCAAATGGGAATTCCTAATCACTGTTCAGTGTTTCCATTGTGATTTCATCACTGATGTCTGGGATAAACGTTCATGGGGAGCAGAAGTAGTATCTACATAAATTACTTGGATGCTGAAACTTGTCAAATTTACAGATGACTCTAAATAGGGAAAGCAACAAACAGAGGATGCAGTTCAAGATTTGTAGAATGACTTGGATTTGTTATGCAACGCGGCAGATACATGAATATGTGAAGTACTGGGCGAACATCTGCTGAAACCCTCCTCCACGCCTTTGTTGCCCCTGGACTTGACTATTCCAGTGCTCTCCCGGCCGCTCTCCCGGCCAGTCTCCCACCTTGCGCCCTCCGTAAACTTGAGCTCATCCAAAACTCTGCCTGTATCCTAACTCGCACCAAGTACTGTTCACCCCTTGTGCTCGCTGACCTACATTGGCTTCTGGTCCAGCAACGCCTTGATTATAAAATGCTCATCCTTTTTTTTTCAAATCTCACCATGTCCTCGCCCCTCCCTACCTCTATAACCTCCTTCAACCCCACAACCCTCTCGGATCTCTGCGCTCCTCCAATTCTGGCATCTTGTGCATCCCCTATTTTAATCTCTCCACCATTGGCAGCCTTGCTTTCAGCTGCTGAGGCCCTAATGTCTGGAATACCCTCCCTAAACCGCTCCACCTCTCTATCCTCCTTTAAGACGCTCCTTAAAATCTACATCTTTGACCAAGCTTTTGGTCACCTATCTTAATATCTCCTTATATGGCTCGGTGTCAGATTTTGTTTAGCGCTCCTGTGAAGTGCCTTGGGACGTTTTACTACGTTAAAGGCGCTATATAAATGCAAGTTGTTGTAGTATCCTAATAATGAGGCACATTGGTCATCTGTGTGCCCTGGAATAATGCAAATCTGCCTGGCTCCAGTATCAGATTAGAGTCTGACATTGGCAATCTTCAATTACTAGGTGTGTCACCTTTAGCCATTTCAACCCCAGAGACCCTACTTTTCTTCCCCGCTCCGCACTTCCCTATGCTTTCCTATTCCAAAGGAGGATAGTCACCAGTTGATCATAGTTCTGTTTATTTTTGCTGCTTAAGCAAACTATTAACTCCCTGTCAAGGAATTTGCTTCAATTTGTTATGCTGATACCAAGATGTACACAACTACAGGATATGCTTTGTCAGTAATTGACTTTGTTTTTCAAAACTCAATTATTTCAGAAGATTTTCTTACGAAGGATAGTTAATACATTACATACTTTTCTTAGTGTTTGTTTTTATTGTGCTTTTTGTATTTTATGAAGCTTTGTGCAGTTTACATCGAAAATACAGTTTCTAGATCGTGGGATACATGGTCTCATTACTAAATTGTGGAAGGAGAACTGCATGCTTCTAGAATGCCAAAATTATAACTGACCTCGTCAAGGCATAGTTACTGCAATTTTAATCTTGCAGTTTAACTGTGATCATTGTAAATGGAACACCTCATTCAGCATCTAGCTTGTTTTGTTCAATTAAAAACCAATAGAAAATGAAATCTAGTTAGGAACTTGCAGCACCCTCTCAAAATAAACTGAAAAGTTGAACCATGGGATAATTTTATAAGTTATTGTTCTAGGTGGAGTGGTAAACTGCTTATTTCATTTGCATTTTTAGGAGAGGAAGGAGATTTTTGAGCAACATTTGAAAAGTCTGAAGTTAACGCGCCCAGCCAGTTTTTATTCCCAACGATTGGCAGAGCTAGCTCCAGGATTTAGTGGTAAGACTTCAACATTTACAATTATTGTGCAGGATTTTATTGTACATTTTTTTTTGTAGGCTGAGCTTACATTACATTTGTGTAGAAGTTGCTGTACCTGTTAGTGTAAATTTTCTGAACTATATATTTCATTAGAAATTTGAGGGTGAAAAGTTGCAACCAAAATCTATTATGCCATTCAAAAGTACTAATGTGAATATATCCCAACATGACAGACAACAAATTTTATACTTCAAAATCTTTTTTTTAGTTTAGAGTATACATGAATCTGTCTTCATCCTAGGAGCTGACATTGCCAACATCTGTAATGAAGCAGCATTACATGCGGCCAGAGAAGGGCAGAAATCTGTTGACTCCTTCAGTTTTGAATATGCAGTAGAGAAGGTCATAGCGGGTACGTGTTTTTTCTCTTGAAACTTTTTATGACATTTTCTTGGTAAGTAAATAGTGTACCACCACATAATGTGGGGAAGAGCCATATAGATCAGGAGGGTCCTAACATTGATATTTGTTCTGTGTTGCATTAGTGCAGCACAAGGGTTTATGGGCTGGCTTCTTGAGCACATAGAAGCTTGTCCGTAAGGTATAGTCATTTTTCTATTAATTATTTGTGAACCCATGTTAAAATTAGATGGTGTATGTGTGTGTGTAGTTCTCTAGTTGTTTCCCAATAAATTTGCAGTACTAATGACATGACTGTTATTAATCCTGTTTTTTGGGCATTACGCATGAAGTATCTAGATTGTACTGTCAATTAGTGTCAACAGACCAAAGCTGACACCTAAATTTTAAACCACTGATGATATTCGTAACATTTGTGATATCAGGATCATAATCTAATCTTGAGATCCAGATCATCGTCCACTACTTAAATTTCAGTCTTGTTTTATGCTACTGTCCGAACCTTTTTAATTCAATTGCTGTCTTGTAATAATTCTGAGGTACCTGTTGTATAAAACTTCTGCTGTTGCACTTTCAAAGCTAATCCAAGCCAGCTACTGAGAGATAGTCAAGTGGCATTGGTAAATGTTCAGGAACCAGCTGCCTGGTTGTGCTCTTCACTAAAGAATGGTGTGTGACACATCTGGGAAAAGGGAAAAGTGCTTCAGGTAACATACTTTTGGAAGAAGGAATGTATTCTCGTGAAGTCTCAAATCTTTTTTTTTTTTTGTCTAGATACACAGCACAATCATCTTGAAGGAAAAGTTTGCAGGGCTATGGGAAAGAACAGGGAAGTGGGACTAATTGGATAGCTCTTTTATAGAGTCGGCACAGGCATGATAGGCTGAATGGGCTCCTTCTGTGGTGTATGATTTTTCTGTTCTCAACATTGAAATGCTCATTAAATACCTCAGTTTACAGTTCTCCAAGTAATATACAAGAACCCCTATTCATATTTAACAATCACTGTACACTGATTATTTGAACAGATTCTAAAAATGTCAGTATTGCTCCACCTCATGACAATACTTGCTTGTTTGGGAAACTTTGCTTAGTTTTGTTCACATTTTCATTTTCCTCTCAGGCACTGCCAAGAAGAGTAAAATTCTCTCCAAGGAAGAACAGAGAATAGTAGCTTTCCATGAGTCTGGACATGTCCTCGCGGGCTGGCTTCTTGAGCACACAGAAGCTGTCTTAAAGGTCTAGTCATTTTTTTATAATGATGTTGACATTAGTGATGTATAGATAGATTTATATATATATAGGTGTATGTCTGGATATATATAAAATACAGTGTTATATAAATATAGTCAGTTGGAATCTGAAATGACTGCATTTTACAAATATTAAACAGCTTAAACTTATTTTGCTGCTACCTTGAGAGTGAGAGTATGTGTAGACAGGCTAGTAGAGGCAAAAACATTGGGACATTTAGAATAGTTGGATACTGTGATGGGGAAGAGAGGGATGTGTTTTGATGGTTCCAAAATTTTAAAGTTCAGTTGTTTCGAGTGTCCAGCTCGTGTGGCTATTCGATTGTGCTGGTCATTACAGCCAAGTCTAATCCTGTTTTCACCCAATGTTGACGGGCACTTCTCAGCAGAAGCCACAATATAGTATTCAGGAACGGGAATTCTGGTTAATTTTCTCACTAGCTCCGAGGTGCCGATGCCTATGAGCAGACCAGCAATTGAAGCTGGGACAACTTGGTTCGTATTGTTTACAGCTATTATTAGCCATTAGACATTTAATAGAACTATAAAGCTTTTTGGAAAACAAATGTTTGTCGTGTTTTAAAACAAATAATAAAATCCAGTATGGATCTCTACAATTATGTAGTTAAGTTTAGAAATCTTTATGGAATTACTAATATGATTGTTTTTATGTTTTAGGTTTTGCATCAATGGTTCTGAACCATCTATTTTAATTTTATAAAATCACCTGAGGTAAATTGTAAATAATTCCTGATCTATCTCGAGTTTAATCTCTTTACCTTGTAGGTCTCCATAACACCACGAACAAATGGTGCACTGGGATTTGCACAGATCCTACCTCGAGAGCAGCACCTTTTTACCAAAGAGCAGCTTTTTGAACGCATGTGTATGGCTCTAGGAGGTCGTGTTGCTGAAGCTATCACCTTTAATAAAGTCACAACAGGTATAATTTGAACAATCCCAAATCTAAGAATACTTGCATGATTCTTTCTTCTAATCCATTACTCAGTACTGTATTGTGTTCAGTTTTAGGCTAAAGGGTGACATTTTGTATTGCTTTTATTCAACATCTGCCCCCCACCCCAGTTATCCAAGTCCCCTCCTTTTTCCCCCACCCACCATAGGTGGACAAAAGGTGAACGTCTCTTTTTAAGGTATCTTCATATTTTTTCCCTTCACACATCTGGTTGAGAGGATGGGAGACCTCCTTCCAAAGCCACTAGAACTGGCTGCTGGAAGGCGGCAAACCAGGATGACTTTTGCTCTGTGAAAACTATCAGTCATTGCAATGTGCAACTCTCCTGTGATATGCTGAATTTGAGATCCTGCATTCCACCACTGTAGAAACAATTTGATGCTTCATTGTGCTGCACTGCCATTTGGAGGTTTCTTAAGATCAGTGAAATGTAATATATATATTTTTAAATCTTGCCAATCTTTCCCCCCTGCTCTTGAAGACATTAAATTCTTCCTAGCACCAGTCACCTTCCAGTATATTGCACAAGTAGCAATTATTCATGTGTGAGCCTCGAGTATCAGCAGGCTGTTTAATTATAGAGAGCATCACAACCAAGTTTGATCTTGCCCTCATCATGTGCACTTGCAGCCGGATAGTGATCAAGAGCAGGAACCCTGGCCATATTTTCACCTCCTCCTTAATCTAGAGGCACTGAGGCCTATTGTACCACCTCTACTGCCATCCTAGTTGAGATCTGCAAATTCAACATAAAAGAGAGACTTGCATTTATATAGTGCAATTCACATCCTCGAGACAAAGCCAGTCAAGTACAGGAAACTTTGGTTTATCCGGAGGTTGTATGTCCGGAAACCTCGATCTACCGGCAGAAATCAGGAGCCGTTTTGTTAGGTTTTTTTTCTTCTCGTGGCTTTGTTTTCAACAGTCGGGCTCTGGAAAGTCTCTCTGAAGCTGTTGCTAAGCTACAGAGACGCTTCCAAGGTACGGGCCGACTGTTTACAAGCTGTTGCTAAGCAACAGTGTTTGTTGTCAGATACGGAGATGAAAACCTCCGTATGCTTCAACATTAACTTTGTATGTCCGGCAGTTTTGATAGATCGGCAACAGCTCGGTCCCGTCAGTGCCGGATATAACAAAGTTTCCTGTACTATTATAATGTAGCCCCTGTTATTATATAGGCAAACATGGCAGCCAATTTGCACATCCATCTGTAATTGGATTCTGCAGTCCAAAATAGGCACTGAGGAAAATGGAAAGGTTATTTTGTTCTCTTCTAAGGTTGGAGAATCTGCTACATTGTTTAGAGGTGTACCAGAAGTTTATTCAGCCCACAAACAGAAAGTGAGACGAATGACTAATCTGTTTCTGGTGGTGGTGGTTGAACGATAAATGTTGGTTAGGACACTGGGAGAACTCCACTGCTCTTCGTATAATGCCATGGGATCTTTTACATCCATCTGAAAAGGCAGGATTAACATCTCATCTGAAAGATGGCACTGCCAACAATGCAGCACTCCCTCCGTACTGGTTTAAACTATGGACTGAAGTCCATAGTGGGACTTGAACCCATGACCTTCTGAATCAGAGGTGAGAGTGGTACCACTGAGCGAAGCCGATACCCAAAATACACCTTGGAGATAGAACCTATGATCTTCCTCAGACTCATCTACTCCCTTCCGAGTCATCAGTAGAATCCTCAAATGTATACATTTTTATGCCTATCTAAAAATTGCTTTGGTTACCTTTCTAAAAGAGCAGCTTTAATATCAGATGGGTGGGGCAGTGGGTTACAGCATTGTCCTTTCACCTCTAGGACCTGGGTTAACTTCAGGCCCAACTAAAGTCTGATAATTGTATGGATCCTAGGGGAAGTGAGCTTGGGCAGCCTGACTTCACTTTGAAGTGAATACCATTCCAACACATTCCTGTGATTCATCAGTAATTAGATGCTGCAGTCCAAAATGGGCAATGAGGAAAATGGAAAGTTAATTTGTTCTCTTCTAAGGTTGGAGAATATGCTACATTGTTTAGTGGTGTACCTGAAGTTTATTCTGCATCTGACCAATGGAAAAATTAGAAATGTTTCGTTGGAGGCCTCTATCTAGGCAATTAATACGTTTATTCAATTTCACTATTTTATCAGAGGTGATCATAGACCTTTTAATAGTGAAACCTTTTTAGCAGACAGAAGAATTTGAAAAGAAGTTGAGCTATTGTATGATATCGTACAGTGTAATTTCTAAGCTCTCATTTCCTCAAGTACCCCACTTGCATTCCTGGACAGGATACAAGAAAAAGCTAGTTGCCTAATGGGTGGACCCGCTCTCCCCTTCTGCTTCCAGGCTTTATCTCTCCATCACAACCTTCCTTGTCTCTTACTGAGGCTAAAGTGCTCAATGTTCTTTGGTTCCTTTTTTTCTTAACTCTCCACTCTCTGCAGACTTCTTTCTTTTCCTATATACCCATTGCATTGAAATCAAGATTAGTTGCAGTCTCTTACTCTAACTTATTCTTTTCAAGGATCTCAAAGTTGTGGAACTCCTTATCTCCCCAGTCTTTCCTTTATTCTTACAATCTTCAGGTTTTTAAAAAAATCTAAGCTAGGAGTCACCGAATCAGTTCCTGATTTACCTTGTCTTCTCTTTCATTCTTTTTAACCTTGTGCTGTTATGACCACATAGGCCTTTGCCCTGCACCAACTTTCTCTGTAAACAGAAAATTGTGGCTTTTGCACAGAGTGGTTAATGGAAGAAAGAAAGAAAAAGACTTGCATTTATATAGTGCCTTTCACGACCACCGGACGTCTCAAAACGCTTTACAGCCAATGAAGTACTTTTGGAGTGTGGTCACTGTTGTAATGTGGGAAACGCAGCAGCCAATATGCGCACCGCAAGCTCTCAAACAGCAATGTGATAATGAGCAGATAATCTGTTTTTGTTATGTTGATTGAGGGATAAATATTGGCCAGGACACTGGGGAGATCTCCGGTGCTATTTTTGTGTCCTGTTCCATATTGATTTCATGAGTATATTAGTGATACCCTAGGATGTGATTATGTGCTGTTCAAAGTTATAGGAGTAGATCATCCACTTAACTCTGTTTTGGGAATTGAATGAGACCTAAATGAGTGGAAAACAAAACAATGTGAATTAGAAGGAATAGTAAAAGGTACCCGTGTATCTGACACACCATATAATGTCACCACTGTTGACCAATAACTGTTGTATTTTTTTTGGTATGGTAGAGCTTTTTGTGCTTGAAGCGTGGGAATTTTGGGGGAATTGCCCATTGGAGAATCCACTTGCTTTTCTAAAAGTGACATTATTTAATCTGATTTTTTTGTATCCACAAAAAATAACTGGATCTGCTTGAAAGCCAAAATAAAAGTACATATGCTAACCTCCTGGACTTAAGTGGTATAATGTTTAATATGCAGGTGCTCAGGATGACTTGCGAAAAGTTACAAAAGTGGCTTACTCCATGGTGAAATGCTATGGAATGGTTGAAACAATTGGACACATCTCATTCCCTGATGCAGAGGAGACCGGGGCAATTGGTCGACGACCCTTCAGCCAAGGACTTCAGGAGCACATGGATCACGTAAGTTTTAAAGTGATGTAGGATCACCAAAGCTATCTTTTTACCACTTTCTCTATGTAGGGAACGTATGGTTGGGGTGAGGAGAGGTGAAATTAGGGAAAATGTGAAGTGAGGTAGCAAACTTTGCTAAGAATAAACATGAATAAGGAGTGGTTATCTCTTCTCCTGTGGCTTAGTTTTTGAAAGCCAGAAGTTCTTTGTGGTGTGGTTGATTTTATATTAAATACTAGATTTGTGTGAATAAGTGCTGTTTAAATTGACTTTTTTTGCAGTTGATCTGTATATACTAATGTAAATTCTAGGCATTAAGCCCATCTTTAATGCAATTGCAGAAGCTTACTGAAAGCATAGTCTGGTATAGGCACAAATATGTTTATGCACATGTTAATCTTGACTTGTAATGTTACTTGTATATGACTTATTAAATATTGATCTTGTATCTGCGAAATAACTCCAGGTACAGTTACCCTGACAAAATGACCCTATTGTATTCCTGGACTATGTTTACCTAATGAGATTGTGTGCATGAACTATAAAGTAAAATCAAGCCAAATTGATTTTCCTGGTGAATCAGCCCTTCTGCCATGATTATTTTTGGTGTGAGGTTTGTGTTTAAATTCCCAAATGCTGTCTCCTGCTGCTGTGCTTCCTGCAACAGTGAGAAGAGGCCAGACTGTGAATTGTCAACAATTGTGTTAATGCTGCTTTGTGTTTGGCTGACAGGAGTTGTATTGCCTTGGTATTTATTGGATTGTGAAAAAGATACAATTTAACAAACTTCAATGTTGATGATAATGGTTGGTTGATACTCCTATTTTAGAATTACTGGAAACTAAGTTGATTTTGTTAATGACACTATGGTGGTAAACTAACAAGAGAGTAGTTGAGTAGATGTTTCATTATGAAATTAGTTTGCATTACTATCATAACTTTAATTGACATACAGGAAACTCTTTTTTATCCGGGACCGGCATGGTGCCGGTTTATCAAAGTCCGGATTACAGAGAGTTATAGTTAAAAGGTACGAGAGCTCCGTACACAACAACAAATCAAGGCTTCCCTGCTGCAAGAACCCCGGCCACAGACCAAGCGTCCCTGTTGCTTAGCAACAAGTGCGGAAACCCCCGATTACACAGCCAAGAATCAAGAAACGGCCACTAATATGAAGAAAAACTTAACTGAACCTACTCCTGAATTTTGCCGGTTAACCGAGATTTCCGGTTGTTTGGGTGCTGGTAAATCGAGAGTTTTCTGTATATGCCAATAATTGTATTTAATAATGCATGCATGTCCTCACTGATTTTCTTAATTCTATAGGAAGTCAAACTATTGGTGGCTCGTGCTTACAGGCACACAGAGAAGCTCCTACTGGATAACCGGGACAAGCTGCTTGCAGTAAGTTGAATCTTCCCCCAGTTGAACAGGGAGGAAGGAATATTTTAAATGTCTTCTGTAAGGAACAAGAAATTCTCATTTGTGCATGTCACAGAAAAACGGCCTGATGGCAGCATACTATTTTACGCACTCCTGGCCAGCTTCCCACGTTCTACCTTCCGTACACTTGAAGTCATCCAAAACACTTCTGTCCGTGTCCTAACTCGCACCAAGTCCCGTTCACCCATCACTCCTGTGCTTGCTGACCTACATTGGCTCCCAGTTAAGCATTACCTTGATTTTAAGATTCTCATTCTTGTTTTCAAATCCCTCCGTGGCCTCGCCCTCCCTAACTCTGTAATTTCCTCCAGCCCCTCAACCATCCCAGATCTCTGCGCTCCTCTAATTCTGGCCTCTTGAGCACCCCAATTTTAATCGCTCCACCATTGGCAGCCGTGACTTCAGCTGCCAAGGCCCTAAGCTCTGGAATTCCCTCCCTAAACACCTCTACCTCTCTTTCTTCCTTTTAGGACCTACCTTTTTGACCAAGCTTTTGGTCATTAGCCCTAATATCTCCTTATGTGGCTTGGTGTCAAATTTTGATTAACGCTCCTGTGAAGCGCCTGGGGATGTTTTACTACGTTAAAGGCGCTATATAAATACAAGTTGTTTCCTGATTGGGAAAGACCCAGTTAGATGGTGTATTCAGGTTATTTGTCACTTGGTGGTGGTGGTGGTCTAAGTTAATTGTAGTAGTAACTGGCATATAGGATGCTGATCCTGGTGTAATAAGCATTAAGCTCAATATTTGGTGGAATTACAATTCTGATCAAAACTGAACTGTTCAGTGCTTTTATGCCACGATTGGCATCCAGGGTTAGGATGGTCAACAATCCACATATTTAATACTGCCCAGCTAAAGATGAACTTGGTGCATATCTTCTCAGTAATTCTGCCTAGTGGGAGACCTGATATTGCAAATCTCCAGCAGGTTACTTTTACAGAGATAAATCAGAATACAGGAAACTTTCTGGTATCCAGCACTGACGGGACCGAGCTGGTGCCGGTCGATCAACACTGCCGGAGAAACCAGCGCTAATGTTAAAACTAGGGTTGCAGAATTCTGGGAATTTTTAAAAGAGGAAACTTTCCATGGGAATTTTTGGGAATTTTGAGTTTTTTTGCACACTGGTGGTTTTTGTCTCTGACCCTTATATTATCTTTGTCGTCAAAATAGACATACTGTTCCATACAAATAAAAACAGGCTTTCAAAACTTTATTTAGGTTATAATTTTGAACTTTATTGAACCCCCACAAAAAAGACCCATCTAAAATAAAATAAAGAGCGTCAGCTTATTTAGCCTGTAATTTGTCCTTATTTTGTCCCTTTGAGTCTTCTACTCATGAGTCTTCTACTCCTCATTGCTCCTCCTGATTGACTCTGGCTCTGACGTGTCCATTTCCTCCTCTGTGTCAGTGTCTAGCTGTGTGGTGGACACTTCTGTATCTGGCTCAATAGTTGTAGGTTCGCCCGGATAGCCACCAGTTTCTCCACTCTCTTGTTAGTCAGCCTGTTGCGCACCTTTGTATGCGTATTCCCAAAAAGTGACCAGTTTCGTTCAGAGGCCGCTGATGAAGGTGGGATTTGGAGTATCACCGATGCAATAGGTGACAGGGCCTCAGATGCACAAAGTCCCTTCCACCAGGTATGTGCACTGATATGCTTGCATGATTCCCATATCCCATCCCCATTCCAAAGACCTTGCTTGGTAGAGAACTTTGCCAGACTTCCCAGAACTTTGCCCACATCCAGATTGAGATGGTGTGAGAGGGTAGAAATCACACTGTAAGCGCTGTTGATCTGTTCTCCAGAAAGTATTGGTCTCCCAACATGCTTTGGGTCCAGCATGTATGCTGCAGCATGAATCGGCTTGACACAAAATTCTTGATGCGTCTGTATGAATTGAACAATTGCCTTCTCCTCTGCTTTGAGCAGCAGGGATGTGGGTAGGGCAATGCTGATTTGTTCTTTTAAATCAGTAAAAAGCCTGAGAACCTCTGACAAGACAGCGTCATCTCCTTCAATCTGAGCAATTGCAGATGCTACTGGTGAAAGTAGTTTAAGGCTGCTAACCACTATCTCCCAAAACACATCATCCAGCAGTATTTTCTTGATGGTGGTTTCCATATCCCCAGACTGGGATATTGCAATTTCTTGCAGCGACTCATTACCCTCCAGAAGGCTGTTGTACATTATGACAACACCACCCCATCTAGTGTTGTTGGGCAGCTTCAGTGCAAATATTACAAATAGAGGGAGCTAATCGCTCATCCAACCAATCAGGACACATTTGTTCACAGTCACACACAAAACTTGTAATTATTAAAACAAGCCAAGTAAGAAGATAAACATATATTGATTAAAAAATTCCTTAATAATTAAGATTCCATCTCTGTTAGTAATTTTCAGAGAGGACCTGTGGGGAAAAAAAAAGAAAGAAATACAAAAAAAACAATATTATGCTAGCATGTGCTTTTTTGGGCAAAATTCCCAAGCTAAACTTCCCGTGGAAAATTTCCAGAAATTTACCGGAAACTTTCCACCCCTTTGCAACCCTAGTTAAAACATAGAGTTTCTGAGCTCCGTATCTAGCAACAAACCCTGTTGCTTAGCATCAGCTTCAAAACAGTCGGCACAACTTGCAAGCATCTCTGTAGCTAAGCAACAGCTTCAGCTAGATGCTTGCAGAGCCAGGAATGGAGAAAAAAAGCAACAAAAAGTAAAAAAAAGTTTTCTGAACCGACTCCTGAATTTTGCCGGTGGATAGAGCATTCCGGAGATTTAACCTCTGTTTAAACGAAAGTTTCCTATACTTAAAATCAGCAAGAAATATTTTTTTAAATTTCACTTGCTGTTCCTGTACGGTAATACTTCAGATTAAAAAGCTATTTCTCTCACACACCTCCCTGGCCACCACAGAGAATATTAAATGTTCTTTACAGTTTCAAAACACAGTACTACACTTTCTAAGAATCCATCAAAAATTAAATTTCTATAAGCATTATGTACAGAAAACACTATCTACTGCAGTCTGGGTTTACTATTGCGTTGTAAAGTGAGTTCAGGTAAAATAAAATCTTGGAAAAATGCTATGTTGAGTGCAGAATTGAAATAAACAGGGTCCTTTCTACAAGCAATTTTCTTAATTATCTGTTTTATTTAACCAGGTGCAGCTTTTGAAGACCTCTCTAATCTCTGAGAAGAGAGAGCACCTGGGTCTAATATGCAACTTCAAAAGCTACACCTGCAAAAAATAAAAATGGCCCGTTTTAAGTACCGGAATAAAAATGTTGAAGTTTAACCTTTTTTCCTAAAGCACTTACTGGGGGGAGGTTAACCCTTACTGGTGCAGTCTCCACCACTTACACTGTCCCCGCTTATCCCGGACAGCCACCTATATCCGATTACCATAAACTTCAATTACAAAGTTGCTGCTTAAACCATATTAAATGAACCGACCATTTCGGGGAGTTCAAGCAGCTGTTTGCACCTAAAGTGCGATTACCTGTCATTAAGTCCTTTCAGGCAGCCCCAAGCGACAAACAAGTGACAAAGTGGTGAAACTGATGAGACCGCTGCATAGTTCAGCCCCGTTCAACTCCCCATAGCTGAATAAGGCAAAAAGCTTCCACCTCGCATCGCTTCTCTGTAGCCAGGAATATTTTCCACTAATATAATTATAAGAAATATTAACACTATAGAAGCCCAGAATTTCTCTTCAGAACACCAAAAGCAAATTCTGACTGGGAGCGGGAGGGACTGCCTACTTCGGAAAATCACCTCTTGAGAGGGAGTGGAGAACTCAAATTTCAGAGCTCACAGTACTTAAACAACAATGTTAAGTTTTAATTTCTGAAGTTGTCAAAATTCTACTTAAAATTGATCTAACCAGATATACCGGCTACCGCATATAGCGGGAAAATGAACGTGCCCACTGATTTACATTTAACCGCTTTGTGTAGAGGGGGTGAATATGTGGAACAGACTGTCAGGAAAACCATAGAGGTGGATTTATGTCAGCAAATTCAAGAAGGAGCCAGTTTAGTTTTTGTTGAAAGAACTGATTGAGGTGTATGACATGCAATAAAGTTTGAACTTTGAGACTGGCCAGATGGACTGTAATGAACTGTTCTGGTCCTGTACATTTCCATGTTCTTGAAGCTTTTTAATTACTTTCATGTCATTCTGTTTTCAAATTCAAGAATTATGTGGAATCCATGTTTTTTAATAAACAGGATAGTGTTATAACCTTTGAGCTTCTTGTTGATGCAGAAAGGCTTAAACCTACAGAATGAGATGCCCAGCACTTGTCTAAACATGTTAAGTTTAAGTGTTTAAAATTGCTCTTTTAAGGATAACCGAATTCAAATTAGATGGATCTAGTCAAGGAGCAGCCACTGCTGATATCCCTATGTAATATGAATGTGGAAACAAACTTTAAAAAAAAACACACATTGTGCTAATCTGTAGTATTTTGTTCCCTCTTTACCAACATTTTGCCTTCAGTCCTGAAGGTCGTTTACTTCTGCTGGGTACAGTTCCACAGGTATCGGTTTACCCCTGTCAACTTGCCTAAGTAGCCATTATTCATGTATGGACCCTGCTGGAGAATGTCATCAAGCTATTTGACCTCAGTGGCATTGCAGCCCAGCTTGATCCTGTCTTTACCTAATGTCCATCTGTGAAATTCAGCTTGGTAGCAATCGAGAATGAGAACTCTGGCTTTCTTTGTTCTCCCTCGTTCAACCAAAAATACTGAGGCCACGACCATCACCCCAGCTGGGTTCAGCTACCTTACCTATTCTGTATGACTCAACTACTTGCTGGTAAAGTCACTGAGCCACTGGGGGAGCTCTGTAGTATTCTCACATGGTTAATGTCTTTGCATAAGGATGGCTTGCTATTGTAACAAAACTAGTTCAGGGACTTGACTATTAGCAGGATATGGTCAGTAATAACTGCCCCAAAAGGAATCTATCTAATTCAAACTTTTACTCTTTCATTTGTTGGTTGAAATTCTACCAAAGATAATTACACTTAAATTGTAATGTGTCACTTAACCTTAGTTTTTGGACCTAGGAATGGTTATTTGAATTGACTTTTTAAAATTTATAATATTTTTTATTCTACATTCTCTCATTTTAAATTTTAGCTTGCAAATGCACTCATGGAGAGAGAAGTTCTAAATTATGATGACATTGAGGAGCTTATTGGTGCTCCACCCCTTGGCCCAAAGAAAATGATACCTCCCCAGAGCTGGATTGAAGCTGAGAAAGATAAACAAGATACAGGAGAGGATGGACCTCCAGCAAGGCATTTACAAGATGACGAACAAAACCTGCGTCCAGTTTAAGCTGGCTGCTTAGAAACACTATATAGTGAATGCTGTTGTCTTGTAAAATGAAGGATGGACAGTTGAGAATTCTGGTAGAACTGGGATTACAAGAACCAAGGGACGGTTGATGGAATTATAATTTGATTGGCGTTAACTACTGATGGACACCTCAGTTAATCTAATCAAATGGAACAAAATTGCTGCTGTGTACCATAGTGGATAGGCACTGTGTGTAATTAATGTTAAATTACAGAAACTGTTTCTCATGCTCTTTAATGCAATAGATTGTGTTTTTATTAAAACACTCCTTGTGTTTTAGTAATATGCAGTGACAGAATTTGCCCAGCTAAAAATAATACTGTGGTACAATATTGAGGAATCTAACTCAATCATACATTTTGGCTGCACAATGTTTTATTATATGATGGTTAGGATTAAACAAAAACTTAGGGTACTGAAGGCTGACTATGAACTGTAGGAATTACATTGGTCTCGTGCTTTGAATAGAGCCTTAAAAGCAAAAGCCCATAGCTTCCCTACCCCCCAATTTTCTTCCCATCTCTGAAGGTGCTGACTCATGCAGGGGTAAGGTCCACAAGCACCTGCAGCCCCATTATAGCTCGACCAAATAGCCATTCTTCTTGTTTGAGTTTAACACTTACCAACAACTGTCATTGGATAAAAATGAAAAGTGGTAAATCTATCCGATTTCCCCCTCCAACCAGGGCACACTGAAGCCAACTTTAATGCTCTAGGTGCTGTCCTGATTGAAATTGGCTAATTCTGTGAGAGATTGGGGATCAAATCTAGAAATGTATTGGTCTGTATAGGTTATTAACACATTGATCAGTGCCTTTACTGGCTAGGCCAACTGGGGAGCTGAGGCTGTAATATTAAAGGATTCAGATGATGATGAAGCTGTAATTTCCTAGATAAGTACTTTTGGATGAACAGTGCTGTCTCCAGTATGTACATCAAATATTGTATCTTTTAATAAATGACTGGGTTCTGTGAAATTATATAAAAATTTGACAATCTGACTTTCACAGAATTAGAGTGAAACAACTTGAAATATTGCTATTTGTCAGTTTTCTTTTCCATATTAGACCTTGCCTTACCCACCATCATCATCATCACTTTTTGGCATTGATTACTGGATAGCAAGTTCTCATCTATCTTTTTGTTTTCCACCCTTGTAGCCTGGGAGCTACTTAGATCAAATTTGTAATCCTCTCTGTTGTCCTGTTTCAGCAGCTAGCTCAACACATGAAATATTGAAAATGTAACCACCTTGACCTGTATGTTTCACTGAGGCATCACATTTTGCATTGAACCCACAGGGGAATCTGTATTTGAAAATGAATACTTGTCTAGTTCAGTAACATGAGCTTTTCATTGTCCTGTAGGAACGGAGGTTCCTGTCAGAAAGACTGAGTTCGACTCAGGCAATTAAAATAATGAACTTCAATGAAATGAAACGAGTTTAAACTGGAAACTGCTAGAACACATCAATAACAGGTCTACTCTCCTCGAGGGCTCCACGAGGACTGATCCTCTGGTCAGAAGACTGACGTCATGACGGCATCACGTTCTTGCCGCCATTGGGGCATCACGTGACTAACGGCATGACGTCATCACGTTGAAACCGCGCTGTAAAGGTAACTAGACATTGTACAGTCAAACAGTGTAATTAAAGGTACAGGCACAGACAGTAACTACATTGCTGTTAAAGGAATTATGTACAACCGCTCTGAGTCCTTTGGTGGCTCCGCCACAGTCCAATATTTGGAGATCATTGCATTTCATATAAGAGCCAATTACAGCAGATGTTGCTGATGTATTTTCAGCACCTTTTCAGTAATGTTTTTTTGTTTTCTTTCATTCAGGAACAAGTTTTCCATAATTTTTTTGGACTAGGACATGTATTAGTTACTCCATCAGTAAATAGATGATGAATAAACCATCTGTGATGGTTAAAAAAAACAGTGCTTAGTCTTTTGATGCATTTATCTGTAAATTGTGTTCAGATGGATTATGATGAATATTTGTACAGTGAAAAACCATTTAATATTTGTCATTGTAAGATATGTGCTACCATACCAATGCTTCTAACCGCACATTGAAAATTGTTAAATTATCAATTCACAAGTTTACTAAAATACTGTTCAAAACACATGGTGCATATATAGGGCATTTTAAGTTTTTTCCCAGAATACTGCAAAATATTAAATTGTTTAAAACCACTTCAGATATATTAAAATCCTGCCCTGTTGTACTTTCTCCTTTAAATAAAATCTTTCATGTGTGATAGGCCTAGATTAATAGCATGAAATTATTTTTTTAAATGGTAGGAAACCACCTTCCTTCAGATGGGACATTAAACTGAGACACTGTCACTGCCCTAGGATGGATGCAAAAGATCCCATGGCACTATTCAAAGAGTAAAGGAGTTTACTATGTCCTGGCCATTATTTATCCCTCAACCAACATCACTACAACAGATTATCTGGTCATTTATCTCATTGCTGTTTGGGGAACCTTGCTCTGCTCAAATTGGCTGCTGTTTCCCTACAATTTTTTTATTTATTCACGGGATGTGTCGCTGGCAAGGCCAATATTTATTGCCCGAGGGAAGGTAGTGATGAGCTGCTGCCTTGAACTGCTGCAGTCTGTGTGTTAAAGGTACTCCCCCAGTGTTGGTAGAGAGGGAGTTCCAGGATTTTGAACCAATGACGATAAAGGAACGATGATATATTTCCAAGTTGTGATGGTGTGAGACTTGGAAGGGAACTTGGAGGAGTTGGTGTTCCCATGCACCTGCTGCCCTTGTCCTTTTAGGCGGTAGAAGTTGCGGGTTTGGGAGGTGCTGTTGAAGAAGCCTTGGTGAGTTGTTGCAGTGCATCTTGTAGATGGTACACACTGCAGCCACGGTGCGCCGGTGGTGGAGGGAGTGAATGTTTAAAGTGTTGGATGGGGTGCCAATCAAGCGGGCTTCATTGACCTGGATGGTGTCGAGCGTCTTGAGTGTTGTTGGAACTGCACTCATCCAGGTAAGTGGAGAGTAGTCCATCACACTCCTGATCTGTGCCTTGTAGATGGTGGAAAGGCTATGGGGAGTCAGGATGTAAGTCACTTGCCACTGAATACCCAGCCTCTGACCTTCTGCAGCCACAGTATTTATGTGGCTGGCCCAGTTAAGTTTCTGATCAATGGTGACCCCCAGGATGTTGATGGTGGGGGAGTCAAAGATGGTAATGCCAAGGGGAGGTGATTAGACTGTCTCTTGTTGGAGATAGTTGATGCCTGGCACTTGTGGCACGAATGTTACTTGCCACTTATCAGCCCAAGCGTAAATGTTGTGCAGGTCTTGCTGCATGTGGGCATGGACTGCTTCATTATCTAAGGAGTTGTGAATGGAACTGAACACTGCTCTGTTTTGTTATTCTTCCCCCCCCCACCACCACCAAAAAAAAACAATTACTGATACTAACTGCAGCAGAGAGCAAACTTGGGACCTTTTTGCTCTATGTGGTTCAGCAAATTACACCAAATATTTCATTTTTTAAAAAATCAAGTACAAGCATAGCACAGCACTGCACAGTTTAGATCTGTTTTGTTTGGTGGACAGGAGAACAGTCTTGAACAAAATCCCATTCTCTTTGATTACTGGAGGCAGCAGAGACCTTAAGGTCAATGTATTACACAAAATTAACCCTAAAAGCTCAAAGCACCAGGGCAAAAAGAGAACTGAGACAGGTTGAGCTATATAGGTGGAGGCTGAACTTCTTTCAAACAATGTAAAAGATTTGTTCAATTTCAAAGGCTTATACTATAGTACAGATGCTGTAGAGAAGGCATAATATAATTAGTCATCAATAGAGGATACATGGAACTTACTTGTGGGAAAGCAGCTGTATCACGTTATTACAAAAAGAATTGGATAATTTATCATTGGCATTGAAGGTTATTGGGATAATCAGAGACCCAGATGTTCAAATATGCCACTGACTACAATGGTTTGTTCCTGTGGTACTTGACTGGAGACAGCAGTAGTCTAGAGTAGAATAGTCTTAATGAGTTTTAATTTTGTTCAAATGCTCTTGGAAATTGGGTAGGACTTTCCCTCAAAGTTAAATTGGAGAGGTGGAGTCCATAATAAGTAGTGTTTAAAGTGAAGTAAAGTCCCTAGTGTATTTAATATTCTTTAATTTAAAAGGAGTAAATTAAGGGTCGGACATGGCAGGGCAGCTCGGCAGCGTGGAGTGCTCCTCCTGTGCAATGTGGGAAGTCGTGGACACTTTTGGTGTCCAGGGCGAACACGTGTGCAGGAAGTGTCTGCAGCTACTCGAAATCTGCATTTCGGAGCTGGAGCTGCGGCTGGAGTCACTATGGAGCATCCGCAAGGCTGAGATCTTCGTGGATAGCACATTTAATGAGGTGGTCACACCCCAGGTAAAGAGTGCACAGGCAGACAGGGAATGGGTGACCGCCAGACAGTGTAAAAGAACTAGGAAGGTAGTGCAGGAGTCCCCTGGGTCCATATCCCTCTCCAACAGATTTTCTGTTTTGGATACTGCTGGGGGAGGTGGTTTCTCGGGAATGCAGCAAGAGCCAAGTCCATGGCACTACGAGTGGCTCAGCTGCACAGGAGGGGAGGAAAAAGAGTGGGAGAGCAATAGTGATGGGTGATTCTATCGTAAGGGGAACAGATGGACGTTTCTGTGGGCGCAGATGTGACTCCAGGATGGTATGTTGCCTCCCTGGTGCCAGGGTCAAGGATGTCACTGAGCGGCTGCAGGACATTCTGAAGGGGGAGGGTGAACAGCCAGAGGTCGTGGTCCATATTGGTACCAACAACAGGTAGAAAGAGGGATGAGGTCCTGTAAGCAGAATATAGGGAGCTAGGAAATAAATTAAAAAGCAAGACCTCAAAGGTAGTAATCTCAGGATTACTCCCAGTGCCACATGCTAGCGAGAGCAGAAATCGGAGAATAGACCAGATGAATGCATAGCTGGAGAGATGGTGTAGGAGGGAGGGATTTAAATTCCTGAGGCATTGGGACCGATTCTGGGGAAGGTGGGACCTGTACAAGCTGGACGGGTTACACCTCGGCAGAAACGGAACCAACATCCTTGCGGGGGGGTTTGCTAGTGCTGTTGGGAAGGATTTAAACTAGTTTGTCAGGGGGCTGGGAACCTAAGTGTGGGCCCAGAATGGAGAGAAACAAAGCTGGAAGTGCAAGTTAGAAAAGTAGTCAGCAAAACTACTAGGGAGCAGAAACAAAGACCAACAGTAAAGAGAGTCAAAGTGCAGAAAAATATTAAACAGGCAAAGTTGAAGGCACTTTATCTAAATGCACGTAGCATTCGCAACAAGGTGGATGAATTAATGGCACTAATAGAAGTAAATGGGTATGATGTAATTTCCATTAGAGACATGGTTGCATGGTAATAAAAGCTGGGAACTGAATGTTCCAGGGTACTCAACATTTAGGAAGGACAGACAAAAAGGAAAAGGAGGTGGTGTAGCGCTATTAATAAGGGATGAGATTGGTACGGTAAAGATAAAAGATCTTGGCTTGGCAGAGCGTGATGTAGAACTGGAATCAGTTTGGGTGGAGCTAAGAAATAGCAAAGGGCGGAAAACATTGGTGGGAGTTGTGTATAGGCCACCAAACAGTAATGGTAATGTAGGGCACAGTATCAATCAAGAGATTAGAAGTGCATGTAACAAGGGCAATATGGTAATCATGGGGGACTTTAATCTAGATATTGACTGGGTAAATCAAATTACCACTAATGGTGTGGAGGACGAATTGTTGGAATGCATGCGAGATGGTTTCCTGGATCAGTATGTGGAGGAACCAACCAGGGAACAGGCTATTCTGGATCTGATACTGTGTAATGAGAAAGGGCTAATCAATAATCTTGTGGTAAAGGGGCCTTTAGGGACAAGTGACCATAATATGATTGAATTTTACAAGTTTGAAAGGGATGTAGTCCAATCTGAAATAAGGTCTTCAATCTAAACAGAGGAAACTACAAGGGTCAAGTTGGCCATGGTAGATTGGGAGACTACACTAAAATGTATGAAGGTGGACATACAATGGCTAACATTCAAGGAAATAATGCATAATTTGCAACAAACATATTCCTCTAGGGCATAAAAACCCAAAAGGAAAAGTGATCCAACCATGGCTAACAAAAGAAATTAAAGCAGTATTAAGTCAAAGGAAGAAGCTTATAAAGTTGCCAGAAAAAGCGGTCAGCCTGAGGATTGGGATCTTTTTAGAAATCGGCAAAGGGGGGACCAAGAAATTGATAAAGGGAAAATGGAATATGAGCACAAACTAGCAAAAAATATAAAAACGGATTGTAAAAGCTTCTATAGGTATGTAAAAAAAGGAAAAGACTGGCGAAGGTAAATGTAGGTCCTTTACAGTCAGAGACGGGAGAATGTATAATGGGGAATGAGGAAATGGCAGAGAAATGAAATATATACTTTGTTTCTGTCACGGAGGAAGACTCAAAAAACCTCCCAGAAATACGAGAAAACCAAGGGTGTGACGAGAATGAGGAACTTAAAGAAATTATTATTAGTTAAAAAACAGTACTAGCAAAATTAATGGGACTAAAAGTTGATAAATCCCAAGGACTGGATGACCTACATCCTAGGGTTTTGAAAGAGATGGCCATGGGGATAGTGGACGCATTGGTTGTCATCTTCCAAAATTCTAGATTCTGGAACGGTTCCTGCAGATTGGAGGATAGCAAATGTAACCCCGCTATTTAAGAAAGGAGGGAGAGAGAAAACGGGGAACTACAGACCTGTTAGCCTCACAGCAGTAGTTGGGAAAATGCTGGAATCTATTATAAAGGATGCAATAACTGGGCACTTAGAAACTAATAGTAAGATTGGGCAGAGTCAACATGGATTTATGAAAGGGCAATCCTGTTTGACAAACCTATTGGAGTTCTTTGAGGATGTAACTAGTGGAGTAGACAAAGGGGAACCGGTAGATGTGGTGTATCTGGATTTTCAGAAGGCCTTCGATAAGGTCCCACACAAGAGGTTGGTGAACAAAATTAGGGCACATGGAATTGGGGGTAATATACTAGCATGGATTGGGAATTGGTTAACAGACAGAAAACAAAGAGTAGGGATAAAAAGGTCTTTTTCAGGATGACAGGCTATGACTAGTGGGGTACCGCAAGGATCGGTGCTTGGGCCCCAGCTATTCACAATCTATATCAATGATTTGGATGAGGGGACTAAATGTAACATTTCCAAATTTGCTGATGATACAAAGCTAGGTGGCAGTGTCAGTTGCGAAGAGGATGTGAAGAGGCTTCAAGGGGATCTCGACAGGCTCAGTGAGTGGGCGAGAACATGGCAGATGGAATATAACGTGGATAAATGTGAAGTTATCCACTTTGGTAGAAAAAACAGAAAGGCAGATTATTTCCTAAATGGTGAAAGATTGGGGAATGCAGATGCTTAAAGGGACCTGGGTGTCCTTGTACATGAGTCACTGTGCAGGTGCAGCAAGCCATTAGGAAGGCAAATGGTATGCTGGCCTTCATTACAAGAGGATTTGAGTACAGGAGTAAAGAAGTCTTACTCCAATTATACAGGGCTTTGGTGAGACCACACCTGGACTACTGTGTACAATTTTGGTCTCCTTACCTAAGGAAGGATATACTTGCCATAGAGGGAGTGCAACGAAGGTTCACGAGATTGATTCCTGGGATGGCGGGACTGTCGTATGAGAAGAGAAGAGATTGAGTAAACTAGGCCTGTATTCTCTTGAATTCAGAAGAATGAGAGGGGATCTCATTGAAGCATACAAAATTATTACAGGGCTTGATAGGATGGATGCTGGGAGAATGTTTCCCTTGGCTGGGGAGTCTAGAACCAGGGGCCACAGCCTCAAGATAAAGGGTAGGCCATTCAGGACTGAGATGAGAAGAAATGTCTTCACACAAAGGGTGGTGAATCTTTGGAATTCTCTACCCCAGAGGGCTGTGGAGGCTCAGTCATTGGGTATATTCAAAACAGAAGTCAATAGATTTCTGACTAGTAAGGGCATCAAGGGATATGGCGATAGGGCCGGTGAATGGAGCTGAGGCAAAAGATCAGCCATGATCTCATCGAATGGCGGAGCAGGCTCGAAGGGCCGAATGGCCTACTCCTGCTCCTATTTGTTGTGTTCTTAATGGGGTAGATTGTGGAACCAGGAGCCTTGAACCAAATAGCTTTTTCCCCATTTAGTGCTTTCTGTTCTAATAATGATAATTTCTTTGTTCCAGTAAGAGATGCTGTCAACTGGATGTAACCAGATCAATAAGTGATGGATGCTCTCAGATTTGATCTTATAGGGTTACGGAGAGCGCAGAAAGGCTTGGAGAAAGTATATTGGACAAGTGCCAAAGATTACAATTTCACATAGCCCATTACATGTTCCAGCAAACTCCTTTGGCAGATGCCCATTTAAGTCTGCCTTTGGACCTCTATTTAGAAGGACCACAGTGCACAGCCAGGAACAATAGTGTGAGGCTTTGTCACTAGTATTCTGTTCAGAGATTTTGTACTGATGGACTATTGAACTATATTTACAGCAGCTTTTGAGTTCACCGCATAAATGTGAAAATATAACTGAAGATCTAACAATTAAGGTGTTGAGCCAGTCTTAATGTTGTAGAACCCAGCCATGTTCCTTTGCTTTTGTAGTGATCAGCTCCAGCATTAAGGTTATTGGTCTGCATAGCTTTTACTTGTACTGAGTCCAGACACAAAAGATGGATTTTCTCTGCAATCCAAAAACATTGAAGAGACTTGCATTTATATACTACATCTAGTGGCCTACTAAAGGGTACGCACCTGAAATGATGACCGTCTATTTTCACCACAAATGCTGATTGATTTGCTGTGTGTTGCCAGCTTTTTGATTTTTCAGATTGCTAGCATCTGCAGTATTTTGCTTTTAACTGGTATTTATGTACAGTCATCACATTTCAAACATCTCATGCACTTAATTATTTTGGAGTGCAGTGACTTATTTAGGCAAATGAATTGACCATCTTGTGAACATCAAGCTCCCACAAACCATAGTGGTGGTGGTGTTGGTGGTTGAGGGAGGGATGTTAACCAGGATTCCATGAAAACTCCTTGTTCCTCTCCAACTAGTACCATGGTAACATCCACCTGTACCACTAGAATAGGCAAATAGAGCTTCAGTTTAACATCTCATCTGAAGAATTGCACTGCTTACAATGTACCACTCCCCACCAGTGCAGTGTGAGCCTATACTTTATTCTCTCTCCCCATGCCATATATTCCACCATCTCACTCCTGGAGTAGAGTTTGAACACACAACCCTCCGACTCCAAGACAAAAGTAATTCCAAGTAAGCTATTTTGCCATAATAGTATATCACTGGACCTACAATAGGCTTTTCTACATTACAATAGTGACTACACTTCAAAAGTACTTAATTGGCTGTAAAGCACTTTGGGGCATCCTGAGGTTATGAAAGACACTATATAAATGCAAGTTCTTTCTTTGTAATAGTGATAAGTAGGACTAGGCTATTTTCCAGCCTCACTTGCAGCAACTAAGGAACTCATTGGGTAAATAAATTCACTTTAGCCCTCAGATCATCACTTATTTTGTTAATGTGACATTTCTATTTGAACTATTTCTCATCCTTCAGGCCTTTAGTGATACTTTCAATTGGTGTCAAATTAAGCAATGGAATTGGACACATCTGGTATTTTACAGCCAATATCCCAACAATCTAGGCTGTCACCCATGTCCCAAATGTGAAAGGGGCAACCAATGCTTTATGAATCTTCTGGAAATACTGTTTCTTAATTGCCATTTCATTGCTAACCATTATTTTCTCTGAGCTTAAACCCATCTCCAGCACTTCAAGTGCACTATCGGAATCGGGATAGCCATCACTCCGTGTCTCCAATAGTGAAAACTCGTGTGAAGAAATTACTTAAAAGTTCCACCATTATTTTTCCATTTTATGTTTACCCTAGCCATTTAGATACAAAATTTGATATTGATCACTTATGTAGAGTACATATTTGTATGTGCTTATTAAAAAAAGATTATTTGCGTCTTGGCACCACCAAGTGGTCAATTAAAGAAATAGAATGCTTGTACAAGACAAACCAACCAGCCAATGAATGTCACAAGTGCATTTTTCACTTCCATTACTATTTACATAGTAAAGAACAGGGCTGGAAAAAAATCTGTAGAACTGTAGCATAGTGTAAGTCAACACCTTCAGATGGGGAGAAAATTGATAAAAAGGTGTAATATAAACTTCTAGGTTTAAATAACTATTAGCATTAACATGTTGCATATTATGATTTGCTGTGGACATGAGTTGGGGTACTGAACGCAAATTCATTACACATTCATGGCTGGCCATTTTCCTAAAAATCATAATTTTGTATAGATGCATGAAATATAAATGCAAAACAGTACAAAGCTAAAAGGTCCTGAAATTAGAGATTCCATGTTTTGCCAAATGAATGGCTTTGCAACATAAGTTTCAAGTTCATGAACAAAAAACATTTAAAAAAAAACTTTTGGTATCCAGTTTAAATTTGAGGTGAGGTTATGTCACTGAAAAGTAGACTGTTGGTAATTTAAACTTCAAATACAACAGAAGTGGTTCCAACCTTGGTAGGAAGAATAAGGAGGCTGCTTGTTTCTTGTAAGGTAAGAAATTAAATGGTGTAGAAGAGCAAAGAGATCTGGGAATGCAGATACATAAATCTGTAAAAGAAGCAACACAAGTTGATTAGGCCATAAAGAGTGTAAACAAAATACTGGGGTTCATTTCCTAGATACATAGAATACAAAGGCAACGAGGGAATGTTAAATTTATATGGAACCTTGTGTTGTATCTCCTTGTGTTCTTATTACTATGTAATACAGACACTTTTAACTCATTTTAGTTTACGACTTTTACTCAGTTGTATTCTTGCTTTCATGATGTTGCTGCCGCATGGTACGGAGTGATACAAGATGTCCAACCTTGCACTGCGCACTGCATTTCACAGTGTGCTACATAGCAATATAAATACACTAACCAAAGTAGTTCCATATAATGTAATAGCAAAATACTGCGGATGCTGGAAATCTGAAATAACAACAGAATAACAAGTAGTTCCATTTAACAATGTAATATAACGATGTAGCATCCCTCTTTCTCAAAAAAAACTAAAACATGAAATTTAATTTAATTTTAAAAATATTATATCTTAACTATTATCATCAAATACAAAGAATCGTGAGTTTTCTTTTCTTATTCGCGATATCGCTCAGGTGGTTGGATGTTGTCCCTCCATCTTGTGGATTTGGTGGTGACCATTCCTCTCTGCGGTGTTTTGGTGTGTTCCGCTCTCGTCGTTGTTGTTGCTGTCGCACTTGGAGTTGGAGTGTGCGTGCTCGTGATTGTTTGATTTGTAGCGCTTGTTTCTGGCATTGTATTGCTTGTGGTAGCTGGTGTTGTCAATGTTGCTGATGTTGTCTGCTGCTTAACCAGTTCAGGTGAAGGTCTGATGTGGAGTCTGTTCCATCTGTATTGGTTACCAGGTTCGGTCTCTACGAATTCCAGGTTTTCAACACCGGGTCTTGCACATGCACTGATTGCCCATTCAGCAATTCTGGTAGCATCTTTGCATGTTTATCGTAATGTTTGCTTCCTACAACTTGTGCTTCTGCCAGCTTCTGTCTGAAGTCCTCCTGGTCCTGAGGAGGATGTATTTTTGCTGGTAGGGTAGTCTTAAACTTCCTCCCATTCAGCAATTCCGCAGGTGATTTCATGTCTGCTTTCAGTGGTGTTGATCTGAGTGATAGGAGGGCAAGGTCTTGGTCTTCCCCCATCTCACTGCTTTTGATGAGAGTTCTCTTGACAGTCTGGATCTGTCTTTCGATGAACCCGTGTCCCCTTGGGAAATGTGGGGATGAGGTTACTATTTTGAACCCATACTTTTCTGCCAGAGCTCTGAATTCACTTGATGTGAACTGGGTTCCATTGTCACAGATTACCTTTTCTGGGATTCCTTGTTCAGCAAACAAGCTCTTTGCAATTCTGGTGGTAGTTGTGGCTCTCAGATCTTTCATCCTTCTCACAAAAGGAAACTTGGAATAGTAATCTGTCACTATGAGATATCATTCTTGATTGCATATGAAGAGATCTGCCCCAACAGTGTGCCATGGTCTTGACGGTATTTCACTAGGTATCATCTCCTCTTTCTGTTGTGCATTTCTGGCATATACCACATGCAGAAACCATCTGTTCGATATTTTTGTACATGCCTATCCAGTATACAGCTGATCTGGCTCTCAGCTTGCATTTCTCCATTCCCATGTGGCCTTCCTGTATTAGATGGAGAAGTTCTGTCTGCATCGTCTTTGGCACGATGATCCTCGATCCAGCAAGGAGAATACCGTCTTCTATTGCGATATCGTCTCTAATCGTCCAGTATTGACGAATTGTCGCCTGTACCTGCTGGATTCTCTCCGGCCACCCCTGTATCACTTGTTGTGTGAGTAGTTGCAATTCCTCATCTTTGCTAGTCTCATCTCTGATTTGACTAAGCTTTGTAGGGGTAACTAGGTGGTGGATTTTTACTGTTAGACCCTCCACCTCGTGTTTCTCATATGGTGACAATCGAGACAACGCATCTGCTAGCACCATTTCCTTTCCTGGCTTATATTTAAGCGTGAAGTCGTAGCTTTGGAGCCTTAGAAGTAGTCTTTGCAGTCTTGTAGGTGCTTTGCACAGATTCTTCTTGTAAATCTGTTCTAGTGGACGATGGTCACTCTCTATTGTAAACTGCCTTCCATACAGGTATGTATGGAATTTCTCGCATCCATACACTACTGCTAATAGTTCTCTTTCTATGTTGGCGTATCTCGTCTCGGCTGACGTCAAGGCCTTTGATGCGAAAGCTATTGGCTTTCCTTCCTGCACAAGAGCTGCCCCTAGTCCTCTGGTAGAAGCGTCTACTTGTAGAGTGACTGGTTTTCTTCTGTCATAATATGACAGACTTGTTTCTTTGCACAACAGTTCTTTAAGTTGTTTGAAATTCTTTTCATGTGATTCAGACCACTGGCATTTGGTGTCTTCTTTCATTAGCTCTCTGAGATTTGTTGTATGTTCCGACATGTTTGGGATGAAAGAACTCATGTATTGGACCAAGCCGAGGTAACTCCTCAGCTCTTTCTTATCTTTGGGTGGTTTCATTTCAGCAATCTTCTCAGGGCTTGGCTTGACTACCTCCGGTGTGTAGATCATACCGAAGAATTGGCATTCCTTGACTTTAACTATGCACTTATCGGCATTTAACTTGATGCCAGCCTTCCTGGTATGCTCCATGGCCTCATGTAGGTGCATATCATGGTCTCTTTCATCTGCTCCATGGATCTGAATATCATCACCTATTCCTATAGCTCCTCCACAGCCTCTGTATGTCTCGTCTACTTTCTGTTGAAAGATATCTTGACTGACCTTTAACCCAAATGGTAGCCGCAGGAATGTGTAATGCCCAAATGGTGTGTTGAATGTTGTCAGTGTTGTTGATTCCTCATCCAACTTCACGTTCCAATATCCATTTCAGGCATCTAGTTTTGAGAAAACCTTGGCTCCTGCCAGTGATGGCGTAATCTCCTCTAGTGTTGGGGTGGGATAGTGGTCCCTCTTTATCGCCTGGTTTAGATCTTTGGGGTCCAAACATATTATGAGACGCCCGTTTAGTTTTTCTCGTACCACAATTGAGTTTACCCAGTCTGTGGGTTCAGTGACCTTTACGATCACTCCCTTTTCTTCCATCTCCTTTAGCTCTCTTTCAAGCTTTGTCTTCAGCTCAATGGGTACTTTTCATGGAGCATGGATAACGGGCTTTACCTCTGGATCGATGGTGATGTGGTATTGGAAATCTCCGAAACATCCCACTGTATCATCGAAACATTCCGGATACATGTCTAGCAAGTCTTTTTTACTCTTGATTTGTGGGCGATTCCCCAGCGGGGTGTTGCTGTCTATCCTCAGTGATGTTTCCGTCAGCTCGTGAGTCACTGAGATCAATCTCAACTTCTTTCAGCTGTTTAATCCCAGGATCGCTGGCCCCTCAGTGTCGGTGACATAGAACATGCAGTTGATGTTCTTTCTTTTATGTGTCCCTTTGACAAAGGTTATTCCGAGTTGTTTAATCTCACTCCCCCCATATGCTGTCAGCGTGACATTACTTGCCTTTAAACAACCATTTTTCGGGTAACCATCTTCTCTCAAGTTTTTGGGAAAGATCTGCTGGTACAATCTCAATGGGAGAATGTTGCTCTGAGCCCCTGTGTCCAGCTTCAACTTTAAGTTGATGGTTGTGGGCTGACCTTTGACTCTCTTTTCGATTTGGATGATGGTGTGCAATTCTCTCTTCGGAGTATTTTCCGCTCTGGACATCTCGTGAAGCTGTACCTTTATGGTTTCGATGTTTAGTGTATTGTCATGACCATAATCATCATCATCCTGTTCATCCATGGCATGGATATTGTGTTTCTTTCTCTGGTTCTGCTGTCCGCCTTTGTTTTTGATGTATGTTCCTTCTTTCTTCGTTCTACACCTCTTTTCCCAGTGGTTTAGTTTGCCACATGCATTGCAGCTTGTTCCATATGCTGGACATTTCCTCCGGTCTGTATAATCGTGCGGTCTTCCACAGTTTCTGCACGTTTCTCCCATTGTCATGTGCATATCTTTGTGTGTTGTACTTTTCTCTCACTGTATCCACTCTGTTATCCGTCCCAGAAGCCGTCCGCATGTCAGCCGTTTGAGAAATCAGCGTTCTCATTTGCTGCTTCATGGCTTCATGAGCTCTCGCAGTATCTATAGCCTCTGTTATTTCGAGCTTTTCTTTCCCTATCAGGGCTTTTTGTACCTCTGCATGCACTGACCCCCATATCAGCTGGTCCACAAGCCTTTCCTCCATTTCCTTAAATGCACACTTGTTGGCTTCATTTCTCAGCCTTGTCAGGAAATTGTCAGCTGTTTCACCGGGTTCCTGTCTTAGACTCTGGAATTTGTATCTGTGTATACGGTGATTGGATTTAGGCTCTAGATGGTTGCTGAATTTCTCAAAGATTGTCGCAGGGTTTTCCTTTTCCTCTTCGGCCGCCATCTTAGTTGCCCGTACGATTCACACTCAATCACCGCAGACACCGGCACTCACGATCAGCTCATATATTCACTTTTCGTCTTATTCGTAGTTCATATGGCACAAGTTGTACTCACTTATACCGCTGCCACCATGTTGTATCTCCTTGTGTTCTTATTACTATGTAATACAGACACTTTTAACTCATTTTAGTTTACGACTTTTACTCAGTTGTATTCTTGCTTTTATGATGTTGCTGCCACATGGTACAGAATGATACAAGATGTCCGACCTTGCACTGCCTTTCATAGTGTGCCACATAGCAATATAAATACACTAACCAAAGTAGTTCCATATAACGATGTAACAAGTAGTTCCATTTAACGATGTAATAATATAACGATGTATCACCTTGTTTGGACCTCACTTGGGAGTACTGGGTAGTTCTGTGCTGTAGATTTTATATAATTCTTTGCAACTATTCAAAACTCCGTTCTGATAGATCGCCGTGCTAACCTAGACGTAGATCAATCAAATACACATTCTACTATTTTAGATAGCGATGAGACTTAAAAACGGATTTTGACCCCCTTCCGGATCACGAAGCAAGTCACACAAACTTACTGCTTTAACTCATAACTGAACTCGTGACTAGAAATGTTCAGTAGACTTTAGAAAGTCTTGCAATTGCTTCTCATTTTTAATTCCTTACAAATTGCATTTAAAACTTTAACAATTGTTTAAAACGTGTACAAGGTATAAGATCACCATTTTCCAGCAGATCACGCTTGTCGGGTGCGCCATCTTTGTGCGGGGCAAAAAGCACAGGCCGGCTTCCGCTGCACTGATTGGCTAATCTTTGTACTTGTGTACATATCCCAGCATTCCGAGTATCGATTCATTCTTTTCCTTCGGCCATTTTCTTCTTGACGGTACGTTTTGGGAGAGAGCGCGGATAAAATCTGACTTCATCCGTGTGTTTACTTGAGTAAACGTGTGATGAATTAATACTGAGTAAAACGGGAAAGAACAGACTCTCGATATCCGTGACCATTTCGAAAGAAAAATGTCGCTAAACCTGAATGGTTGGGCTCTGCTTTTCGTGCTGGGATTATCGAGGCCTAAGATCGAGGAGGCAGATCTTGTAAGCTTCAAGTTGTACAAATCATGTGTCGGCGTGGTTTCGGAGTTCTGCAGCAAATGGCGCAAAACCGGCTGCTTCGAGTTGTAATGGGTCGCGGTCTGCTACTGAATGGGCGGCATGTCGCGAGCTACGACCCGAGGCTTTAGGTTGTGGCGAGAAGTTGTAAATTAGCGCTTGTTCCAATCTGAGTGGTTGTTGAAACGCTGAGTTGGTACATGAGCTTTCTCTGCTTCTATTTCGTTGCCCACGGCATGCACTGCACTTCAAAAAAAGAGGGAATAATCCGAAGAATAGTCTGCGTTTTGTTCGATGACATTCAACACGATTAACGTCAGGTTGAGGGCGTTTATTTGTTGATTTGGCTCTCGCTGTCTGCAATCGTTAGTGTTTAAGCGCATTTTTCTGATTGTCACAGCGTGCTAAGGTCAGATGTCTGTTACTACTATTTTGTGGGGTAACGGAGGGATTTGCCTTTTCTAATCGTACAATGTTCGAGAATTCATATGAATTGTCAGCCTCTTCCTTTTTATAGTGCTAGGTAATTTGCTAGAAAATAACTGAGGGGTTGCTTACAAAATTAAATGATTTGTAATTGTGGCATTAAATCAGTTGTAATATTTAATTACTTGCTGCATTTTATTGATGTTCACTTGCTGTTACAGGGTTGCTTCAGCCCTTCAATAAGCAGCCATGGCCCCAAGTCGGAATGGAATGATTCTGAACCCTCATTTCCACAAGGACTGGCAGAAGAGAGTCCGTACTTGGTTCAACCAGCCAGCCAGAAAAATCCGCAGGTATATAACTCAATGCTGAGAACTTAAATTCGGTGGTATTGCCAGGGTTGACTTTGGAGGAATCAGTTGTTATGCTACTGTAAAGCAACTACAAATTGATTTGTACATCTACTAAAATTGGGGTAGTAAATGAAGAGATTTGACTGACTACAGTACTACTGGATCATTTTATTAGCTTTCCACAGTCAGATGATGACAATTTCTCCGGAATCTCTGTACGTCATTGATGAATACCGTTGAACCCTTTTTGCTGATGACTGTGAACTGCTCCAAATTTTTCTGTTTTAAAATGTCCATTTAGAAAGATTCACCAGAGATCTCTAATTCTACCTCCTTGTAGTATTAAAATTGATCAGAATTGCGTTGCTACTGCAATACATTTTAAACTTTGAGTTCTTCTGAAAAGATTTTCTCTCTCACCACCTTCAGTGCTGCTCCAAATTGGTTGTAAGAGTTGGCTTCCAGTCATGACTTCTTCCTCTTTTCTCCCCCCCCGCTTCCCAAATCGGCCTGTGGGGAATTACACCAGGAAAGCCAAGACCACATTGTATGTCGAGCCTGGAATCAAATAGTCTGAAATTGGAACTTCTTGTTGGCCTTTGGAGCTAGCAGATCTTAGTTTAAAACCAGTGCTGTAACTGATGCAGGTAATAGGCACTAACCAGTTGCTTTCTCCAGCTGGACTCTATTGACATGCAGTTGCTACCTAGAAACTAAGTATTGCACATTGGCTATCTGACTTTACTGTTGATTAAAATGCCCATTTTGCATTATCTGGTGTCTTGCTTTTATTTAGTTGTGATTGGCAAAGTTGTAAGATAACTTTCTAATGTTATCTGTTGACAGACGTAAGGCACGACAAGTTAAAGCACGCCGCATTGCTCCACGTCCAGTTGCTGGCCCCCTTCGACCAGTTGTTAGGTGTCCCACTGTCAGATATCACACTAAAGTACGTGCTGGACGAGGTTTCAGCCTGGAGGAGCTAAAGGTAACTATCATTATTTTTGCATAAAAATTACTGTATAGGCATGGAAAGTAGAAACAGTGCATTGAATATAAAACCCAACCCTTGAACAAGCAGAACATTTTATTTCCCATTCAGTTTTTGGGGGGTTCTGGCGGTGACAGTGTTGAGGTGGGAAGAGAAGCCCTTGCTAGAGATAATCTATCAGATAGGCAATAGTGGAACCAAGCAAAGATAGCCTCATGGAGTACAGATGTTAGATCATCGTGTGATCAGCCATGTCAAATGGTGCAGAGGGGACAAGGAAAGATATAGATAACACCACAGTCACAACAACTTGTATTTATATAGCACCTTTTTAATGTAGTAAAACATCCCCTGGCACTTTACAGGAGCGTTATCAAACAAAATAGGACGCTGACCCTCCTAAGGAGATATTCGGACAGCTAAGAGGTAGGTTTTAAGGAGCATGCTAAAGGAGGAAAAAGAAGTGGAGAGGTGTTTAGGAAGGGAATTACAGAGCCTGTGGCCATGGCAGATGGACGTATGGCCGCCAGTGGTGGAGCGATTTTAAAATCGGAGTTGCTCAAGAAAGCCGAATTGGAGGAGTGCAAATATCTCGGGGGTTGTAGGGCTGGAGAAGATTAGAGATGGGATGGGGCAAGGCCATGGAAGGATTTGAAAATAAGGATGAAAATTTTAAAATCATGGTGTTGCTTAACTGGGAGCCAATGTACGTCAGCGAGCATAGGGGTGATGGGTGAACTTAGTGCGAGTTAGGACATGGGCGGCAGAGTTTTGGATGACCTCAAATTTACGGAGGGTAGAAAGTGGGAGGCTGGCCAGGAGTGTGTTGGAATTGTCCGGTCTAGAGGTAACAAAGGCTTGGATGAGGGTTTCAGCAGCAAATATGCTGAGGTAGGGGTGGAGTTGGACAATGTTGGAGGTGGAAATAGGCAGTCTTGGTGATGGCGCAGCTATGTGGTCGGAAGCTCCTTGCGGGGTCAGATATGATACCAAGGTTGCGTACAGTCTCGTTCAGCCTCACAGTTGCCAGAGAGAGGGATGGAGTTGGTGGCTAGGGAACAGAGTTTGTGACGGGGACCAACGGCAATGGCTTGATTTTGATTTTTTGGTTAGGACGGTTTTAGTTGTGGGAAAGGCTCAGGAAGTCAGGCTATCTTGAAGGCTGTTCAGGAGGAGGAAATTGGAATTTATTCCATTTGAAATATTGGGTAATTGGGCAATCATTCAGTATAAAAGATGCTAGCCAAAGTTCCCAAAACAGAAGTGTAGGTTAATTTAAGAAGTACTGATGGAAGAAATTCACTGAGTTTAGATTGCATGTTTTTAAAAAAAAAAAAAAAGGACCTAAATCTAATGTAATATTAAATATTAATTTGCGTTGATTACTGATGCATTCATGTGTTCCTGAGATTGGAATTTTTTTTTAATTGACTGACAACGGAGTTCTAATTGTTTACCATAGTCATATGATGGAATCTTTGTCATTGGCCTTTTGAACCTTTTCCATCTGGACCATGGCCTTTCTTTGTTATACTTTGTTTCTGCGTCTGCTTTTTTCTCCATCCCATTAAAGTAAATACATTAATTTTCTTTTGGTGTCAACAATAGGCAGCAGGCATTAACAGGAGGGTGGCACGTACTATTGGCATTGCTGTTGATCACAGGCGCCGCAACAAGTCGACTGAATCTATTCAGTGTAATGTTCAACGTCTGAAGGAATATCGCTCTAAGCTAATCATCTTCCCAAGAAAGGCTTCGGTACCCAAGAAGGGAGATTCCTCTGTAAGTATTCAATTAATATGTTTGATGGGACAAAATGGTCTGAAATAAAATGTTCTAACTGAAATTCTGGGGGATAATTCCGAGGACCACTGTTTCTTAAATGGTATTTAAAAACGAGTTATTCTGGAATATAAGTCTAAACTGAGACAATTGGATAAATGTGCATCCAGGCAAGCCAAGTGTTACACTTGAAATTTATTAGGATTTTATATTGTAATAAAGGAAGTGTCCAATTTTATGTGTTTTTAAAAATAAAATAAAAAATCCATGCCAAATCTTTCCCTTTTGAAGACGTTGACTCACTTTAGATGCGGCCTTCCATGAGTACTTTGCTCGGGTGGCTAGGTGTAAGCTTAGATACTGTCTGCAGGCAGTTTAGCTGTCTCAGGTCATCATTGCTAAGTCTGGTCCTCTGCATACTTCTAAGAGGGGCCATATTAATCTCGGCTGTGATCAACACAGCACAGACTGAGGATCAATGTTGAACCGTTGATCTGTGTGGGTGTTAGTGGATTAAACTTGCTGGACCATCAGGGGATCTTGTTTGTACCCATGTTAATGGGGTACTATTTTAAAGTGCTATTAGTTTAGAAGATGTTTTTATTTGATATTTTCAGTCTGAAATAGCATGACTTTGTAAAAAGCTGTGCTATGAGTAAAAGCTTAAATTTCTAAATAACTTGCTAATTACATTCCTTTTGAGATGCATTATTTAACCCTGCAGATGCTTTACAAATAGTATGAATTTTAATGTAGCATTTCAACAGTTCTGGAGTTCCTGGTTGTAGCAGAAGGTTGGATGTGCATGTGTGGAAGTCCACACTGCTTGTAGAGGATGTTGACTGATAGTGCCTGGATAATGTTTAGGAGGAGGCAGCAGAGTGGAGTCCTGGAACACTGCGGGCATGGGTGGTGAAACAGGTTGCAACATCCTGCTGGGCTGGGACAGGTAGTAATAGAACCATGAGGCAGCAGTAACGTGGAGGTGGACATGTTTCCATGGGGTACATTTGAGGAGGAGAATGGAATTTTGCAATAGTGGAAACTAACTTGTAACTTGACCAGATCAGAAGTCAATAGGGGAGGGCTTTGAGACCGATCGGGTGGGAAAGCTGACTGGGTAATTTGACTTTGATGCATTTAAGGATCTTTGTCAGAGGGGGCTATGGTTTTGGCATGCTGGGGTTGATTTCCTATAGAAAAGATAATAAGAGTATTGGAGGTTGGGACCGGTTACAAGAGAGGTTTAGAGGAGGGGATGGAGGAAGCAGGCAACCAAACAGATGTCTGTGCCTTCTTGAAACCAATCTTTGGCTCTGAAATTAAGATCAGAGATGATAGTAAATTATAAATCACTGCCAGTATATGTAAAGAAGTGCTTTTTTGGTAAATTAAATCCCTGGTCTTTAACAAACGCTTGGCTTTGTCACAAGGGCTGAGTTATTAATGTCCTTTTGCAACATTCAAACAATGACACTTTCTCCAGAATCTCTGTCATTGACGACTTGTTGAGTGGTGTTCCATCTGATGATAAGAACATAAGAAATAGGAGCAGGAGTAGGCCAATCGGCCCCTCGAGCCTGCTCCGCCATTCAATAAGATCATGGCTGATCTGATCCTAACCGCCAATCCACTATCACAGAACCATCTCCTGCATCTAACAGAATTAGACACACGAAATAGGAGCAGGATCAGGCTACACGGCCCCTGGGCCCGCTCCGCTAACCACAGGGCCATGACCAATCCGAACCTAGACTCATGTCCAAATTCCTGCCTGCTCCCCATAACCCTTAATTCCCTTTTCTTCTATGAAACTGTCTATTTCTGTTTTAAATTTATGTAATGATGTAGCTTCTACAGCTTTTTGGGGCAGCATACTCCATGGACCTACCACCCTCTGAGTGAAGTAGTTCCTCCTCATCTCAGTTTTGAAAGAGCAGCCCCTTATTCTAAGACTATGCCCCCTAGTTCTAGTTTCACCCATCATCTGGAACATCCTCCCTGCATCCACCCGATCCAACCCCTTCACAATCTTATATGTTTCAATAAGATCGCCCCTCATTCTTCTGAACTCCAATGAGTAGAGTCCCAATCTACTCAACCTCTCCTCATATGTCCATCCCCTCATCCCCGGGATTAACCGAGTGAACCTTCTTTGTACTGACTCGAGAGCAAGTATGTCCTTTCTTAAGTATAGACACCAAAACTGTACGCAGTATTCCAGGTGCGGTCTCACCAATACCTTGTACAACTGAAGCAATACCTCCCTATTTTTATATTCTATCCCCCTAGCAATGAAAGCCAACATTCCATTGGCCTTCTTAATCACTTGCTGCACCTGCATACTAACCTTTTGAGTTTCGTGCACCAGGACCCCCAGATCCCTTTGTACTTCAGTACTTTCCAGTTTCTTGCCATTAAGATAATAACTTGCTCTACGATTTTTCCTGCCAAAGTGCATAACCTCACACTTTCCAGTATTGTATTCCATCTGCCAAATCTCTGCCCACTTAGCCTGTCTATGTCCCCTTGAAGGTTTTTTATGTCCTCCTCACTCACTACTTTTCCCCCCCATTTTAGTATCATCTGCAAACTTTGATATGTTACACTCGGCCCCCTCCTCCAAATCGTTAATATAGATTGTAAAGAGTTGGGGACCCAGCACTGACCCCTGCGGAACACCACTAGTTACTGATTGCCAGTCTGAGAATGAACCATTTATCCCAACTCTCTGCCTTCTGTTAGATAGCCAATCCTCTATCCATGCCAGAATATTATCCCCAATCCTGTGATTTTTTATCTTAAGCAATAATCTTTTGTGTGGCACCTTGTCAAATGCCTTTTGGAAGTCTAAATACACTACGTCCACTGGTTCCCCTTTATCCACCCTATACGTTACTTCCTCAAAGAACTCCAGCAAATTTGTCAAACATGACTTCCCCTTCATAAAACCATGCTGACTTTGTCCTATTAAATTATGATTATCCAAATGTCCTGTTACTGTCTCCTTAATAATGGACTCCAAAATGTTACCTACCACAGATGTTAGGCTATAGTTTCCAGCCTTCTGTCTACTGCCCTTTTTAAATAAGGGTGTTACATTAGCAGTTTTCCAGTCTGCCGGGACCATTGCCGAGTCCAGGGAGTTTTGGAAAATTATTACCAATGCATCCACAATCCCTACCGCCACTTCCCTCAAGACCCTAGGATGTAAGCCATCAGGTCCAGGTGATTTATCCGCCTTGAGTCCCATTATTTTACCGAGTACCACTTCCTTCGTGATTTTGATCGTGTTTAGCTCCTCCCCCCCCCCCCCCCCCCCCCCCTTTAGCCCCATTTGTCCAGTGTTGGGATATTCTTAGTGTCTTCTACTGTAAAGACTGATGTAAAATATTCATTCAGTGTTTTTGCCATCTCCATATTTCCCACCATTAATTTCCCGGTCTCATCCTCTAAGGGACCAACATTTACTTTAGCCACCCTTTTTCTTTTTATATAACTATAAAAACTCTTACTATCTGTGTTTATATTTTTTGCTAATTTAGTGTCTTTTAATTTAAAGTCTTTGGGTTTGTTTAATGCTATATTGTTAATGCTGATCTCTTCTACAGGCTGAAGAAATTAAGGTGGCAACTCAGCTAGCTGGACCAGTCATGCCAATCAAGAATGTGAGTAACTTTTTTAAATATTTGCTTTCTTAATGATTAAGTTTAAACTAATTGTCAACCATGAGTCAGAGATGGTGGGTTCAAGCCCCACTCAAGACTTGAGCATCTATTCGAGGCTGAGCATGTGCTGACTGTTAGAGGTGCAGTGTCTTTTGGCTGAGTGGGCTATCGGGTGGATGTAAAAGATTCCATTTCAGAGAAGAGCAGGAGCGTTCCCCTTGATGTTCTAGCCAACATTCATCAACAAACCAAGATCAAAAACATGTACAAAAGCAAAATACTGCGGATGCTGGAAATCTGAAATACAGGAAACTTTGTGATATCCGGCACCGACGGGACCGAGCTGTTGTCCCATCAAAACTGCTGGACAAACCAGCGCTAATGTTTGAGCTCCGTATCTAGCAACAAACCCTGTTGCTTAGCAACAGCTTCTAAACAGTCGGCCGTAGCTTGCAAGCGTCTCTGTAGCTAAGCAACAGCTTTAGCTAGACCTTGCAGAGCCTGACTGGTGGGGGGGAAAAAAGCACCGAAAAGAAAAAAAACTTACTGAACCGACTCCTGAATTTTGCCGATGGCTCGAGCATTCCGGACAGTTAACCTCCGGATAAACCAAAGTTTCCTGTTAAAAACCGAAAATGCTGGAAATACTCAGCCGGTTAGGCAGCATCTGTGGAGAGAGAAACCAAGTTAACGTTTCCGGTTGAAAGGTCATTGACCTGAAACGTTAAATCTGTTTCTCTCTCCACAGATGCTGCTTGACCTGCTGAGTATTTCCAGCATTTTCTGTTTTTATATCAAACATCTTATTGCTGTTTGTGGGAACTTGCTGCGCTTAATTGGTTACCACGTTTCCCTACATTACAAGGTGACGATACTTCGCCAGTACTTCATGGCTGTAAAGCGCTTTGGGACATTTTAAGGACATGAAAGACACTATATATAAAAGCTCATTCTTTTCTTAGTTGGTTTAGTCCAGACTGACATTTACTTAAATGTGTAAACGTGAAGATGTATTCATTAAAGCTATAAAGTTGAGGCGATCCTAATTGCATGACCTCTTTTTATATGGTAATTGGACGTGAAAGTGCTGAGATGTGGGTTGTCCTTTTAAGATTCTCAGCTGGACATCCAAGGTTATTTCCAAAAGAAGAAATTCAGAGAAATTTTCTGCTTGGGTTCCCTTTACTTACTGGTTCAGATGGGCATCAGCTGGGAAGTGGTTAACCGTCCCCTTTTTTAGGGAATCTGCAGCAAACATTAATTGGGAACTGAAGGAGAGAACCTGCAGTTCTGTCAAATGGATTTTACTACTATATTCTCATCTTGGATTCTTTGGAAATGTGATAATTTGGGTGCATTATGTTGGCACATCATGGCTCTGTTGCCCTTGAATATGAGAACTCAAGTTCTAACCTTGTTATAAGTTTCTTGTAAGCTTGTGTGTACAAACTATTTATGGACAACGGTTTTCCTTCCAGATGTACAAAAGAGAGAAGGCCCGGATGATCTCTGAGGATGAGAAGAATTTCAAGGCCTTTGCCAGTCTCTGTATGGCCCGTGCCAATGCCCGTTTGTTTGGAATCCGTGCGAAGAGAGCGAAGGAAGCAGCAGAGCAGGACGTTGAGAAGAAGAAGTAAAATAGAAAATATCTGGAACTATTCAATAAATAGCTTGTCTTTTTAAACAGGAAAAAATCGTTGAATTCATTGCAAAACCACATTTTACTTGCTAGTTTACCCAGATTCATCCTTTTTTCCCCCCCAAGAGTTTTTTGATTTATGCTGATGTCTAGTTGATTGCTTCATCTTAAAAGTTGTGCCAAACTTTTTTTTGTGTAAAACCGTTTCAAAATCTAAGGTTGACCTAATCAAAATTAATGACATTAGACCTGTTCTTGGGGTGGGGGAGATCACTGAAGTAAATATATGCAGAAAACATTCATGCCAAGTGTCAGACAAAGTACCTTGAAGATTCTTTGACCAGTAATGTGTATGATAAATTGTTAGTGTCGGGCATGGCTTGGTGGTGGCACTTGTGCCTCTTGGTCCCACTCCAAGAATTTGAGGACAATATCTAGGCTGACCCAGTGCAGTACTGAGGAGTGCTGCACTGTCGGTAGTGTCGTCTTTCGTATGAGACGTTGGGGTCTGACTTGTTGGGTAGGTGTTTTGAAGAAGAGCAGAGGAGATCTCCCCAGTGCCCTGGCCAATACTCCCTCAACCAACACCTTTTTTCCAAAAAGATATCTGGTCATTACTACATTGCTGTATGTGGGATTTTGCTGTGTGCAATTTGGCTACTGTGTTTCCTACATTACAACAGCAACTACACTTCAAAAAAAGCACTTAATTGGCTATAAAGCACCTTGGGATGTCCTGAGGTTCATAAAACTGTCTACTTTTAAATTCTTTAATGGCCTTGTCCACCCCTATCTCTAATTTGCCCCAGGCTTTTAATTCCCCCACCCCAGAACACTCTTATCCCAACTCTGGCTCCCTTCATTCCCCCCCTCCCCCAGGCCAATTGGTGGCTGTGCTTTAAGTTATTTAGGCTCTGGAATTTCTGCCCTCCTAAACCTCTCCCATCGCTCCTCAAAATGTACCTTTTTGGCTAACCATCCTAATAGCTTGGTGTCTATTTATGTCTGATTACATCTCTGAAGTGCCATGGGACATTTTTCTAAGTTACAGAAACTATATAAATGGAAGTTTTTTATTCGTTCCTGGGATGTGGGCATTGATGGCAAGGCCAGCATTTCTTGCCCATCCCTAATTGCCCGAGAGAAGGTGGTGGTGAGCCACCGCTATGAAATGCTGCAGTCCTTGTGACGGTAGGGAGGACGTCCCAGGATTTTTACCCAGCAACGATGACGCAATGGTGATATATTTCCAAGTCAGGATGGTGTGGAACTTGGAGAGTAGAGGTCGTGGGTTTGGGAGGTGCTGCCGAAGAAACCTTGGCGAGTTGCTGCAGTGCATCTTGTAGATGGTACATACTGCAGCCACGGTATGACGGTGGTGCAGGGAGTGAATGTTTAAGGTGGTGGATGGGGTACCAATCAAGCGGGCTGCTTTGTCCTGGATGGTGTCAAGCTTCTTGTGTTGTTGGAGCAGCATTCATCCAGGCAAGTGGAGAGTATTCCATCACACTCCTTACTTGTGCCTTGTAGATGGTGGAAAGGCTTTGGGGAGTCGGGAGGTGAAACACTCGCCACAGAATACCCAGCCTCTGACCTCTTTGTTACAGTATTTGTGGCTGATGCAATGGTTCTGGTCAATGGTGACCCCCAGGATTCAGCGATGGTAATGCCGTTGAATGTCATGGGGCGGTGGTTAGACTGTTGCTTGTTGGTGATAGTCATTGCCTGGCACTTGAGTAGCACAAATGTTACTCGCCACTCATCAGCCTTGAATGTCATCCAGGTCTTGCAGCATTCGGGCATGGACTGCTTCATTATCTGGTGAGTTGTGAATGGAACTGAACACTGCAATCAGCAAACATACCCACTTCTGACATGATGAAGGGAAGGTCAGTTAGTGAACCTGTTCCATTTCAGACACTATGATGTAGGGGTAAAGCTTCCTCTATTTCCCAAACTAATCCATTTCTCCAAATGCACCAGTGACCTTTTTCCCCATCTCGTCCACCAATCGTGCTGTGGCCATTGAATGAGTTTGCTGATTTAGGGATTGTTTTGTGTTGTAGGCCCAGACCCACTAGGAATTGGTTTAAGACTGCTGAATCCTATTTTGCATAGGCTGCTTATAGCCAGGAGACTTAATCTAGGCTGGCTTTGAATCCAGGCCTCGGGGGTGAAAGGCTAATGTCTAACCCACTGCACTTGCCTGCTTTCTACTAAATTACTTTTTAAAATCCGCATCTCTCCAGGAGATTGTCCATTTTATATCTGCATTTCCCCATTGCTATTCAAATCCTAATCCATACCATTCCTGAGAGGTTTGATTGCTCAAATGGTGATCCTGTTTTGAACCTTGCATAGTCTTGCCTCGTATTTACATCACAGAAATAGACTATTCATTCCAACAGGTCCATGCTGGTGTTTATGCTCCACATGAGCCTCCTCCCACCCTTCTAACCCCCATGAACATATCCCTCTTTTTCCCTCGTGTTTCTCTTGCTTCTCCTTAAATACCACTGTGTGTCACCTCAACTCCTTATGGTAGCGAGTTCCACATTCTAATCACTTCTCAACCATCTAATCTAAAGCTCTATAACCAAAAAGTAAATAACTACAGATGCAGGTCAGTTAATATCTGGAAGTTCCAACACAGAAATAGACCATTTGACCCAACCACTTTTCTGTTTCGACTATATAAGCAGTAGTACTAATCTCCTGTCCTGTTCTCATTTTTCTTTATCCCCTTCAACTACTTTTCTAACCTATTCATCAATTTTGCTGTGATCTCTACTTCAATCACTTAACTGGCAGTTCATTCCACAGGCTTGCAATGTGTTTTTTTTAAACGTTTTTCCTGATCTCTGTCCTAAATGTGTTTCATTTAATCTTTTATATTTTGTCATAAGAATAGGAGTAGGCTGTTCAGCCCCCTGAGCCTGTTCCGCTGTTCAGATTAGATCATGGCTGACCTGTACCGTAACTGCATTTAACCGTCTTGATTATATATACCTTACCTAACACACATCTATCACTTATTTTTGAAATTTTCAGTTGACCTCAACAGCTTTTGTTTTTTCGGGGGGGGGGGGTCCAGATTTTCATTACCCTTGTGTGCAAAAGTGCTTCCTGCCATTACCCATGAATGGCCTAGCTCTAATTTTAAGGTTATGATTCCTTGTTAAAGACATCCACCAGTGGGAATAGTTTCTCCCTATCAAATTCTTTAATCATAAACAGCTGAATTAGATCACTCCTTAATCTAATGTACTCCAGGGAATACAAGCTTAGTCTATGCAACCACCCTTTTGCCCCTGGTATTCTAGTGGATCTGTGCTGCACGTCCAAGTCCAGTATATCCTTCCTGAGATGTGGAGCCCAGAACTGATCGCAGTACTCCAGATACGGTCTAACCAGAGATTAATGCAACTGCAGACTAACTTCCACCCTTTTGTATTCCAGCTCCCTTAAGATAAAGGCCAACATTCAGATAGTCTTTTAAATTATTTTTTGTAGCTGTCCCTTTGTTTTTAGTGATTTCTGCCCATGGACCCCTAAATTTCTCTGCTCCTTCACAGTTGCTAGCTTCTCACTATATAGAAAATATGCTGGTCTATCTTGGGTACAAAGTGGATGATGTCACACTTCCCCCACATTGCACTCCATCTGTGACAGTTTTGCCCACTCAATCTATCAATGCCCCTTTGCACACTACTCGAAATGGTCTTGCAGTTTTATATAGATTCACCATTACATCTTGACATTTATGACCTATACCTCTTACCATAAAACTCAGTATTTTATCAACATTTTTGGCATTATGCACTTGAGATGCTGTTTTTAAGATCTTGTGAATCTGAAGTCCAATCTTCTATCACCCACCCTTTCCCTTTTAATTTTTAAAAACTAAAATGTTTCATCTCACATTTACTGACATTGAATTCCATCTGCTACTTTTATTATTACATCTTTTGGCAGAGAAGAGTGAGGCTAGATGGTGCTTGATGTGGTCCAGTCAGCTCTGGTGATTAATGACTAAACCAAATATGGTCAAGGCACCCTTTGGGTTTGAGCAAAGATGGGGCCACAAGGTTGAAATGACCAGGATGAGTGAAAGTAAAGGTTTTGCTGGGGACTGGGGCATCAAAGGTGGAGGTGAAGGAGTGGTTAAGCAAACCCAACAGCTGCAGCAGCATAGAGAGCCATAGGCTAGGCAGTTGTCCAGGTGTAAGTGACTTGGGAAAGAGTTGAGGAAGACACGAGGGAAGTGGAGTTGGAATGCGGTAGGTGGATATGGGTGGTGAATAATACAAGGAAATGGTTGAAGAGGGCATGGGAGTAGAGTTAAAGGGGGTTCCTGTGAATATGAATATTAGTGCTCTTTATTCTTATGGATGATGACACAGGAGCAGTGCAGGTGCAGGAGGGTGTTCAGTTCTACAGAACCTATCCCCAAGCTCCTCCTAACGTGCAGTTTTAAACTTTAAACTATAGAAACTGGATTGATTATGAAAAGGCAAGTGTGCAGATAATGGGTGAAATACCACAGTAATTACTGTTCAAAGACAGTTTTGGCTTACATATGTTTTGCATTAAACTTTTAAAAAAGACATTGGTAGCAGTTGAAAACAACAGAAAATGCTGGAAAAACTCAGCAGGCCAGGCACCATCCATGGAGAGAAAATAGAGTCGACGTTTTGGGCCTAACCCTTTTTTCAAAACTGGTAAGGAAATGAAATGGATCGAAAGGCAGGGCTGGGAGAGAACAAAAGAGAAGTGAAGAGACATTAAGAGGTATTCAAAACCAGACGAGATGGTGATAGGACTAGTGGAGACAAAAGACGGCTCTAGATTAGGTGTGAAATGTTCTGGCAGAATGAGAGACAGCTGCCATGTGGGAGAGAGGAAAAAGGGGGGGGAAGAGGAAAAAAAAGGGAGGGGGGGGAGAGGAAAAAAGGGGAAGAGGAAAAAAAGGGGAGGGAGGGGGGAAGAGAGGAAAAGGAGGGGGGGGAGAGGGAAAAAAAGGGGAGGGAGGGGGGGAAGAGGAAGAAAAGGGAGGGAGGGGAAGAGAGGAAAAAAAGGGAGGGGGGGAAGAGAGGAAGAAAAGGGAGGGAGGGGAAAAGAGGAAAAAAAGGGAGGGAGGGTGGTGGAGATGGGGTGGAGGAGGGGAGAAGTGCGGGAGATAGAACGGACACGGTCGATTGGTAGCAGTTGACTGTCCTGATAAATCTTTGGATTGCAGGGAGTAGTGTTTTCTCTCACATGGAGCTAATAAAAGCAGTACTTAGGATCAATTACCTGGTTAACCTACCTCCTGCCAAAGAAGTAAATGTAATAAATAGGCCCCTGAGAAAAATGACAATTTAAGGGAAATTAGAACATTTCATATCTTGGTGTCTATTTGATCTAGGGCAGTATTTGGTAAATGGATAGTCTATAGCCTGCTTCAGATGGAAAGCAAAGGTTACACTACCACTAAAGTGACTTTTGTTAGATACAGAAAGAACAACTTGCTGAAGACCAATGTCGTCATATTACTCTTCCAAGTACATTCCACCTGTCTAGGTCTTGTGAATTTGGTGGGCTGGTTCATTGCCATGCCCTGTTTGCTGCCCTGGTCCACACCCATCCCCTGACAGAACCTTGCATTGGAAAATGGGCAGGAAAGGAGCAGAATTGTAGCTGGACTGGTCATCAGCCTTGGGGCCTTCTGCCTGCTGTGGGAAGCTGCAAGAAAGAGGGAGTATTTCTGCAGCCTCCCTCAAGCTGAACAGGTCCTAAGTACAGGGTCTACTTCCAGCATCTTTTGAAGAAATTGTTCTTTAAAAAATATTTTACACCTGCAAATAGTTAAGGAGAAAATATGGTACTATTAACTGCATTATTACCGTGGGAAAAAGCAAGAGTGAGCATTTCAACTTTTTTCCTGCTGGGCATTTAAAATAATCAGTACCACTAAAGAAAAGGTACTCTGTAAAATAATGGAACTAAAGGTGGAAAAAGTCCCATGTACCTGATAGCCTACATCCTAGGGTCTTAAAAGAAGTGGCTGCAGAGATAGCGGATGCATTGGTTGCAATCTACCAAAATTCTCTGGATTCTGAAGAGGTCCTAGCGGATTGGAAAACTGCAAATGTAACGCCCCTATTTAAGAAGGGAGGAAACTATAGACCAGTTAGCCTAACATGTCATTGGGAAAATACTGGAGGACATTTAGAAAATCATAATACAGTCAAGCAGATTCAGCATGGTTTTATGAAAGGGAAATGTTTCACAAATTTGCTGGAGTTCTTTGAGGATGTAACGAGCAGGGTGGATAAAGGAGAACCAGTGGATGTGGTATACAGGAAACTGCTATCCGGCACCGACGGGACCGAGCTGTTGCCGTCCCAACAAAACTGCTGGACAAACCAGCGCTAATGTTGAAACATACGGAGATTTTGAGCTCCGTATCTGGCAACAAACCCTGTTGCTTAGCTTCTAAACAGTCAGCCGTACCTTGCAAGCGTCTGAAGCTTAGCAACAGCTTCAGCGAGACCTTGCAGAGCCTGACTGGTGGGGAAAAAAAGCAACGAAAAGAAAAAAAACCTAATGAAACGGCTCCTGATTTTTGCCGGTGGCTCGAGCATTCCGGACCGTTAACCTCCGGATAAACCAAAGTTTCCTGTATTTGGATTCCCAGAAGGCATTCAATAAGATGCCACATAAAAGGTTATTGCGCAAGATAAGAGCTCACGGGGTTGAGGTAATATATTAGCATGGATAGAGGATTGGCTAACTAACAGAAAACAGAGAGTCGGGATAAATGGGTAATTTTCCGGTTGGCAAACGGTAACTAGTGGGGTGCCACAGGGATCAGTGCTGGGGCCTCAACTATTTACAATCTATATTAATGACTTGGAGGAAGGCACCGAGTAATGTAGCCAAATTTGCTGATGATACAAAGATGGGTGGGAAAGCAAGTTGTGAAGAGGGCACATAGAATCTGCAAAGGGATATAGACAGGTTAAGTGAGTGGGCAAACATTTGGCAGATGGAGTATAATGTGGGAAAGTGTGAGGTTATCCACTTTGGTAAGAAAAATAAAAAAGCAAATTATTATTTAAATGGCGAGAGATTACAAAATGCTGCTGTACAAAGGGACCCGGGGGTCCTTGTGCATGAAACACCAAAAGTTAGCATGCAGGTACAGCAAGTAATCAGGAAGGCAAATAAAATGTTGGCCTTTATTGCAAGGGGGCTGAAATATAAAAGCAGGGAAGTCCTGCTGCAACTGTACAGGGTATTGGTAAGATCACACCTGGAGTACTGCATACAGTTTTGGTCTCCTTATTTAAGGAGGGATGTACTTGCATTGGAGGCAGTTCAGAGAAGGTTCACGAGGTTGATTCCTGAGATGAAGGGGTTGACTTATGAAGAAAGGTTGAGCAGGTTGGGCCTATACTCACTGGAGTTTAGAAGAATGAGAGGTGATCTTATTGAAACATATAAGATACTGAGGGGGCTTGACAAGGTAGGTGCAGAGAAGATGTTTCCCCTTATGGGGGAATCCAGAACTAGGGGGCATAGTTTCAGAATGAGGGGTCACTTATTTAAAACTGAGAGGAGGAATTTCTTCTCTGAGGGTTGTAAATCTGTTGAATTCTCTGCCCCAGAGAGCTGTGGAGTCTGGGTCATTGAATATATTTAAGGTGGAAATAGACAGATTTTTGAACAATAAGGGAATGATGGGTGTAGGTGGTTTGCTTTGGTGGTTTGAATCACCCCTCCTACTTAGTTCTATACAACCGGAATTACGGTGAACAGGATTGGGACACAGACAAGCTTTTCAGACTCAACCGTACGGCGTTTAATAAGGTTAATACACACACCCGCCTCCAGTACGGAAAATGCCTGGTGGCGTAAAACAAACAGTACAACAATACAACCTTGCCCGTTGAACAGGCCTCTGTTTCGTGTTAAGATGCCTGGGACTAGGGACAGGGTCACTGGCAAGGCTTGGAAACTAAGCAGAGCCAGGCCTGGTTAGCCCCTGGAGGGGCGACCATCAGGGAAGGTCACGGAAGGAGCCCCGAGGAGGGGCGGTTGGTGAGAAGGTCACGGGAAGGAGCCCCGGGAGGGGCGGCTGGTGAGCAGGCCCGGGCGTTGGCCTGAAGATTGTCGGACAGGAGGAATGGTGGAAATGGAATGGCGGCGCGCACAGACGTAGCGGCTTTGCTTCTCCCAGGACGGTGCTATTTACGTTTAATGTTAATGTTATTTGTACTGGACTCATGGGAGCTTGCAAGATCACATTTCGTTGTGCATTGTACAATGACAATAAAGTTTAATTATTATTATTAATCACACTGTGTTGCATACAGAGTATAAAATACACACAGAACCTCCCCACTAAACCCCTCTGGATTGGTTGGGACATGCAACACCCCCTCACACAGTACCGGTGGTCTTAAGGATGAGTGGGCTTTGGCTATGCTCACCCCGATCGTCCGTTTTCTTGCTCGCTGCTCCCCTGTGTAGAACGTGTCTCCTGGTTCCGTATCGCCGATGCAGTATCCAAGTCCCAGTTTCGAGGTTCGTTCCTACAGTCGAAGAGCAATGCGAGGCTCTTGTCGCTCGTGGTGGTATCGAGCAAGCGAGAGAGAGAGAAAATGGCAAAGCTGCCTTCTCTATATCCCAAAAGTTCACTCTGCTCTGTGTAGTTGCAGTGATGTCTTTTTAATCATCCTTCTTTGTCTGGTTTCCCGCCTTTTGGGGCTATCCCATCTCGGTGCTGGTGTTAATGGCAGATGATGGGCCGCACTTCTCACCTGATCCTGGGTTAAGTGGCTTCCTATTAATTTACAATGGCCCTCTTTTGTCCAATTCCTGCCTTTCGGGGCTATCTCATCTAGGTGCTCGTCACTCTATGAGTCATCTCCCCGGACCCATTGTCTTCCCAGAGAATTCTGTCTGCCCAGACATTCTCCCATAATTAGTTTGTTGGCCTGGCTGGAATCTCCTGTCCACAAACACCTGGGCCCCTCCCATCTTCTCCAAACAGGCAGTAACAGTCATTCAAAAAGTCTGATACCAAAAATCCTTGGGTCCTGTGTTCGATGCTTACATGGGTTATGGGGAGTGGGCAGGGAATTGGCGCTGAGCCCAATCAGCCATGATCTTATTGAATGGCGGAGCAGGCTTGAGGAGCCAAATGGCCTACTCCTGCTCCTATTATGTTCTTATGGTGAAAATGGAACATATAACCCTAAATATGTCTGTCTACTATCATTCAGGTAACAGTGAGAGTTTTTTTTAGAAACTAACATAATACGACAGAGTTGTACCCAACTCTTGATTAAGTCTGCCTGAAAAGGTGGTGGAAGCAGTTTCAATAGTAACTTTCAAAAGGGAATTTGATAAATAATTGCAAAGAAAAGAAATGCAGGGCTATGTTGAAAGAGGAGGTGGAACTAATTGGCTAGCTCTTTAAAATAGCCAGCACAGGCACGATGGGCCAAATGGCCTCCTGTGCTGTATCATGCTATGACTAAGGGTCAAGATAGATCACAAAATGTACCCATAAACACAGTTTTTCAAACTGAGGTCTGTGGAATCTTGCATAACATGCCACTAGCACATTGACTTGAGAATTCGGTAAAGTATATTTCTTCTGCACTTGTTATTATACTTGCTATATATTAACGAGAACACCTAAATGATAGCACTGGTTTCCTTCAGGTAGCTGGCGTCGTTGGATGTTAGGTGAGGGGTCTCAATAATTGCAGGGATCTTCACCCAAGGCGTAAAACTATATCGAAGGTATATATTGGCACCACTAGATGGCATTCTTGTTATTGGGATGCAAGAAAATATTTCCTGATACGAGTAAAGGTTGTACTTCTGTCTTTTCTGAGGGAGGATCAATGCACCAAACTTTAACCTCTTTGCAGATGCTGGCACATCTGCTATGTATTTCCAGCATTTTGTGTCACAATTTATTCTATCTTTTCAGTCCCAATTAACTTGATACCTTTAATAGTAAAGTAAAAGGTTTCATGTAAAAGGTGTTGTAGCTCAGTTATGGAAATCTTAACACGACATGCTACAGTAGTAGAGACAGATTTGAGCATATATTTGTTCTATTTTGTTTTTATTTAACCTTTCTTCCTCACACCATTTTCTTGTAAATGGTTCCCCCCCACTTCCTTGCACTTGCTGTGTCAGCTTGGCTCAATGGTAGCATTTTTGCCACAGAGTTAGAAGATTGCGGGTTCAAGCCCCACTCCAGAAATCCACCATATCGTCTTGGCTGATGCTACAGTGCAGCGCTGAAGGAGTGCTGCACCGTTGGAGCTGCCATCTTTTGGATGAGCCATTCATCTGAGGTCTCGTCAGCCTTTTGAGGTGAGTAAAAGATCTCACAGCACACTCTCTGCTTGCTGTTTGTAGGATCTTGCTATGCACAAATTGGCTTTCACTGTTACCTTCAAAACTACAGTGACTACACTTCAGAAGTAATTCATTGGCCTGGATTAATTTTGGGGCATCCCGAGGATGTGAAAAGTGCTTACATAAATGCAACTTTGAGTAGCTTTCTAACCTATTTAAGAGTCAACCGTGATGGTGTGGGACTGGAGTCATACAGGCCAGATCAGATAAGGACAGCAGGTTCCTTCCCTAAAGGGCATTAATGGACCAGCTGAGTTTCTACAACAATTCAGTAGCTTCAGGGTCGCCTTTTTACTGATACCTGCTTTTTATTTACATTTTTTTGTAAACTTGAATTCAAATTCTCAAAAGGCTGTGGTGGGATTTGAACTCACATTCTCTGGATTACTAGTCCAGTAACATAACCACTAGCCTTTGGAGGGAGTTAGTGGCTGAGATTTTCAATGTTGGCAATACATATTCTGGATTATCTCTAAGCATACATAAATGGAAATAAATAACAAAAAATACTGTTTAATACAGAACACTTTAATAAATACAATATTTATTCATAAAGGAGTAAATAAAGTGTTATGTGAGATAGCCATTGTTCCCAAACAGTAAACCTCTCATAGGCTGTGCAGAGTCAAAGAGTGGGGGGATGGAGGATTGGCACCATATTAAAGTGTCATGGAAGCTTCCAGGAAAATGGGCACAGATCTGCATAATGGGCTGCTGGTGATCACGCACCAGCCTCGCATTAAGGGAACCCTTGTGGTTCAAGGAAACAGCAGGCTTGTTTGCAGGAGACCTCCTGGCGATGTGCGCCTGGTAAATGCTGCCATGGACTTGGGGGAAGCCGGCAATGTGTATGAGACCTCCGAGCCTTATCCTGCTGTTTCCAGTTGTCTACGAGGAATTTGGTGAATTTGTTTGCTTCAGCACAGTCACATTCTTTATGCAAACATAAAGTGTAGATTGACTGATGTTGCTGTTGCAGCCTGGAAGGAGCTGGAGGTAAAAGCTGTAGTAGCTTTGACTACGGCAGGCAATGCAGTGTGAGCTGTGGTAGTGGATTGTAGGCCTGATTACAGGAAGTGACACAGGTCTGTGACAGCCTCCCCAGAGAAATGCAGCCTCCAAATGCACTGATATTCTAAGAACCACAGGAATGTCACTCTGGGTCTATACACCCTGTTGGGTGGGTAAGGATGTCTCGAAGCTCTCCTCTTTCTCTGTGGTCTTCCTGTAGCTACAGCTCCTTGTGGTTCTTCCATCTGTTGCTGCTCCTCCTGTCAAATCAAATTCAAATTCAAATTCAAATGCTTTATTGGCATGAAAGTTTACAGAGAACCATATTGCCAAAGCTTACAAAGTCTTCCCCCACATCCTCTAGCCAGATTGGAATGGCCAAATGGATTCCCATTTTCAAAAACAGCCAGTACCCCTTTAAGCTTACTGAAGGTTGCCCAGCCACTACAAACAAAAAACTGTGATTCTATACCCAGCAACAACAGCAAGATGTCTTTCAAACATACATCATTCATCTCTGTCTACAGTTCAGTCTGGACCATCAGGAATTCCAAGAGCAGGAACTGCAATTGATGCACTCTGAAAAACTGCCAAAAGCACCAGCACAGGACAGAAGGCATAATCCCCCATCCAACAAGAGTAATTACTAGCATCCAAAGATATGACATACCAAACAGAAAAGGCAGCTGCAGGTGTATGTTTTCCATTCCAAAGGTAATGAAAGCCACGTCCACGGAAGTGAATGTAGGCATTCGGGAGCTACAGACTTCAATGAGAAAAGCTTACATTACCTTTGATATACTCAGGATTGTAGGGTTCCTAGTTTGCATAATCTTTTGGGATTATAGTCTGCAGGTCTACATGCATTTAGTGTAACCAACATGGAGTCATCTTGCAGTCTGCTCTGTCTTGGTATATCTGACATTATTCATGGCCTGGAAAGTGTATTGCATGTGGGATGATTAAACATTCAGAAAGTTCAGGTTATGTAGATATCTACCTGGAGTCTCTTCAAGCCACAATATAGGATGTTTGATAATACGTATGGCAGAAAAAAACTCTAGTCAATGACACATATGTGGTGGTGACAATTCAAAGCCACACATTCACTGAACCAAGACCAGAATCCAATATGCCTGCCTGTAAGATGACAGAAGGTGCTAGTCTCTTGAAGGCTGAGGCATCAGTCAGTGGCACTCTGCTATCTATGCACCCCTGTTCACAGTTTCTCACTGTGGGAGTGGATGCATTTGCTTCCTTCACAAGCTGTTCTTTCACTGGTAACACTTGAGGTGCACAAACACAACCAACTGAACACCTGTGGAGAAGGAGATGTATTTAGACAGAAACACAGAAAAACATCAGTGACACGTCATAAGCAATATTTGTAGGTAAACAATTACACTAATATTTTTGCATTGTTTTTATTACTTTGTATATATTTGATATAATTTGTCAAAACTATATTTATAGAAAACAAACAAGTATCACATCCCGATGAGTCATAGTGGTTACATTGTGCATTAAATGTTGCACATTCAATTAGGTAGCATTATATAGAATATACAGCACAGAAACAGGCCATTCAGCCCAACTAGTCTCTGCTGGTGTTTATACTCCACACGAGTCTCCTCCCATTCCATCTACTTCATCTCAGCCTTTCAGGATATCTTTCTATTCCATTTTCTCTCATGTACTCGCCTAGTTTCCTTTTCAAAGCATCTAAGCTATTTGCCGCAACCACCTCCTGTGGTAGCAAGTTCCACATTCTAACCACTCTCTGAGTAATTTTTTTTTCCTTATTTCCCTACTGGATTTATTAGTGACTATCTTGTATTTATTAATACATACAACATTGTATGTTGAATATGGCAGGTTTTGAAAATGAACTCAATGTTGGGGTTTAGTTTTTCTTTGAGAATAATTCTCACTGCAGAGGATAACCCCTAACGTGTATTCTTGTTACTCACCATGTTTCAGAAGAAATCCTGAATTCTGTTGCTGACAAAGAACCAACTGCAGTATTTTGCATTGGTGTGATAGTAGTTTCTACATAGTTTTCCACATTAAAGGAGATGTACTCGCTGATATGTTTCCAGTTGCAACCCCACCTGGAATTACTCTGTCACTGCTGTTGTATTACCCATGAAGGTTGTTACAACTCTATTTCTATGCAATAGACTCTTTCTAAGCTACAAAGTGGTGCTTAATCCAACATCAATTTTATTTTGTATTTCAACAATGGCATGTTGGGATTTGATACGGAAAATCGAGCTTGATATTTAAGGCGGGTCCTAGGGTTGTGAAGGGGCGGAAAATTTCTGGTAAATTTCCAGAAATTTTCCACGGGAAGTTTAGCTTGGGAATTTTGCCCAAAAAAGCACATGCTAGCATAATATTGTTTTTTTTTAAATTTCTTTCATTTTTTTTCCACAGGTCCTCTCTTAAAATTACTAACAGAGATGGAATCTTAATTATTAAGGAATTTCTTAATATATGTTTATCTTCTTACTTGGCTTGTTTTAATAATTACAAGTTTTGTGTGTGACTGAACAAGTGTGTCCTGATTGGTTGGATGAGTGGATGAGCGATTAACTCCCTCTATTGGTGATGTAATGTCGTGCGTGCACAGGTCATGCTTCCATCACATGGAGCATCATGTCCTGGACTCATTTTCACTAAATTGCTCCGTTGAAAGTGAAAATGTGAATTTCTGTTCAATACACATTTCTAATGAATGAGTGAAATGTAACAATGGCACAAGAATTGCTGTCAAAATAACAGCGAGGCTAATAGCCTCTCTTTCTGTACCTGATTGAATTCACCATTCTAAGTTACACTTTCTTCTCGGTCCTTGCGCTGGTAATTTCATAATCCTTCAATCAGATTGGTTAAAGAGATAAACAGTTGCTTGCCCTGTTTACTCAGGTCCCAGATACCCCGTAGAGGGCGCCGTGCTGTTTCCATCTCACACTTACAGCAACTTGCAGGTCAAAATATCATCAGCATTAAAGGCACAAGGACAAGTCTAACAGCAGGCGCTGTTTGTTGGCCTGCCACAGCAACTTTTGAGCCATTTTGTTTCACTTTAAGTTCTTATAAACAATAATTTTCTCACTAAAAATAATGCATACACCTCACATATTTTGTAAGTAATTTTTGCACTCTCTTTTGGGTTTCCTGCCACCAACCATAAAGGTGGGCAGTTTAGTGTTACTCAAGTCACTCTTAAACTAGCCATTAGCTGGTGTGTAATTTTATCCTCCTCTGCTGCGGTTTTTCACCTTCTGAGGTAATGTGCTGAGATGAGAAGGCACTATGTGAGAAACCATGGGGAAGAACTTAAATTCTACTTCATGTTTAAAATCCTGACTATGTATCTTCAATTTTATTTATTTCAAATAACTTACAAAATATTTGAGGGGTCATTGCACATCAGTTTTAGTAAGAAATCTATTGTTTATCAGAACTTAAAGTGAAACAGAATGGCCTGTATTTTCCGATCGGAGGCTTCCTGCGTGCGGCGGCCTCCGATCGGGAAAAAATCACGCCCTTACCTCCAGAGGTCCAGCCATTTCTGCTCCTGGGCCTCTCCACAACGAAATGCGCAGGTCCCAGGTATCCCAAGGGCACAGGCGGTTCGCAAGCGTCCCTGGGATCACGTGGGCCATGGGGAGAAGGGAATCCCCCTTCATACTTTTGACAGGTAGACCTGTCAAAAGTATGAATGGAGATCACCCCTAAAACACATCAAAACATTAAATACATTTTTTTTTAAATCACTTTTTTAAAATTAGTTAAAATTACATTAAATTAAATATTTTAAACAAAAAGTTAATTTTTGGAAAAAAAATCAAGTTTTTTACGGGGCTAAAAATAAACTTAACTTTTTTAAAAGTATTTTTAAATTATAAATGAGTGAGAACATTTTTTTCTTTTTTAAACTCTTATGCTGGTAAAAGCAGGCCTTATGCTTTTACCAAGCGTAAGCTTTCTAAGGGTTTTCAGCGGGCGGAGGTTCTGCAGAAAGTGAAACTCTCCACCCGCAGAGGCCCTTCTCCAGGGCAGGCATCCGATCTGTCGAGACAATTCTTGACAGATTGGAAGTGCTGGTTTTCAGCACATGCGCTTCGCATACCTGAAACCGGCATTTGTGAGGTCCCTACGGGTGTGTACACAGCGCTTACACATTCGCAAGGATCGGAAAATACGGGCCAATGTTACATTTCACTCATTCATTTTTTGCGTCAGGTTTCCCTGGCGAGGCCAACACCAAACGCCGGCCTCACAACACAAAGTTACAGTAGCTTCGGGATCTGATTGAGGTCATCGGGCCCCAATATTTGCATTTTAATGCGTCCCTCACCTGACTGCAACCTTGGAAAATCAGATTAGCTCAACTGGTAACCAGTGCTTCACATGAAACGAATGAGCTTCATACTACACTTGAACTTAGTGTACAGAAAATACATGGCTCAGCATTTTCATCCTTTATCTTTGCACTATATATATTCTCAGTAAGGAAACAATTTTTATTTGAGCAAGTATAAGGGATCATTATTTGCTGTTTGTCATAAATCAATGAGAAATTCAATTAAACTTTCCTATAGTCAGGCTTTTTCCAAAACATGAAATTAACTGTTAGTGATTTTCAGTCCTCATGATTTACCTTGCAGGTTGCATTCACAATGTGCTGCTCTAGTGGCTTTGAATTTGAACAACATTTTATGGGAAACAAATTAATCATTCTTTTAAACAGTATTTTTGATACAACCTTTTAAAATATTACAGTGGTAGCCACACTAATGTGAATGAACATAAATACATCAGCAGGTTTCACTCATTCTGCTGAAGTATGACAAAATGTAATGCTGAAAATCCCGGTGCTCTGGAATGATTGAAGAACTGAAGTTGTTACCATTTACAAAAATATAAGAAAATAAATGCAATTGACATAGCGCAACCCCAAATCATTGTAGGAAAATAAAATCAGAACTTTACAAGTACAACGCACATTCAAATTAACGTTTACTTTTACTTCCATTTATTGGGCCCAATAGTGGATCCATTCATTTGTGAATCGATAGAACACTTTGTTCTGGATTCAAGGAAACGATTGAGCCCTGACAAACCAGTCTTCTATCTCAGCAGTTACCACAGTCATTCTGCCTGTAACGATGTACACCAGTTAGAATGTAGGTCGAAAGTGCTGTTTTTCCTGATGAAGATACTAGTCCCAGATGAGCTACTAACACTTAAAACAGATGTCCATGTTTCTGCTAGGAACTTGAGAGCTGCTCCAGCTTCACCTCATTAACCATTGTTTTCACCAGAGAACCCTGTCCCTTGGGTTTAGAATTTTCAATACATGTCTCAGGATTATTGAACCATATACCAGTATTAGGCCAAGAGTAATTCCTGGCTTGCCTGTTAGCACCTTTGTACACATGTTATACAGGGTACTACAATGTTTTTAGTACTTCTAGTCTCTTAGCAACCACCTGGGTAAATTTATATCTATCCTCATAGTTGCTTCTGATTGCACACCATTATTATGTCACCTGATATATGTAACAAAAGAAAACCTTACCATTTATCCCACTAACACCAAGAGGCTCCCACTTCTAGGAAAAATCAGACCAACCAAATGTCTGTGAAAATCAATTTACATCATGCTATGTTCAAAATACAGTGACAACAAGGCAGCTGAAAGTCCAATATATCCCCCTCCGGCTGAAGTTATTCAGAGGAGCAGGAGTAGACAATTCAGCCCCTTGAGCCTGTTCTGTCATTCTGTACCTCAACTCCATTTACCCACCTTTGTTCTGTATCCCTTGACACTCTTACCCAACAAAAATCTATTGATCTCAAGCTTAAAAATTTCAATTGATGCAGCAACCACAGCCTTTTGGGGGAGAGTTCCAGATTTCCATCACCCTTTGTGTGAAAAAGTGCTTCCTGGTTTCATTCCTAAATGGCTAAGTACTAATTTGAAGATTATGCCCTCTTGTTCTGGATTTCCTCAGCAGGGGAAATAGTTTCTCTGTATCTACCCTATTGAATCCTTCTATAATTTTAAAGACCTCGATTAGATCACTCCTCAACCATTCAAACTCAAGGGAATACAAACCAAGATTATATCTGTCCTAAAATTTAACCCTTTAAGCTCTGGTATCACCCCCCTCCAAAGCCAACATATCTTTCCTGAGGTTCAGTGTCCAAAACTGAACACAGTACTCCAGATGGGGTTTGACCAAGGCTCTGTACAATATAAATTCTTTTGAAATTGCAAAGTTATGCTATTTTTACTATTTTTTTTCATACCAAATTAGTCCTCAAAACTAAGGGGGACATTTTTCTGGGGGGTCAGCGGGCATGTTCAGTGGCGGGTCAGGTGGGAAAATGTTTTTTTCGACAGTGAGTTGGGACCCCACTGTCAACCCGCCACCACGCGACTTTCCAGATGTCGGGGCTGAACAGACCCAACACACAGCGGCGGGGGAGGCAATTCAGGTCATTCTGACCTTATTAATGGCCCATTAAAAAGGATTTTGAGCTCACTTTTACATTTTGCGAGGTCACCCACGGGGTCCATGCTGCTCGGGGATCATGTCAGGTGAGGAGGTCAGGAGTTGTATCAGCATGGGATCATCTCATTACTTGACAGCTGCAAATATGCTATAAAAGCTCCCATCTCACAGCTGTTCACTTTCCAAGCTCAGAAGCTGTTCTGACTGCATTTGGAAGACAGATTGAGCTTTATGCAGGTTGTAAGTGTTTGGAGCAAACTCTCTATCCAGTGTCACCTCATTGGAACAACCTTGCTCACCATTGACAGGTTGCTTCTGTCATTTCAAGTTCATCTGCCATCTGTTACATCTGCATCAGTGCCCTTGAAACTCTCACCTTGGTCCTCAGAATTCCACCACGATCAGCCCCAACACCAGCAGCACCAGGCACACCAGAAGCACCAACAACAACCCCCACTTTCTCTGCAATCAACTGATGCTGCTCAGGACAGAGAGCATCAGCACCCGACCACATTGCTGCCCGGGAGGCCATGGATGGCCTCACCATGGCCAGATTTACTTCACTTGATGCTGTACACCCTGGCTGCCACATGATGCGCCAGGTTGGCACCACCCCACACCAACACCATAAAGCATCCTTACAATGCCCAAGCCATTCATTTCACACTCATCGCCATTGCGGGTGGTACTGTTATGTCTCAACCATTCACTGCACCTCACTAAGCTACTTCCAAAGGTGCACACAGATCTATCCAAGAACTCAAAAGTGTTGAAAATAAAGGTTTTCAGTGTTTGACACCACACTAACAGAAACTTTACATGAACATTGGCTAAAACACCCAAGTGCCTACCCTTGTGTGTTGTTACTTGGTATGATTGGACTAGGATGAGGGTGAGTGTGAGGGGTGGCTAGTGAGATGGGGAAGTGATAATGTAGATAGGGATGAGTGGAGGTGCAAGATAAGTTGGTGTGAGTAAGGATGTGCAGGAGTAGGGTAGGAAAGGCAGAGTGATGGGGATGTGATGAGTGGCACAGCAGAATGAGGTTGCAGTAACATTTTGTTGAAAGGTTTGTGGCACTGCAGCCTGGTCCTCCTGACCACATCCCTGCTTGTGTCCTCCTATGCAATGTGCAACCAGGCTGTGTTGATCTCCTGGGGAGGTGTCTTCTGCCCATTGGAAGGGAAGAGAACTCCCCTGCGTGCTGTGACATGGGAGTACCTGGATGCAGCTGTGCATTTCTGTGCAATCATTGTCAGTGTTTGCAGCACCTCAATACTGTAGAACACTGACAGCACAACTGTCAAAATTAATTTGCGCATGGTCCCTTTAAGGAAACCGGCTGATGACACGTCATCAAATGACGTCATCAGACCCGCATCCTTCAATTGGCTGGCAAACGCACTGGGCGGGCTTAACAAGCCCAATCAACATAAAATCATTCTACCAAGCGGGCTGGAGCCAGCAGCGGGGTTGGGACCCGCCACGGAGCCGCCGAGGAAGGGGAAATCACAGCATAGAATGCTTAACCTCGAGGAGATCTGATGTAAAATCTGGTGAAGATTAGGGAAGCCTTTTACACTACTTCACTTCCATTATTTCGGCACAGATAATCAAGTAGACAGCATGCTCCACCCAGTACTGTCCTAAAATGGCAAACAGGGTCCTACGTACGTCATAGGATCCCAATTTGCATTTTAAATGGGCGTATCACCAGATTCAGGTGGGCACTCCAGCTACCTAGCAGTAGGCCTGGCGGAAGTCCTTCCCCACCATTTCTGGGGAGCTACTGCACTGTTTCTGCCAGGCGGGAGGCCTCAGAATTTACTCAGATGTTCTTTCCAACCATCTTTTGCAGTAAACCATTAAAAATAAAATTGCTGTCAGTACAACACTTTGTTTCTCATCCACATCAGTGGAAAATGAAATTGTAAACTACAATTAGAGAAATGGATAAGCTTCTATCCAGGCAGTAGAAAGACAGGTGGCCAGAGAAAATGATAATTCTGGGAAATGTATCATTTATTTATTTTACACACAGTGACAGGATCAAGCTCTCTTGGTGCTGAGTACAGCACAAGTTAGGTGCAATGTACAATTTTCTTCGATCGTCTTGTTAATTTGCCGTATCTCTTTACCACACTATTTATCCTGATTACCTTAATGTTATGGTGCCAGTCAGATGTGAATGAGGGTTCTCACTACATTGGCCCGAAATTTGCGGTGGGTAATAACAGTGAACGAATAGCATTCGCTGTTATTACCCCTTTGAAACTGACCACAACTTCAGGATATAGCATCCTACCGCGGAAATCCTGAAGTTGCGGTTAGTCATTCACTGCTCCGACACTGGCTGCGCCGTGGAGCCACCCCACTTCCCCATATCCGGCAATCAGTGAAATCAGGAAAATCAGTGAAACTGACGAAAACTTGGGCTTTTCTGCGGTAATACCCCATTAAAAGTTAGAACCCGCTTACACTGTTCATGATAGCCAGGTAACTTATTCCACAACTCTTATCACCCTTCGGCTGAATAAATTCCCTTCTAACTCCTAAATGTTCTAACTTGTGTCCCCTGGAACAATTTGCCTGGAAATGAAGAAGTTCCTGTGTCTTTTGAGGTGGATCATCTTACCATCTTAGAGCCTGGTGCTGCTCTAAGAGGGGAGAGGAGAAGGGAAAACTAAGATATGAATATCATCCCACTACAAGCGGTAATTCCTCTCAACAATTAAAGAGCAGCACTGACAGAAATTGTCCCAGCTGAATTACTTTTTAAAAAGCCCCAAGAATTCTCTAAACTTCAAAGATAATTACACATATAGATATATTCATGCTTTTTTCCAATAGCTGTTTTATGAATAGAACAAATGTCTTCATGTGCAGACACTTCTAACAGTCTAAGGCTTTTCATGGTTAAACAATTCAACTAACAGGCCAGAAATAGCTTGAGCTCTGTCATTCTTTCAACTAGTCAGGCCCCTTTTAAGTTAATATACATTTGCAATGATTTCATTAGAACCAATTTAGATCACTTCCATGGATATTAGCAGACTTCTAATTTAGCCTTTACAACCAAGAAATAATTCAGTCCCTCTTGTTCCTGATGGTAAAAGTACTATTGTGAAATGAGTTTGGATTTTCCGCATACAATTCCTAGTGGATATGGAAAAACTGCTCAGCAATTACAGAATACTGTACAAAATATGCAAGTAGACAGAACAATGGCGGCTAAAATTTAATGCAGCAAAGTGCTACCCATAGGAAGGAAAAATAGACACACATACACCATGAATGATGTCAGTAGTGTTGCTTTTCTACTTTTGTCAAATGATACCTGACGGCCAGTTTGCACACAACAGAAATGAGATACAGCAATGACCAGATAACCTATCTTTTAGTGATTGTTGAGGGATAAAGATTGGCTAGGACACTGGGAGAACTCCCCTGCTCTTATTTGAAATAATGCCACGGGATCTTTTACATCCACACTGAGATGGCAGGTGGAGCCTCAGTTTCGCGTCTTATCCAAAGGATGGTACCTCCAACAGTGCAGCACTCCCTCAGCATTGCACTGAAGAATCCACCTAGATTTTGTGCTTTAAGTGGGACTTGAACCCTCAACCTTCTGAGTAAGAGGTAAGAGAGCTAGCACTAAGCCAAGGCGGACACTCAGTAGCCTCAACACTAACTACGTGCAACCAATGTAGAGCAGCAATCAACAAAAGATGTTGATCAATTAGACAAAACAAAATATAAGCCAGAGGAGGTAATGATCAAACTATAGTGCTCTGGTCAATCTGCACTTTGAATGCTGCATCCAATTCTGGTTGCTAAGAAAGAAGAGAGTCATTCAAGTGCTGGAAGCAATGCAGAGAAGAGCCACAAGGCTGATTCCCATGTGTCAGGGGTCTGAGTTATGAAGAAAGAACGGATAGACTGGGGCATTGCTTGGAAAGAGTGTATTTAAGAGGTGATCTTATAGAGTTACATAAGATTGTTAAGGGTGTCGAGAAAGTTAACCTGGAATATTACTTTAAATTACACTTTGGGTGTAGAACTAGGGACACAGGTTCAAATTAGAAAAGGGTAATTTTAGAACAGATATCAGGAAATTATTCTTCACACAAAGGATGATCAATGTTGGAATAGACTTCCAGACAGAGCACAGTGTCAAATACTGGAATCATTTAAGAAACAATTGTACATTCCAATAGGGGACGCATTAGGAATTTTCTAGATGGAGGAATTAAGATGGGCCGATTGGCATTCCTCATCTGTAACATAGAAACATAGAAGATAGGAGCAGGAGTAGGCCATTCGGCCCCTCGAGCCTGCTCCGCCATTCAATGAGATCATGGCTGATCATCCAAATTCAGTACCCTGTCCCTGCCTTCTCTCCATATCCCTTGATCCCTTTAGCCTTAAGAAATATATCCAACTTCTTCTTGAAAATATTTAATGAATTGGCCTCAACTGTCTTCTGTGGTAGAGAATTCCACAGGTTCACCACTCTCTGGGTGAAGAAATTCCTTCTCATCTCTGTCCTAAATGGCTTACCCCTTATCCTTAGACTGTGACCCCTGGTTCTGGACTCCCCGACCATCGGGAACATCCTTCCAGCATCTAGTCTGTCTAGTCCTGTTAGAATTTTATAAGTTTCGATGAGATCCCCTCTCATTCTTCTAAACTCCAGCGAGTATAAGCCCAATCGACCCAATCTCTCCTCATACGTCATTCCTGCCATCCCAGGTATCAGCCTGGTGAATCTTCGCTGCACTCCTTCCATGGCAAGAACATCCTTCCTCAGATAAGGCGACCAAAACTGCACACAATACTCAAGATGTGGCCTCACCAAGGCCCTGTACAACTGCAGCAAGACATCCTTGTTCCTGTACTCAAACCCTCTCGCTACGAAGGCCAACATACCATTTGCCTTCTTAACCGCCTGCTGCACCTGCATGCTTACTTTCAGTGACTGGTGCACAAGGACACCCAGGTCTCGTTGCACTTCCCCTTCTCCCAATCTATTGCCATTTAGATAATAATCTGCCTTCCTGTTTTTGCCACCAAAGTGGATAACCTCGCATTTATCCACGTTATATTGCATCTGCCATGCTTCTGCCCAATCACCCAACCTGTCCAAATCATACTGGAGTTTCTCGGCATCCTCCTCACAGCACACACGCCCACCCAGCTTTGTGTCGTCTGCAATCTTGTGCTTTTATGCAAACGGCTGTGTGCAACTCAGGTTGTTGCAAAGTTGGGTAAGCATTACTCCCAATTCCTTTATGTTCAAAACAGAAAATCTACCCCAGTGAAACTAGAAGGGGAACGCTGAATGTGATCGAGCCGTTCCATTTGATGTAATCTGACTTATCGAGTCTGCCTTGCATCAAATGCTGTTATGGAGACAGAGTCAAAAGTATAAGATCTGCAACAGCTTTATTTCTATGCTTCAGTAAATCCAATTAAATTATTGAAGTCCTGTGGCAACTTATTAATTTTACCTCTGGGCACTGGTACAGCAAAATAATTTAACAATTTGAAAAAATGATTAAAGTCAAAAGTCAATAGAATTTCAGAGTATTTTCATCTACATTTTTAAACTATTAGCAGTAGAATTCTCATTTAGCCATCCTACAAAATGCTAAATATTTCATGCAAAGTAACCACTGCACTTCACAGTGGCCTATAGTTACTGGGCACACTGACTTAGAAATTTGCTTGTAACTTTCAAGAACATTTTGCTACTTAAATACTGACTAATTTGAGGACTCTGGCATGTCTTGCAGCGATATACCCTGTACTCCACTAGAAGAACTTGTTTGGCTGGGAACTGGTCTGGCTCACCCACGATTCCCTGTCAAACAGGCAGTTTGATAATGCACAGGTAAGGTGTGATTGAGGGACGTGGAGAAGTAGAGTTGGGTGTTGTCAGTATGCATTTAATGACTGACCCCGTGCCTACAGGTGATGTCACTGAGGGGCAGAATGTAAATGAGAAAAAGGAGGAGTTCAAAGCTCGGGCCTTGGGGCATATCAAAGATGACCAAACTGAAGAAGACTTTGCTGGAGGTGTGCTGGCTGCACTGGGACGGTCAGGAGAGCAACCACATGAGGGCAGTCCTGTGATGGTGGGTGAGAGAGGAGAAGAATGGAGGAGCAAGGTGCAATCAACCGTGTTGAATACTGACGAGAGGTTAAGGAGAGATAACATATTGTGATCAGAGGGTATTGGTATTGGTGACTCGGGCAGTCTTCGTGTTTTGGGCAGGTGGAAGCTGGAGTGATGAGATTCAGACAAGGAGATGTGGGAAAGGTAAGCACATGGCTGGAGTCAATCGATAGCAAAATACTGCGGATGCTGGAAATCCGAAATAACAACAGAAAATGCCGGAAAAATTCAGCAGGCCAGGCAACATCCGTGGAGAGAGAAACAGTCAATGTTTCGGGTCGAAACCCTTCTACAGAACTGAGAAAAAAAGGCAGGAAATGAAAAGATTAAAAGGCAGTTTACCTGTCCTATTACTAACTCATCTCACCTTGAATATCTCTTAATGTCTCTTCTTTCATCCCCTCCCCCATTTCCCAGCCCCCAAACTGCCTTTTAATCTTTTCATTTCCTGCCTTTTTTTCCTCAGTTCTGTAGAAGGGTTTCGACCCGAAACATTGACTCTGTTTCTCTCTCCACGGATGGTGCCTGGCCTGCTGAGTTTTTCCAGCGTTTTCTGTTGTTATTATAGCTAGAGTCAATGATGTGTTTGAGGACTTTAATGAGAAAAGCAGCTTCCTGTCATCTAAGCTTTAATAGCTGCTGTTAGTGTCTTGTCTTCCACTTTTTTTAAAATACTGATCAAATTCATTTACAATTAAAAATAAAACAAAGAAACAAAAATGAATACAGGCAAAAGTACTTAAACAGCATATAATTGTATGAGGACTGAAAACAGTCACCTAACAGCACTTGAATTTATATAGCTCCCTTAGCATAGAAAACTATCCCAAGGTGCTTCACAGAGGCGTAATCAGAAGAAAACAGTGAGCCAAAGAGGAGATATTAGGAGGGGTGACTGAAAGCTTGGTCAGAGATGGGTTTTAAGGAGGAGCTTAAAGGAGGAGAGGGTGGAAGAGGGGGTTAGGGAGTGAATAATGGATGGACAATAAACATTCCGACTGTCCATTGTGTTCTGCTCTAGGGAAGACCCTAATTCAAGTCTCACACACAAGATTCTTAAGCCATTTACTAGGGAAGAGTAGTTGATATGATTTCCTGCTGCCTTCCTCATGGCTTTTACCTTCAGAGTACCTTTTCCTAGGTAGGCTGCAACCAAAGATAAAGCATCCCACCAAGCCTTTACGATAAACAGGACGTATTTTGGACAGCTATCAGTTTGGTGATTGAAAAAACATGGATGACTCTACCATGTGCAGCAGCTTTAGCCCAATCCCCCTGCTGAATGTTGATTGCAAGATTATAGCTAGAACTGTAGCCAAAACAATTAGAGGAGATTCTCCCAAGCATCACTAACATGGGTCAGGTGGGATTTGTGAAAAGCAGGATGCCCTCTGGCAGTCTGAAGAAGCTAATCCAGCAGTTCCTAAATGAATTTTATGCTTATCATGTGGAAGTTTCAAATTGACTGAATACAGAAAAGGCCTTGTATTAGGTAGAATACCACGTTACTTACTGGAGAAGTTCGGTGCTCATTACAACTTTATTTGGTGGAGCAGAATACCTTAAGTTCAATCATGCTGAAAGGCATGATTTTATTTACTTTAAGCTTAGAAAGAGGGGGACACGGGAGGGATTTTTGTTTTCTTTGTTCTTTTGCCAGTATTCGAGTCATTGGTAATTGCAGTCAGGCCAGTTATATGCACCAAAGATTTAGGCCTAGAAATTCAGTATCGCCACGTTTGGGGCATTATAGTCGAGCGGGCGGGCGCAAATTATCGCCACCTTCAGCGAAATTGACCTGCTTCACCCCAAGAGGTGCTTGGAGCGCTAAAGCAGGCGCTGCACGACTGTCCTAAGGCGCTAAGCCGGAGAAGCGAGGCGCTACCACCGAGGGCAGGCGCAGCGCAGGTGCGGCCAGTTAGCGATTGCAGGCAGACACGCTGGCGCCGGTCAGCTCTTAAAGGGGGAGGGTCGATTTGGATTGCAGCCACGCCCTGCACATTGGAGCCCTGATTCTCGGCCTGGACAGACCTGCTGCCACATTCTAACGCCTAGGACCATGGAGAGGGCCAGGGAGCGAGCGCAGCGGTTCAGTGAGGGGGCCCTGCAGGTTCTGGTTGGCGCAGTGGAGCGCAGGCGATCTATCCTGTTTCCGGACAGTGGCAGGAGGCCGCTGCCCACCGACTACCGCAAAGCTTGGAGGGAGGTGGCTCACAGAGTGACCTCCAGCAGCATGGTACCTAGGACCCCTGTGCAATGCAGGAAGAAGTTCAACGACCTCACTCGGGTTGTCAGGGTGAGTACCCTTTTCAGTATCCTCTTCATCCCTGCATGTGGACCTCACTTTATGGGCAAAGGGTCCTGAAAGCCCCAATGGCCAGCCCTCATCCAACACCTATGGGCCTTTCATGAAACTCACATGCACATTCACCACTTAACACACTGTAAGGGCTATTCGACCATGGGAGGCAGTGCAGCCAAGATCAGGGCTTCACACTGTAAGGGCTATTCGACCATGGGAGGCAGTGCAGCCAAGATCAGGGCTTCACACTGTAAGGGCTATTCGACCATGGGAGGCAGTGCAGCCAAGATCAGGGCTTCACACTGTAAGGGCTATTCCACCATAGGAGGCAGTGCAGCCAAGATCAGGGTTCACACTGTACTCAGAGCCCGTCCTTTCTCTTGCAGGGCAAGCTGGCACGCAATAGGAGGCAGCAGCAACGGACCGAGGGAGGCCGGCCTCACCTTAAAGACCTCAGCGATCTGGAGCAGCGAGTCCAGCACATTATGGCAGGCCGGCTGATTGGCCCCGTCGCCACTGGAGATGCCAACCCCGTTCTGGACAGCCATGGTAAGGTCATCACCTTTTTGACCTCTCTCCTTCCACTTGTGCCTCACACCAGCATCGTTTGCCACTATCGAACCAATACAGTGCATTGCAGCACTCATGCCTCAATCGCTGCCGCCCTGTCCTCACACTAAAGCAACTCTTGTACCTCCCTGCTTTCAGATGGTGAGTCGCCAGGTGAGGAGGCGGGCCCTCAAGCTGCCACTGTGAGTGACTCTGAAGGCGAGGAGGAGGAAGAGGAAGCTGGACCATCAGTGCCACCCTCAGCTGAGGCAGCCCATGGCCATAATGGGGACACGCCTTCCCTGGAGGGGAGCAGGGGGGAAGGGTCTGAGGAGAGTGAAGCTCCGGGGCCCAGCGGGCTGCAGCAACGCAGGGGGGTTAGGGAAGCTCGGCGGCCTTCTCCCCGGAGGGAGAGTCTGGCCTCCAGTCCTGCTACAGTGAGCGCAGAAGAGGTGCGGCTCCTCGCTGAAATGGGCACCCAGGTGGAGCAGAGGCACACTGAGCTCATGGCTGCAGTGGCAAGGATGCACGAATCCATTGAGTCACTGGCAAGGAGTGTCCAGGACTTCAGTGCAGCACTGGCAAGGAGTCTGCAGGACTTCGGTGCAGCACAGGCAAGGAGTCTGCAGGACTTCGGTGCAGCACAGGCAAGGAGTCTGCAGGACTTCGGTGCAGCACAGGCAGCTTCCACGCAAGTGCTTAGTGGTGCCATGCAGTCAGTGGCTCGTCTGATGCAGACACAGATTGAGGCCACACGAGCACTCACTGCTGCCACCCTCGCTGCAACAGGCATGAATCGCCGGGGCCCTCGCCGTGCCGCAGAAGGCCAGCAGTCTGTGCTTCAGCAGATTGCTCCGCATGCTGCAGTGCTGCCCCATGGGAGTGCCAGTGTGTCGTCCGACCGGGGAGTGCCTGTGCTCTGTCAGGATGGCAGCATTCCTGCTGCCAACACTGTCACTCCTCCACTGCAGCTGCCACCACCCATAGGACAGACTGCTGCCGCCCATGCAGAGTTGGAGCAGTCAGCAGCCTGGCCCTCCAGGCCCAGAGCTGGTCCAGGCCGTCCCTCAAGGGCATCTGCCGACTCAGTTTCTGACACTCAGCAGCCTTCCCCCAGCCTTGCTGCAGCCACTGGGGTCCCATTGCAGAGGAACTGCAGGGTGGGAAGGGGCCAATCTCGCAAGCGAAGCAGATCACACTCGCAGGCCAAAAAGTAGGAGGTGTGGCAAAATGCTGTTAATTTTTTTAGTGAAGGCCGAGGATCATGGTCATTTTTGGTTAACTCTTTTGTTCATTGTCTCCAGGTTGTGAGAGCCAGTTATGTGTCTGATTGTTTTTTTGGGGGTTTCTCTGTATTTCTTTGTAATGCAGGAAGGGCACAGAGTTTGTTAAATAAATAATTGTCTTTATTCAGATTGTGCATGTTTGCTCTTTGAACTATTTGTTGCCTTGACCGGCTCAGGGTTTGCGGAACCGTTCCATTCATGTTCTTTCAATGGCACAAGCCATTCCCTCAGAGGGGGCCTAGAACCGACTTGCAATAAGCCGCTGACGGACGGCCCTTGCACTTTGTGCCTCCCTCCCGTCTTGGTGCTCCTCCTCCTCCTCCTCTGCTGGCGCTCCAATGTCTGCTGGCAGTGGCTGAGTCCTGAGGATAGCCAGGTTATGCAGTATGCAGCACACTACAACGAAATGGGAGACTCGCTCAGGCGAGTACTGAAGGGCTCCCCCGGAATGGTCCAGACAGCGGAACCGTTGCTTTAGCATGCCGATTGTGTGCTCAATGATGTTCCTGGTCGCTTGATGGCTGTCATTGTATCGTTCTTCAGCAGGGGTGCTGGGCGCACGGAGCGGGGTCATCAGCCAGGTGCACAAAGGATAGCCCTTGTCCCCGAGAAGCCAGCCTCCTGGGTGAGCCGGGGCTTCGAAAAGGTCTACCACAGAAGTCTGGCGCAGGATGAAGGCGTCGTGGCTGCTGCCTGGAAAGCGGGCATTGACAGCTAGTATCAGCTGTCTGTGGTCACACACCAACTGCACGTTCAACAAATGGAACCCCTTCCGGTTGCGGTAATCCTCGGCATTCTCTTGAGGCGCCCGCAAAGCCACATGCATGCAGTCAATGGCACCCTGGACCATGGGGAAGGCCGCTATTTTTGCAAATCCCATTGCGCGCTCTTGCTGCTTGTACAGGGTCATGGGGAAGGAAATGTACTAACGTCTCCTTTTGAAGAGGGCATTCATGACTTGGCGGATGCAGCAATGCACCGCGAACTGGGAGACATTGGCAATGTCCCCAGTAGCGGATTGGAAGGAGCCGGTGGCATAGAAGTTGAGAGCCACTGTCACCTTTACTGCCACCGACAGAGACGTCCTGCTCCTCAGCTGAGGCTGCAGATCTGTCTGAAGCAGGTGGAAGAGCTCAGTGACCACCTCCCTGCTGAATCGAAGCCTCCGAATACACTGCTCCTCAGACATGTTGAGGTAGGAGAACTGCTGGCGGTATACCCTGGGAGGGTAAGGTCTCCTGTGCCGACGCCTGTTGGCCCTCCTCCGTCTGGCCATGATTGGCACTCTCTCTCGGCGTCTCTGAGCCCTCTCAATGCAATGGAGAAACCCAACGTTTCTACCCATTGCAGCCCCCATAATATGTGGCCACTCAAGGCTATGGCACTGAAAAATCAATCCAACTACAAAGTTCTGGGCTGAAGCCAGAAGTACCTGTGCGAGCGCTGAGTCAATGCAGAAAGCTCTCTCCCTTTGTCTCTCTGCAAATCTCTCTCTCTCACACACAGAAGGAGTGGTCCAAAATGGCTACCACTAAGAAGCCAGGAAGAGCCCCCTTTAAATAGCGCCCCCCCAATCCCACAGCGACTGGGAACCGTTCCAGTCAACCAGTCGCTGGGAGCGTTAGGCGGAAAGAAGGGGGGCGCCACTGAAGTTTCGGTTCGGGGTGCACCAAGGGCGTTGCACCATGAAATGACGTAAGGATCTGCGCGCGCAGCTGAGCGGGCGTTGCGGTTTTGCGCCGCCGCTAAATGTCCGCTCAATTTCGCGAGAGGCGCAGGTCTTGCTGCGCCTGGGCGCTAGCCGCTTCGCGCCCCACTTATCGCCCTCTTAAGGCGATAACGGCTGGCGCTAACAACTGAATTTCTCCCCCTTAGTATTTAAAGAAGAGAAACATATTTGCTTAAATGCCGATAATGTGCTGATGTTACTTCAGAACTTTAAAACCTCAATTCCCCCTAATGTTGTTACAGACATGGGAGGTCTTGGATTATACCATTAAATGGGAAAAATCAAAACAGTTATAACCTCACAGCAGGTGTCACAGTGAGGATATGGACTCCTATTCTTCATATGGTAGCCAAAGTGAATGATGTATCATTGAATTGTACTGAGCCATTAATGCAAAGCCATGTCAGCCATGTCTCAGTGGGTAGCACTCCCACCTCTGGGTCGGAAGGTTGTAGGGTTCAAATCCCACTCCAGAGACTTGAGTGCAAAAATCTAGGCTGACACCCTAGTGCAGTGCTGAGGGAGTGCTGCACTGTCGGAGGTGCCGTCTTTCGGATGAGACATTAAACCAAGGCCCCGTCTTCCCTCTCCGGTGGATGTAAAAGATCCCATGGCACTATTTCAATGAAGAGCAGGGGAGTTATCCCCGGTGTCCTGGCCAATATTTATCTCTCAATCAACATCACTAAAACAGATTATCTGGTCATTATCACATTGCTGCTTCTGCACAAATTGGCTGCCGCGTTTCCTACATTACAACAGTGACTACACTTCAAAAGTACTTCATTGGCTGTAAAGCGCTTTGGAACGTCCAGTGGTCGTGAAAGGCGCTATATAAATGCAAGTCTTTCTTCTTACTGCAGGAAGCACATTACATGGAGGCTGCCAAGTCTGACATTACAAGGCAAAACAGATACCAAAGCATGGATGTAATACCTCAGCTTAATTATATTTCAACTAAAAAGGGTCCTGAAGAAGAATACACACCTAAAATGTTGTAACCAATCTTTTCTTCTTGTGAATGCTGACTGATCTGTGTATTTCCAGCAATTTTTCTTTTTCTTTTTAATTATATTTCAAGTTGTTACCAGCAGAAGTCCCCAGATTTGTTTTTAAAACATTAGGAGGATCAATGCATGTAGGGATTTTTCATGCCTGTTTCCATACCCTCTTCAAGAGCCCTAGCAAGATTGTCTGAGCCCCTGGGCTCGATTTTAATTCCCGAGGTGGGTTGGAGTCGGGTTGCGTGGTGGGCGGGTTCCGGAGCCGCTTCCGGCGGGATCAGCTGCTGATGTCCGATTTGGATTTAATGAGCTTGTTGATTTCAATGGGACGCGCTGGCCGGTCCAGTGAGTGCGATCGGGTCGTCTGGCCGCCTCTGATGACATCATCGTAGCAGCTGCTTTTAAAGCTGCCAATCAGCCTAAGCCTTTCTCTTGTGGATGCCTAGACTCATTGATATTGAATTATACGCAATGACTTCTTCCAGAGGTAAGGCAGCTCCTCGTTTTAATGATGACTCTCCATGCTCCTGTGGCTGCTGTCAGAGGGTGCAGGAAGATTCCCTTCCCTCCTGATGGCCGGAGGAAGCCTCCTCAGCAGACCAAGGCAGCTTGGCTGCGCATTGCTGAGGAGGTCAGCACAAGGTCCATTTGTTCACGCTCATGGATCCAGTGCCGAAAAAGGTTTAATGATCTTGTGCAAACAACAAAAGTGAGTATCCCATCACACTTGCCTTCAATCTGCTTCCCTTCCCTTCTCATCACCAGCACTCTGCATTGTAAGCCTGCTCTTCCACATCCCACCTTACCCTTACTTCCCTTGCACCCTTACCTATCTATCTCTGTCTCTGCACTGAATGACTTCAGCATCCTGCCGATGCACCCCTTAGACTTGCTCTCGCTGTCATGAAGTGACAACAACTAACAACGCACAGGGAGCTAGCTTCCTCTTGGCACCTTACCCCATCCTCGTCTCCCTCAAAGCTTCTATGGTAGGGATTATTCACACTCACTCCATCACTGTGGCTGAAACACCGCTTGTGTCCCTCCTTGCAGGAAAAGATAGCCCACAATAAGAGGGAGAGAGCACTGACTGGAGGAGGAACACCAACCCTAGCCACATTGACCAGTGCTGAGGAGGCTGCATACGAGATTGTTGGAGGTGGCGAGGACCTGGAAGTGGGCAATGTAGATACGGGCACCTAGAGGAAGATGGTGACATAATAGAGTTTCATCCCTCTCAGAATGAAATGGCATATGATGTTCATAGTTAATCACGTTGTATCATCTGCTCAAAAGGATGTATCTGCTACATCAATATCAGATGTCTAATTCAAGCCTTTACTCTCCCACAGGACCATCGAACGCCCCCCTCCCCACGATCCAGGACGAAGAGCCGGCCAACTCCTCAGAGGAACCTGTAGCCTCTGAGGGAGCAGCGTCACCAAGACTCAGCGCACCCAACACCAGCGCAGCAACACACACTTCGGTGGGGCCATCGTGAGTTAGAGTAGTGTTGCCACCTGGTCTATCACAGTGCACAAGTGAGCATCAGCAGATGGCGGAGACAGCAACAGCAGTGGAGAGTCCTCGGCGGAGGTCGCAGCAATCTCCTAGCTCTGCTGAGCTGCATGCAGATGCTGTGCCTCTGGGGCCATCCAGAAAAAGAGTGTCTCAGGAAATACAGGAACAAGTGCAGAAGTCTCTGGAAAGGTTTGCCTCCAGGGTTAGTGCGAGTGTGGATAGAATGGAGGGGTCCATCTCTAACATCAGCACTGTTATGGTGGAGGCAATGGCGCATGAACGCACCACCATGGATAGGATGGTAACTGCCATGGATAGGATGGCAACCTCCGTGGAAAGGATGGCTACCTCAGTGGAAAGGATGGTTACTGCCATGGAGGAAATAAGTCGCTAGAGTCAGGAAAACATGGTGACTGTTCAAAATAGAATGTCATCTCTGGAGGAGCGATGGGCAGCTGTTGAGCAGAGAGACCAGAGCTTCATGGACGTCCTTGTGATGAGGACTGCCAGTACAGATACGGGTCCTCATGGTCCCCCTGAAGTGCAGCAAGCTGTTCTCCAGCCACTTGCCAGCACTGAGGTGCGGCTGACTCATGAGAGGGATGTTGTTGGAAGGAAGTGTGGGCTCCTCTCAAAGCGCTCACACGACCATGCCACTGCGGGGCCCTCGGTCAGAGACCCACTTTGCGGAGACAACTGAGATGGCCGTTTCAGCCCCTGCACAGCCGCAGGAAGAGCAGACTGTTGAAGAGCCCTCCCAGGCTCCCAAACCCAGAGGACGCCCGCCAAAGGCGTCTAAGCAGGTGCAGCATCCTAGTCAGCAAGGTGCCTCTACATCTGCTGAAACCACAGGGGAAGCACCACGTAGAAGCACGTGTAAGAGAAAGATTAAGCACCTATAGTCACAAGTGGAGTCACTTGGGTGTTTTGTCTTTTTTTTCTGACTGTTGTTGGTTTATTGTCCTTCTGTCATGTGTAAAAGAAAAATTATGGCAAACAGTTGATTGTGTGGCCTATGTGTTCTGGGAAATGGCAAAAGTGCATTGAGCGCTCAGGGCGACTTGCTTTTGTAATGCTGATGGTGAAAGTGATAGGAAATAACAGGGTATAGCAAAGATGATGTATGACGTTGGACAAATGTTGACTGCAATTACAGAGCCATATGGTAGCCACCGATGGTTGAAGAGTAAGCTTATGCTAATGTGACATGGCAGTGTGCATACCCTGCTTGACGGGTGTAATGAAATGTGTTTGGCTTGCCTGTATTCGTTTTGCACTCATGTATATTACCCTCCCCCACACGGTGTATAGTTTCACTTCCTCTTTCCTGACTAACCTGGAATGTTCCAGGTCTTGGCTCTTGGCTCCACCCCTGACTTCTCTTACATAAAGATCCCAGGATCTGTATGACTCATTCCTGCGAGCCAGTCAGTGTGTTGAGATGTTAGCTCTGATCTTAGTGATTAAAAGCCAACTTGTTAAAGCCTATAACTTCTAGTTTTGTGGTTATTGAAGGCACATCAACGGGCAGCAGTGAACTGGAGGGATGCTGCATTGGTCACAACAGGGCATGCAAGGCACCCCTCATCCTCCTCCTCCTCCTCCTCTTCCCAGGAAGATATGCGCTAAGCCACGCAGCTGCTGCTCCTCCGATTATGAGGACCAGGATGAGAGGGCATAAATGTTTCCCATCCCCTTGCTATAGATTTCATTTGAGGCAACAAGCTTGCAAGCGCACAGTCGAAGTGGCCTGAAATTATTAGGTCACACTGCAGATGGGTGTCAGCTTGAACAGTCACAAGGTCAGTCGATGTGCAAAATCTTATCCCATACCTACAAAAGCAAATTTGTTGCATTTGAATGTCAGCCATGTTTCAGGGGCAATTTTAAAGCGCTTCACCAATGCATACAAATCATGTCCTCCAGCAACTCATCTCCTTGAACTTGGCCTGTTTCTGACAAGTCGGGAAACAGGAGCCATAAGCACGAAAATGGGAAACAACTATAAAAATAGGATTAGCAAGGCAGTTAACAAGCTGTTAACTGCCTTAACTACCTGTCCCACCAGTTCCAGTCGGATCAGTTTGGGAGCGGCTAAACAGACACTCACGAAAATCGGGCTGGGGCGGGATGGAGGCGGGTTGGGTGTCTGAAGCTATTTTTCCGATTTTCGCGACAAACCTGCCTCCTCAGGGCTATTAAAATCGAGCCCTATGACTTCACCATGGCTTCCGTCAAAGCCTCTTCATGGTGATCACCCAATACGAAAGGAAAGTTAGCACCTCTGCAAATCTTTCCTTCTCTCTGAGATAAATGCTTTGCCATTGTATTAAAGATATTAGAGTTTGTTATTAAATGGTGGGAATATAACTTGAGCTATCATTTGCCTTAATATTGATCACTATTTAAAAGCACAAGATGTAATCAGAAAGAAATTTAAGCAAGAATTTGCAATTGTGTTGGCTTATCATGTCCTCAGGACGCTCCAAAGTGCTTCACAGCCAATTAATTACTTTTGACATGCAGCCACTCTTATTATGTAGGCAAATGCAGCAGCCAGTTTGCACAAAACTATGCCCGCAGAGAGTAAATGAGATGAAAGACCCATTAGCTACTTTGCTTTTGGTGGACAAATGTTGGTGAGGACACCAGGAGAACTTCCTTGCTCTTCTTCGAATTGTGCATAGGTTCTTTTTTATCTGCCTGAATCGGCTGACGTGGCCTCAGTTTAACATCTTACCTGAAGATAGCATCTCTGACAAAGCAGCCCTGCCTTAGTAGTGCACGGGTGTTAGTTTAAATTATTGGCTTAAATCCTGGTGTGGGACTCAAAGTCACAACCTTCCTTATCCAGAGTCACGATTACTACTAACTGAGCCAAGTTGGCATCTAATAATAAATTTAGAAAGGTAAGCTAGTAATTTTATTAAATTCAGTGATTAATATTGTTTCTGTCCTCCCTTCTTATTGTTACACATGGCCCTTTTACATGTGCAAGTAAATGTGGCGCGATACAAAAACCAACAAGAAAGAGCCCTTTCCCAGTGCTTATGTTATTCTAGATTCAGTAAACTGTAGGAGCCTTCACACTCCTAACGAAAATACTGAGGTTGAAACTGGTAAGTAAACAAATGTGGCTTAATGTACTGAAACAGTTACAAAACAAAGAACGCAGGAGAAACTCCTAACAGGTCTATACACAAGCTGGATCCACGAGGACTGACTAGAAACGCCCTACCCCCTGATGTCATGACGTCATCACGTTTCCCGCCGTTGGGAACGTCACGTGACCTGCGTGATGACGTCATCGCGTCAGATCGCGATTTTATCGATCCCGCGCTGTTTAAACAGCGCAAACACTTAAAGGTAACAACTATGATTAAAGACAATTATAAACGTTACTGCAAGAGTCTCTTGATGGCTTTGCCACAAAACTATATTTTTGACCTTACATGTCACTTTTGAGACTACATTCACAGTAAAACAGTTTTTGTACAAAGTGATTAATCTAAAAATATATAAAGCTATCTCCTTCACTGATTCGGGTTTGTCTGCTCAGTATGTGTAAATGATTGCAAGCAGTTGACTTTCTTGGAGGTTTTCCTGACAACCGTTTAAGTTCATACTCTCTGTTGATTCACAACTATGTGGAATGTGACACAAAGTTCACTTCAATTTCAAGCTATCAGATAACACCACATCATAAGTTCCTTTTTCACAGTTTTACTGTGGTCCATATGGTTCTGGTTTTCATCTTATTTTTAATTCTGTAGTCTTCATTAAATTCTTCCTTCCTCCTTCTTCAGCTATAATCTGGTGGAGTAGATTTCTTTAGCTATCTTGGTTCAATGATTGAATCTTTTGATTGAATTTTGTATGAGTTTACAGACCAGCAAATCAGATAAACATTAACTGGTAGAGATAATTGCCCCAAAATTCCAAGCTGTGAGTTGGAGTTGCACTCACTGATGTCCTACAGAGTTGCGTCTGTTGGAGTTTCTTGGGTAAGCTCATTTGCATATTAATTGGAGGATCTCCACCACAAATCCCGTGTAAAATGGAGAAATGTGGTTGGAAATTCGAGTGCAGTCTTTAAAATGCAATGTCTGACTGAAAATTGCCGCAGTTTGTTGGGGAAGCAGCTGATAAGTAGGAAAGTGTTTGGATCACTGAGTTCACTTTCAGGTAGTTGCATTGGATGGCTCACATGCCATTTTGCCCCGTATTTCAAGAATGCCTTCCAAAGGAGGATCGGGCTTAAATAGCTAAAACAAATGGACAAAGGCAATGCAAGAAGGCACAGAAGAACTCACAATTAAAAAAAATTTTTTTTTATTCATTGATGGGATGTGGGCATCGCTGGCTAGGCCTGCATTTAGTGCCCATCCCTAATTGCCCTTGAGAAGATGGTGGTGAGCCGCCTTCTTGAACCGCTGCAGTCCATATGGTGTAGGTACACCCACAATGCTGTTAGGAAGGGAGTTCCAGGATTTTGGCCCAGCGACAGTGAAGGAACGGCGATACAGGTCCAAGTCAGGATGGTGTGTGGCTTGGAGGGGAACTTGTAGGTGGTGATGTTCCCATGCGTCTGTTGCCCTTGTCCTTCTAAGTGGTAGAGGTCGCGGGTTTGGAAGGTGCTGTTGAAGGAGCTTTGGCGAGTTGCTGCAGTGCACCTTGTAGATGGTACACACTGCAGCCACAGTGCGCCGGTGGTGGAGGGAGTGAATGTTGAAGGTGGTGGATGGAGTGTCAATCAAGCGGGCTGCTTTATCCTGAATGGTGTCGAGCTTCTTGAGTGTTGTTGGAGCTGCACTCATCCAGGCAAGTGGAGAGTATTCCATCACACTCCTGACTTGTGCCTTGTAGATGGTGGAAAGGCTTTGGGGAGTCAGGAGGTGAGACACTCGCCGCAGAATATCCAGCCTCTGGCCTGCTCTTGTAGCCACAGTATTTATATGGCTGGTCCAGTTCAGTTTCTGATCAATGGTAACCCCCAGGATGTTGATAGTGGGGGATTCAGTGATGGTAATGCCATTGAATGTCAAGGGGAGATGGTTAGAGTCTCGCTTGTTGGAGATGGCCATTGCCTGGCACTTGTGTGGTGCGAATGTTACTTGCCACTTGTCAGCCCAAGTCTGAATGTTGTCCAGGTCTTGCTGCATATGGACACGGACTGCGTCAGTATCTGACGAGTCTCGAATGGTGCTGAACAGTGTGCAATCATCAGCGAACATCCCCACTTCTGACCTTATGATGGAGGGAAGGTCATTGATGAAACAGCTGAAGATGGTTGGGCCTAGGACACTGCCCTGAGGAACTCCTGCAGTGATGTCATGTGATTGAGATGAATGACCTCCAACAACCACAGCCAACTTCCTTTGTGCTAGGTATGATTCCAACCAATGGAGAGTTTTCCCCTTGATTCCCATTGACTTCAGTTTTGCTAGGGCTCCTTGATGCCACACTCGATCAAATGCTGCCTTGATGTCAAGGGCAGTCACTCTCGCCTCACCTCTTGAGATCAGCTCTTTTGTCCATGTTTGGACCAAAGCTGTAATGAGGTCAGGAGCTGAGTGGCCCTGGCGGAACCCAAACTGGGCGTCAGTTAGCAGGTTATTGCTGAGTAAGTGCCGCTTGATAGCACTGTCGACGACACCTTCCATCACTTTGCTGATGATTGAGAGTAGACTGATGGGACGGTAATTGGCCGGGTCAGATTTGTCCTGCTTTTTGTAGACAGGACATACTTAGGCAATTTTCCACATTGCCGGGTAGATGCCAGTGTTGTAGCTGTACTGGAACATTTCAGTTAGAATGATCTCCAAAACCACAAAATCAGTGGCAGAAATGAAGTGACATCAGGCACAAGGTCCAGAGATGGGCACCGGTTCCCCCTAGGGGCAAGCTGCCACGACAGGAAGTCCACTTCAGTCCCTTGAGCCTTTTGTAGCACAGGAGCAGCCAACCACCTCTCGAGACACTGCTTACACCTAAAAGAAGCACATGAGTAGGAGAAGGAAAGGCATGTTTCACCATCCAGGGGAAGCATGGTGTCAGGAAAGAGCAGGTTGGTTTGCTTTCACTTTGAAGTTTGTTCTATTAAAGGAGAATGTGCACTTAGGTCGTGCTCTGTTTTACATAGGATATACAGCACAGAAATTCATGGAGATTAAAGCCATACGGGAAAGAGTGCACTTATTTTGTGCTGACTTAATTAATAAAGTGATTATGATTGGGATGGTCATGTAGGGAGACAGGGGTTTGATGTGTTGTAATGTTTTAGTTTGGGCATTGGATTGAAGGATTAGCCCTTTATTTAGAGATGGGGGAGGGGAGTTATAGTAGTGGTGGCAGAAGTAGACTGTTAACTAAAATACTTCATTGCCAAGTTGTGCTCTGATGCCTCTTGCGGCTGTCACTGAGGAGTACGTTGAGTGACAATCATCCTGATGCTCTTTTCCCTGTACCTCTGATTTCGATACAGCTAGGGATACCTTCCCAGGAATATACAAATCCAGGCTTTTTTGCATGGCAAAGTTGTGCAGGGTACGTCAGACTACTAGTATACAAGACACAGGAGGTGAAGTTTAGTGAAGAGCCCCTTTTTGATTTTTCAAGGCAACAAAAGTGCCCCTTTAAGACCCCAATGGTCATTTCAACAACCACTCTGGTCGAGTCGTCTCTCCTCTGCTTCTGTTTAGCTAACCGGTAGCAGGGGGCACACCTTGCCACCCACAAACCATCAGTTGGCATGGTTTTCTTCCTTGAAGAGCTCAGTGATGTTGAAGGGTGAATGCTTCGTGACAGCCGCCAGCAAATCTTATGTTGACGTGCATAATCCTCTGCATGTTGTCGCACACAGTCTGTACACTCAAGGAGTGGAAGTTGAGGTGGTTGACTGTAGTAGCTTGCAAAGCAACATGGGTTCCACCTATTGTACTCTGGACCATGGGGAAATCAGCACTTCCATAAAGTTGTCTATCTCATTGCTGCCGTGCTGTCATGCCTAAGTTGATGAATTCCCCAGTTTTTCTGTACAGTGCTTCAATCACCAGATGAATACATGCCTGTATTGCACCTTGGCTGATATTACAGAGGTCCCCCATGGCTGCCTGAAATAATCCAGTGCTCTAAAGGTTGAGTGCAGTTAATCACATTCATAGCCACAGACAAAGCTGTCTGGACAGATTACCGAGGCTACAAGTCCTCATGTGATAGCTGGCACAGCTACCCTATAGCCTCTGGTGAGGTGGACTCTTCTAATGCACTCTCCTAAGGTCCTCACAGAACCAGTGTTGAAAGAGGAAAAAAAAGTCTTGCATTTATATGGCACCTTTCATGACCTCAGGATGTCCCAAAGTGCTTTACCACCAATTAAGTACTTTTTTGAAGTGTAGTCGCTGTTGTAATGTAGGAAATGCAGCACCCAATTTGCATACAGCAAGCTCCCACAACAGCAATGTGATAATTGTAGTGTATGTGCTTTAAGTCAGAACTACTTTTTACAGCTCCTGTATACTGTAGTACCGACAGTGACCACACCGGTATATAAGCTGTGAGCATGCCTCTGTACCCCAGTCTAGAGATTACCCTCCTCCAGTAAAGATCTGTTATTTGTTTATGTACAGCATCCGTGTAATTATTTATCCACTGAACCACGGATCTAACAGTGGCGACGAGTGTTGATGCGAATCTACCTGCAACATAAAAAAATTTAAAAAATAGTCGAGTCCAGGAACACGGGCGTCGACCGCGAGCAACCGCCCAGCAGTCAGGCAGAGATCCAACTTCGCTGGGGAGGCTGTGGAGAGCCGGGCTTGGTTCCCCAGCCACAACGAGCAGTAAGAGACCGACGACAGGTCCAGAGCAGACCCTTCCCGAGCAGCGGCGATGGGGTAAGAAAGAGGGTGAAGAGAGCAGGGCGCAGCCGGGGGTTGATCACCGAGCAGCGTCGAGGAAAAATACTGCAAACCGGAGAGAGAGAGGGTAAGAAACAGCCGGGTTCTAGACTGAGCGGCGTCGACAAATATCAAGAGAAGAACGCGCAGCGCACAGCCAGGGATCACGGGCTGATCAGGGTCCGTGGGGTGAAGCAAGGGGAGACGCCATTGAACCGCAGAGAAGCAGGGAGAGCGCGGGAGGCGCCATTGAGCCACGGAGAAGAAGGAAGAGCGTGGGAGATGCCATTTTGCGAAGCCGCAGCGGAGAAGACGGGCGACGCAGGAAGGAAGGAAAGCGCGGGAGACGCCATTTTGTGCCAGCGGAGAAGAAGGGGAAGCGCGGGAGGCGCCATTGGTGATAGTTAACGCACAACCAAGGATGCCGAAGAGTGGCAGTATCTCTACGTTCGACAATGAAGTGGAAGATTGGGCAACATATGTGGAACGTATTGAGGCGTACTGTAGGGCGAATGAAGTGCCAGATGCTAATAAAGCACTGGTTCTGTTAAATTCCATGGGTGCAAAAACTTATGGGTTACTGCGAAATCTAATAACCCCAGAGAAGCCGGTAAACAAGAATTTTGAAAGCATAGTAGAAATCTTACAGGACCACTTAAACCCCACACCACTGCTGATAGCAGAACGATTTAAGTTCCATAAAAGGAAACACAAAGACGAAAGCAATGCTGAGTACCTAACAGAACTGTGCAAGCTATCGAAATACTGCCAGTTTGGAGCGGGACTAGCAGACACGTTAAGGGACAAGTTTGTGTGTGGGCTACAAAGTGAAGGAACCCAGAAACGGCTTCTATCAGAAAAGGACCTTACGCTGGACAAAGCTTTCAGTATGGCAGTATCACACGAAGCAACCGCAAGGGGCGCTGCAGAGATACAACGAAGACTGCAAGAGAATGGCACCAACGAAATGACCTATGGAACAGGGAAGTGCGATCGCTGCGGCAGAACAACACATGACCAGAAAGATTGTTGGTTCAAGGACCAAGTGTTCAGACAGTGTGGGAAAGCAGGACACATAGCAAGAATCTGCAGGTCTGGGAAGAAAACCAACAGTAAGAAATCTCCACAGGAGAAGTACAAAAAGGTACACCAGGTGATGGACAGTGGTTCAGACGAACAGAAAAGTGACACAGACTCCGGAAGCAAGGAGCTGGGTTGTCTGAAACTACATAATGTAACCAAAATGGAGGGTCACCAGACTATCTGGGTTACACTCAAGATAGACGGAGTCCAAGTGGAAATGGAATTGGACACAGGGTCAGCTCTAGCAGTCATAAATCAAAGAGACTACAAGCGGCTATTTTCACACATACCCTTGAAAGCTACAGAGATTGTCTTGAAGACGTATACGGGGCAAAAAGTCTACCCAAAAGGAAAAATAAGGGTGAAAGTGACATATAAAGGTCAGGAAATACCTAAAATGGATATATATGTATTGCCAAATGGAGGACCACCACTGCTAGGACGTGAATGGATCCGGAAGATACATTTAGATTGGCATTCCATACAGGCACTGAAGGTGGAGGCCAAAAAGGATGACGACGTCACACCTGGACGACTGTCAAAAATGCTAACTGACGCAAAAGAAGTGTTCCAGGAGGGACTAGGAACACTAAAAGGAATAACAGCAACAATTAAAATAGAGGATAATGCAAGCCCAAAGTTTCTGAAGGCCAGACCAGTGCCTTATGCGATCAGACCAGCGGTTGAAGCAGAGCTGGAAGGGTTGGAACGTTCAGGAGTACTGTCCAAAGTGGACTGGAGCGAGTGGGCTACACTCATCGTTCCTGTAATGAAGAGGTCGTTGAGTAATACGCCTGGGGAACCAAAGAAGGTCCGCATCTGTGGGGATTTTAAGGTGACAGTGAACCCAATCCTTCACATGGTGCAATATCCACTTCCACGAATTGAGGATATCTTCGCCTCGCTATCTGGTGGTAAACGCTTCACCAAAATTGATCTAGCCCAGGCGTACTTGCAAATGGAGGTAGAAGAAGCTTCGAAACATTACTTTACGATCAACACCCATAAAGGTCTCTATCAATACAACCGGCTGGTGTTTGGAGTAGCCTCGGCTCCGGCTATCTGGCAAAGGGCGATGGATCAGGTCCTGCAAGGGATTTCAGGGACCCAGTGTTATTTGGACGACATCTTGGTCACGGGCGAAAATGACAGTGATCACCTCGCTAACTTGGAGAAGGTGCTCGCCAGATTAAAGGAATATGGGCTACGAGCTAATCGCCACAAGTGCGAGTTTTTCCAGAAACAGATCTCGTATTGCGGCCACGTCATCGATGAAGAGGGGTTACATAAGTCCCCTGACAAGATAGAGGCAGTAGTCAAGGCTCCAGCACCGGAAAATGTGTCACAACTGAGGTCGTTCCTCGGGCTGGTAAACTATTACCACAAGTTCTTACCAAATTTGTCTACGGTATTACACCCGCTGAACACCCTACTGCAAACAGGGGTACCATGGAAGTGGGATGATGAACATAGACGAGCTTTCCAGAAGTGTAAAGAATTGATCACATCAAAAGAGGTGTTGGCCCATTTCAACCCAGCACTACCAATTCGTTTGGCATGTGATGCATCAGCCTACGGCATTGGAGCGGTGCTGTCGCACAAATTCCCAGACGGATTGGAGAGGCCAGTAGCCTTTGCGTCTCGATCACTAACCTCAGCCAAGCGCAACTACGCCCAGATTGACAGGGAGGCCCTCAGCCTAGTATGGGGAGTAAAAAAATTCAACCACTATCTGCATGGACAGAAGTTCACCTTGCTGACTGACCACCAACCACTTGTCTCCATCTTTAATCCTAAGAAGGGCGTGCCAGCAATCACTGCACAGCGGTTACAAAGATGGTCCCTGTTTCTAGGGGTGAATCAATATGAAATAGAATATAAAGGCATGAGACAGCATGGGAACGCTGATGGGCTATCACGCCTGCCACTCCCTACTGTGGAGGAAGCACCAGCAGTGGACCCTATCGAGATATTTTATTCGTCAATAATTGAACGATTGCCAGTAACAAACGCGGATATAGAGAAGGAGACCCGCAATGATCCGACGCTGTCACGGGTATATGAATTGACAGTGAGGGGATGGCCAACACATGGCGACTCACTGTTGCCAGCATTCTCATCCAGAAGAGAACAGCTGTCAGTATGCCAGGGGACAGTGATGTGTGGATCGAGAGTGGTGATTCCACCCAAGTTAAGGGAGAGAGTGCTAAATGAGCTACATGAAGGTCATCTGGGGGGAGTGAAAATGAAAAGCCTAGCTAGGGCTTATGTGTGGTGGCCGGGAATCGATCAACAAATCGAAGACCTAACTAAGAGCTGCTTAGAATGCCAGAAGGTCCAAAATGCACCACCACGTGCCCCTCTACACCCATGGGAGTGGCCCTCCTCTCCATGGCAACGGGTGCACATTGATTTTGCTGGTCCATTCATGGACTCAATATTCTTAATAGCAGTGGATGCTCATTCAAAGTGGCCTGAGGTGATAAAGATGTCTTCAGCCACTACAGAGAAAACGATTGCAGTCCTATGGACCATATTTGCCAGAAACGGGTTGCCAGAGCAGATCTGCTCTGATAATGGACCACAGTTTGTGTCCGACGAGTTCCAAAAATTTATGAGAAGGAATGGGGTAAGGCATTACACATCCGCCCCGTATCATCCAGCCACAAATGGATTGGCTGAGAGGTTCATACAAACCTTTAAGAAGGCGATAAAGGCCATGTGCGATGAGGAAATTCCACTACAACATAAGATGGACAATTTCTTATTAGCCTACCGAAACGTGACACATGCAGTTACCAACCAGACCCCGGCCATGATGTTCTTTAACCGAAGGTTGAGATCTCGTCTGGACTTGCTCAGACCAAATGTGCGAAGAAATGTTGAGGACAAACAATTCCAGCACATCAACGAGAAGCCGACAAGGAGCTTCAATGTAGGGCAACCAGTCTTGGCCCGGGACTATCGAACAGAGAAGTGGCAACCCGGAACGATATGTACAAGGCAGGGGCCATTAATGTACACAGTGGATGTCGGGGAGAACATTGTGAGACGCCACGTCGATCAGATCTTAGCATCACAGGAATGCGTCAACCCCATGTCTCGAGTACCTGGGGATGAACCCGACATACCGGTAGTATCTACTTCAGACCCAGTAGCAGTGGAACCCGATGAACTACCCGATGAAAGGGGGTCAGAATCGCCTCTACACCAAGAACAAGAACCTCCGGAAAGGCGCTATCCCGAAAGGGTCAGGAAGCCGCCCCAAAGACTGAATCTATAAATGGACTTTTGTTATTGAATGTACATGTAAAAATGTAATTGTTATTTGAATATTACGGGGGTATTATTAATCTAAAAAGGGAGGAATTGTAGTGTATGTGCTTTAAGTCAGAACTACTTTTTACAGCTCCTGTATACTGTTGTACCGGCAGTGACCACACCGGTATATAAGCTGTGTGCATGCCTCTGTACCCCAGTCTAGAGATTACCCTCCTCCAGTAAAGACCTGTTATTTGTTTATGTACAGCATCCGTGTAATTATTTATCCACTGAACCACGGATCTAACAATAATGATCTGTTTTAGTGGTGTTGGTTGAGGGATAAACATCGGCCAGGACACTGGGGAGATCTCCCCTGTTCCTCTTTGAATAGTGCTGTGGGATCTTTTACATCTACCTGAGAGGGCAGACGGGGCCTCGGCTTAACGTCCCATTTGAAAAACGCCACCTCCAACACTGCAGCACTCCCTCAGCACTGCACTGGAGTGTCAGCCTAGATTTTTTTCTGAACTTTCTGGAGTGTGTTGCTTGTATATTCTTTGAGTGCGGGTGGTGGTGGGGTGGGGTGTTGGAATAATATCTTCTTTTGTGCATCCTTCTTAAATGCTGTCTCAATCTCCTTTCGTCTGTCCCCTGCTGCTCCACCTCCTTCATCCATGATAATGGCATACAAGTTAAGCCATAGAGAATGCCAAACCAGATCCTGAGAAGCCTCACTCTGTGTGATGATGGGCAAAATCTCCCGTTGATCTCAGACTCCCACAGGCAGTCAGAAATAAATCCAAAGCTGTGTAGGCTGAATGCAAAAAACAAGCTCTTAAAAGTTATTCACAGCTGCACTAATTGCTATTCAAACTCTCAGCACTCTTCAAGCTCAAAAGCTTCTCACTTTCACTGGTTGCAGGAAGTAGGAGATGACAAAGAGTGAGTGACAGACCAAGCAGTGTAGTCTGGCGGCAGTGTGTAGGAGGCCATTATAGCCAGCTTCTCTTCAGGAGGCCTTCAAAAGTTTGAAAGTACTGTGTTCATTTTCATTTGCATCAGAAGGAAAATGTTTTCCTTTCTTTTAAGTGCTTTCCTTTTTCTCCTTGATAACCAGTTGAGCTAGACTCAATGGCCGCCTCGCTTCCACCTACTTCCGGTGTGGGCCATGGCGGCTGCCATTTTGGGCAGGTCGGTAGCGCGGCCGTTGCCTGCATTCGCCAGAAGAATGCTATTCAGTCAGATCATAACGTCAATCAACGTGCAACGCTGATTTGACGCACGACATGCTATTTTGGACGTCGCCACTCAACTGCACGCACTCTCCAAATCACGCACAGCAGAACGTGCACTCAGCTGTATGAGGGAACCCCACCAGGGGTATTTAAAGGGATCATCAACAACTTGCAGGTGACTTGCTTTTTGATTTCTACTGGCTCTGTGTAAGTTTGTGCAACTGTTCGGAGCTTTCCACAGTTATTTAAAGTTAGTGAGGTGACATAGAAACATAGAAGATAGGACCAGGAGTAGGCCATTCAGCCCCTCGAGCCTGCTCCGCCATTTAATGAGATCATGGCTGATCATCCAAATTCAGTACCCTGTCCCTGCCTTCTCCCCATATCCCTTGATCCATTTAGCCTTAAGAAATATATCTAACTCCTTCTTGAATATATTTAATGAATTGGCCTCAACTGCCTTCTGTGGTAGAGAATTCCACAGGTTCACTCTCTCTGGGTGAAGACATTCCTCCTCATCTCTGTCCTAAATGGCTTACCCCTTATCTTTAGACTGTGACCCCTGGTTCTGGACTCCCCGCCATCAGTAACATCCTTTCTGCATCTAGTCTGTCTAGTCCTGTTAGAATTTTATAAGTTTCAATGAGATCCCCTCTCATTCTTCTAAACTCCAGCGAATATAAGCCCAATCGACCCAATCTCTCTTCATACACCATTCCTGCCATCCCAGATATCAGTCTGGTGAATCTTCGCTGCACTCCCTCCATGGCAAGAACATCCTTCCTCAGATAAGGCGACCAAAACTGCACACAATACTCAAAGTGTGGTCTCACCAAGGCCCTGTACAACTGCAGCAAGACATCCTTGCTCCTGTACTCGAATCCTCTCGCTATGAAGGCCAACATACCATTTGCCTTCTTAACCGCCTGCTGCACCTGCATGCTTACCTTCAGCGACTGGTGCACAAGGACACCCAGGTCTCATTGCATTTCCCCTTCTCCCAATCTATTGCCATCTAGATAATAATCTGCCTTCCTGTTTTTGCCACCAAAGTGGATAACCTCGCATTTATCCACATTATACTGCATCTGCCATGCATCTGCCCAATCACCCAACCTGTCCAAATCATACTGGAGTTTCTCTGCATCCTCCTCACAGCACACACGCCCACCCAGCTTTGTGTCGTCTGCAAACTTGGAGATATTACATCTAGTCCCCTCGTCTAGATCATTAATATATATTGTGAATAGCTGGGGTCCTAGCACCGATCCCCTCAGTACCCCACTAGTCACTGCCTGCCACTCAGAAAAAGACCTGTTTATTCCAACTCTTTGCTTCCTGTCTGCCAACCAGTTCTCTATCCATGTCAGTACCTTACCCCCAATCCCATGTGCTTTAACTGTGCACGCTAATCTCTTATGCGGGACCTTATCGAAAGCCTTCTGAAAGTCCAAATACACCACATCCACTGGTTCACCCTTATTTATTCCATCAGTTACATCCTCAAAAAATTCCAGTAGATTAGTCAAGCACGATTTACCTTTTGTAAATCCATGTTGACTTTGTCCGATCCTGTCAGTGTTTTCCAAGTGCTCTGCTATCACATCTTTTGTAATGGACTCTAGCATTTTCCCCACTACCGATGTCAGGCTTACCGGTCTATAATTCCCCATTTTCTCTCTACCACCTTTTTTAAATAGTGGGGTTACATTAGCTACCCTCCAATCCATGGGAACTGTGCCAGAGTCTATAGAATTTTGGAAGATGACCAGCAATGCATCTACTATATCTAGGGCCACTTCTTTAAGTACCCTAGGATGTAGATTATCAGGCCCTGGGGATTTATTGGCCTTCAATCCCGTCAATTTCCCTAACACCATTTCCCTACAAATACTGATTTCATTCAGTTCCTCCCTCTCATTAGACCCTATGTTCCCCAACATCTCTGGGAGATTATTTGTGCCCTCCTTTGTGAAGACAGAACCAATGTATGTATTTAGTTGGTCAGCCATTTCTTTGTTTCCCATTATAAATTCCCCTGATTCTGCCTGCAAGGGACCTACGCTTGACTTCACCAATCTTTTTCTCTTCACATATCTATAGAAGCTTTTACAGTCAGTTTTTATGTTCCCTGAAAGCTTACTCTCATACTCTATTTTCCCCCTCTTAATTAATCTTTTTGTCCTCCTTTGCTGAATCCTAAACTGCTCCCAATCCTCAGGTTTGCTGCTTTTTCTGGCCAATTTATATGTCCTCTCCTTGGATCTTGTGCTATCCCTAATTTCCCTTGTTAGCCAAGGTTGTGCCACCTTTTTTGTTTTATTTTTATGCCAGACGGGGATGAAGAAATGCTATAGTTCATCCATGCGATCTTTAAATGTTTGCCATTGCCTATCCACCGTCAACCTTTTAATTAATGTTCCCCAATCCATCCTAGCCAACTCGCGCCTCATACCATCGTAGTTTCCTTCATTTAAATTCAGGACCCTAGCCTCTGAGTCAACCACTGAGTCTCCATCTTAATGAAGAATTCTATCATATTATGATCGCTCCTCCCCAAGGGGCCTCACACAACAAGATTGCTAATCAATCCTTTCTCATAATACCCAGTCTAAGATGGCCTGATCTTTAGTTGGTTCCTCGACATATTGGTACAGAAAACCATCCCGTATACACTCTAGGAATTCCTCCTCCACAGTATTGTTACTAATTTGGTTAGCCCAATCTATATGTAGATTAAAGTCACCCATGATAACTGCTGTGCCCTTATTGCACACGTCTCTGATTTCCTGTTTAATGCCATCCCCAACCTCAGCTGTTTGGGGGTCTGTATACAACTCCCACGAATGTTTTCTGCCCCTTGTTATTTCTCAGCTCTACCCATACAGATTCCACATCATCAGAGCTAATATCCTTCCTTACTATTGTGTTAATCTCCTCTTTAACCAGCAATGCTACCTCACCTCCTTTTCCTTTTTGCCTGTCCTTCCTGAATATTGAATACCCCTGGATGTTGAATTCCCAGCCTTGGTCACCCTGGAGACATGGCTGCAAGTGGAGAAGGCCTTACTTCTGAATTCAAGGGTTCTGCTCAGACCACTTGCTCCCCGTCATGGCGGCTCTACTTGCAGTCCCCCTTGCGCTAGAGCATGGCAGGGAGATGGAGCAGAGGCAGCAAAGAAAAGGACAAGCTTCTTGCAGAGGGAGGAGGAGGAGGGGCACGAGGGCTCTCAGCAGGAGGCCTTGCCCACCTAGGGTTTTCCGAAAGCACTTCTCCTCCTGGCACTTAGGCCAAGAGCAATATATTCGGAGGCTCCACTTCACAAAGGAGGTGGTCACAGAACTGTGCCACCTCTTGGAACCAGACCTGCAGCCTCAGAGCAGGGCGATGACGGTGCTGCCAGTGACCCTTAATGGTCTGCTTTCAGAGGCACCCCAAAAAGCTTTCATGTGGAACCAGGAGGAGCAGAGTGCTCCTTTCGGCTCCACAGAACTCTTGAGGCCTGCTACGGGCCCACAATCGGCCCCCCTCCCATGCTCCTTCATGCCCCACCATGGGACTTACCTGAGGGCTGTTACTGGTGGGGCAGATGGCCCAACTTGGAATGCTGGCAATTGGCGAGCTGTGTCTGGAGGCGCGACAGGCACTGGCAGCTTGTTCAAATCATTCAAATAAGGCTCAGGGCCCAATTTTGATGTGAGCCAAGGGCCTCTCAATTGGGTTGCATGCTCCATGCACGCTGGTGGCTATACACCCGAAAAGCCTGGATACAGCAGAGAAGATTTCTAAAGAGCAAGAACTTGTAGTCACCTCTACCTCTGGTAACACTGACAACCATTCACCCATTCCGTCATTAACCTTTTCCCTTGCACTCAGCAGTGCAGAGACAGCCACTCGAGGGGGTTAAGACAGTGTAGGTGAGGAATGGACACAGAGCACAAGAAAATCAAAGGATACAGATGTGGAAGAGGAGCCTGATGTAGTTGAGCAGAAGTATAAGACATGTCAGCCCTGGCTGCAGAGCCAATGGGTGATGATCTCAGGGTTCCTGCTATGAACAGAAGGGATGCTAACAGAGGATCAAACACATATGGAGGTTCTGTGTGGCTTATTCCAGGATGTGTGGCAAATAGCTGGGGTGTCTACTGCCTTGCTTTGTGTCATCATCTGAGAGAGGTCAACTCATTGCAAGGTAACCTGGAGAAAGTGACAGCTGAGGAGCATTTGCAAACCGTCGGCCGCTTCTTGAGAGATGCAGGCAAGTCAGTCAACTCAATGTGAACATAAGGACATAAGAACATAAGAAATAGGAGCAGGAGTAGGCCATTTGGCCCTCCGAGCCTGCTCCACCATTCAATAAGATCATGGCTGATCTTCTACCTCATCTCCACTTTCCTGAACTATCCCCATATCCCTTGATTCCCTTAATATTCAAAAATCTATTGATCTCTGTCTTGAATATACTCAACAACTGAGCCTCCACAGCTCTCTGGGGTAGAGAATTCCAAAGATTCACCACCCTCTGAGTGAAGAAATTTCTCCTCATCTCAGTCCTAAATGGCCAACCCCTTATTCTGAGACTGTGAACCCTGGTTCTAGACTCCCCAGCCAGGGGAAACATCCTTCCTGTATCTACCCTGTCAAGCCCTGAAAGAATTTTGTATTTTAAGGCACTAAATTAAGGACTGCAGGTCTTGTGGGACCATCTGGATAGGTCACTGTCAACCGGATTGTAATGTATACAGGACGTCACCTTGGAGGGACTAAGGGAACATGTTACTGGACTAGTAAACCAGAGGCCTGGACTAATGATCCGGAGATGTGAGTTCAAATCCTGGGGAATTTAAATTCAGTTAAATAAATCTGGGATAAAAAGCCAGTATGGTGACCATGAAACTACCAGATTGTTGTAAAAACGAATTCACTAATGTCCTTTAGGGAAGGAATGTCCTTTACCTGGTCTGGCCCATATGTGGTCGACTCTTAACTGTCCTCTGAAATGGTCTAGCAAGCCACTCAGTTGTAACAAACTGTTACAAGAAACAATATTAATAAAAAAGAATAAAACCGGATTGACCTTGGCAGCAGCTTCGGACACGACAATGGCACACCCAGCCCAGTTAACCCTGCAAAGTCCTCCTCACTAACATCTGGGGACTTGTGCCAAAATTGGGAGAGCTGTCACTCAGACTAGTCAAGCAACAGCCTGACATAGTCATACTCACAGAATCATACCTTTCAGCCAGACACCTCCATCACCACCCCTGGGTATGTCCTGTTCCACCAGCAGGACAGACCCACCAGAGGTGGTGGCACAGTGGTATACTGTCGGGAGGGAGTGGCCCTGGGAGTCCTCAACATTGACGCCGGACCCCATGAAGTCTCAGGGCATGGCAGCTAACATAAAAGGGAATCCAAAAGTATATAAATAGTAAACGGAGTAAGAGGAGGGGTGGGGCGGATTAGGAACCAAAAAGGAGACCTACGCATGAGGTCATGGCTGAGGTACTAAATGAGTACTTTGCATCTGTCTTTACCAGGATAGCAGGATTCCCCATGGTGCAGGGCGCCATTGACTGCATCCATGTGGCTTTGCGGGCATCGCATAACAATCCTGAGATCTTCCATAACCGCAAAGACTACCACTCACTTAATGTGCAGTTGGTGTGCGACCACAGACACCGAATCCTCAATGTCAATGCCCGCAATCCTGACAGCAGTCACAATTCCTTCATCCTGTGCCAGACCGGTGTGCCAGCAGTCTTCCAGCCACCACGTCAAGCTTGCAGCTGGCTGGTCGGAGACAAGGGCTATCCGTTCTCCACCTGGCTCATGACTCCCTTCCGCAACCCCAGCACTCCTGCCCAGCACTCATATAATGAGAGCCATGCTGCCAACAGGAACATCATCGAGCAGACAATTGGCCTGCTCAAGCTATCGTTCCACTGCCTTGACCGCTCGGGAGGAGCCCTCCAGTACTCGGCTGAGCGGATGTCCCATTTCGTCGTGGTCTGCTGCATGCTCCACAACTTGGACATCATGAGGGCCCAGCCCTTGCCACCAGGGATTGCTGGGCCACCTCAGGAGGAGGAAGAGGGAGAGGAGGAGGACGAGAAGGAAGAGGAAGATGAGGAGGAGGAGGAACTGGAGCGAGGGAGGAGGCAGCCACTCAATCGGCCTTCCGGAAGGGCTGCCCGTGATCGCCTCATTAGACTGCGGTTCCAAAAAATTAAACCCCACAAGTGGAAACATTCTCTCTGTATCCACTCTATGAAAATGTTTCATAATTTTAAAGACCTCTATGAGGTCACCCCTCAGCCTTTTTTCAAGAGAAAAGAGATCCAGCCTGTTCATCCTTTCCTGATATGTATACCCTCACGTTTCTGGTATCATCCTTGTAAATCTTCTCTGCACCCTCTCCAGTGCTTCTATATCCTTTTTATAACATGGCAACCAGAAGTGTACACAATACTCTAAGTGAGGTCTAACCAAGGTTCGATACAGGTTTAGCATAACTTGCCTACTTTTCAATTCTATCCCTCTAGAAATAAACCCTAGTGCTTGTTTTTTTTTATGGCCTTGCTAACCTGTGTCGCTACTTTTAGTGATTTGTGTATTTGTACTCCTAGATCCCTTTGTTCCTCTACCCCACCTAGACTCGCACCCTCCAAGTGATAAGTGACCTCCCTATTCTTCCTACCAAAATGTAACACATTTATCTGTGTTGAACTTCATTTGCCAATTATATGCCCATTCTGCAAGTTTATTAATGTCCTCCTGTAACTTGTTGCAGTCCTCCTCAGTATTGACCAATTTGGTGTCATCTGCAAATTTAGAAATTGTGTTTTTGATTTCTAAGTCTAAATCGTTAATGTAAATTGTGAACAGCAGTGGTCCCAGCACTGATCTTTATGGAACACCACTACCCACCTTCTGCCACTGCTACCCTTTACTCCTACTCTCTGCTTTCTGTCCTAAAACCAGCCAGCAATCCATTCTGCTACTTGACCCCTGACTCTGCATTTTCTGACCTTATTCATCAGTCTAGATGTTCTTCTATTTTCTCCTTTAGTAGGGATTCCATTATTTTTCCTACCACTGATGTTAAGCTGACTGGTCTATAATTCCCTGGACATGTTCTATCCCCCTTCTTAAATATCAGTATTACGTTAGCTATCCGCTAGCCCTCTGGCACTATACCTTTTTCTAACGAATTATTAAATATGTATAGTAATGCCTCTCCTATCTCTTCCTTAGATTCATTTAAAATGCGTGTATGCAATCCATCCAGACCAGGGGTTTTATCCTCTTTGAGTTTGATTAATTTATTTAATATATCCCTTTAAAAAATTTTTAATGCACTTATCTCATTACTAATCTCATCATCCAATGTCATGTCCACCTGTTCTATGTCCCTGGTAAATACTGAGGCAAAATAATTATTTAATATATCTGCCATCACTCTATCGTTACTTGTGATATTATCCTGACTATCCCTTAATGGTCCTATTCCCATCCCAACCTTCCTTTTTTTATTGATGTGCCTATAAAATATTTTACTATTTTGTTTTATGTTCCTTGACAATTTAATTTCATAGTTCCTCTTTGCCTCCCTAATTGTTTTTTTTGACTTCTCTCCTAATCTTTTTGTATTCTCTCTTATCATGCACTCCCCTGCTGTCTATATACTTAATGTATGCCTCTTTCCTTACCCTCAATTGTCCCCTTATGGCTTTATTCATCCATGGAGTCTCATTATTGTTTAGTTTGTTCTTTCCTTTTAGCGGAATATATTTTTCCTGCACTCTGTTGAACACCGTTTTAAATGTCACTCAAACTTCTCTTCTTTCCCTCCTTGCAGAAGAGAGTGCACAACAACAGGGAGAGGGAGAGAACCGGAGGTGGCCCTCCATCCTTCAGCAATTTAACTCCAGCAGAGGAGGTGGCCCTGGAGGTCTCAAGAGCTGCAGAGCTGCTGGTGGTGGGAGACGGAGCGAGGGGGACCTCTCAGCAACCTGGTGACAGAATTACATCTCATGCAGCCACATGGCATACAGCAGTCACTCATATGGTGACTGATGTCAGCAGTCAGTGAATGTTCATCATGTGCATAATGGTATTGTTACCCATTCTTGATATAACATTTCTAAATCATCTCTTTACTGTCCCACAGGTCCATCAAGAGCCCACCCCACTGTCCAGCCGGAGGAGGAAGACAACTCCTCAGAGGCGCTGCCAGCCTCTGAGGGTGCACCGTCAGCAGACCCAAGCGCACCCAGCGCCAGCGCAGATATGCGCACCTCGGTGGGTTCTATGCGAGATAGAGTAGTGTTGTCAGCTGGTGTCTCACAATCCGCAAGTGAGCAAGAGGAGATGGTGGAAACAGGGACAGCAGTGGAGACTCCTCATCGGAGGGCACAGGACACTCCAAGTTCTGCTCAGCTGCATGCAGACGCTGAGCCTTGGGGGCCATCGGGTAAGAGGGTGATCCTGGAGGGGCAGCAAGAAATGCAGGAGGCTCTGGCAGGTTTTGCAGCCGTGACGTCTGCAAATGTGGAGTAGTCCATCTCCAACATGAGCACCACCATGTCGCAGATAGATAGCTGTCTGCTATAGTTTATTTCTGGCTGCTGTTGTCTGACTCTTTCCCTCTCTGTCTGTGTTGATCTCGCTCATATCTTTCTTTTCACCCATTATTGTCTAATTGCTTCCATCTGAATTTCCCTACTTGTTCTTGACTGCAGATGATTTTCTCTCACTTGTTAATTTCTATCTGTTTTTGTGAGATTCTGTCTTTGTGGCTTGTTTAATTCTATCCTCTGTTTTATTTCTCTTACCCCTCAACGAGTCTCTCAACATAGCTTCCAATTACTTTCTCCATTCTCCCTCTTCCTGCTTCTATGTTCGTACATTTCTGCTGCTGTTCAGCAAATTCCCTCTGCAAATTGTGTTTTCTGATTTCTTGCTTTCTTCGCCTTTCTCAAATTTTTTTTGTCAGTGAATTCTTTTTCGTAATTTTCTTCTTTCTCAGTTGCCCTGGTGTATATCTTGGAAAGCAACAATTCCCACAGCCACATCTCACTCTAAGACTTCATCAGTCAGGAATTTGCTTCGACACATTTCAAGACTTTGACAGCCAGCAATAACACATCGCTAAAATCTTCCCCATACAGTTCCTGTCCAGCAGGCTTTCTGATGCATTGCAAAATTTGGCAGCCACTTGAGCCAGCCTGGAACTTCTGTAGCTGTCAGAAAAAGAGCTGCGATCAAAATGGGACAAGCTGGTATTTTTAGTAATGAGCCAAAAATGCACACTTATGAAAAACATACAAAAATATTCTCTTCCAGCATATATTGAACACATTTCTGAAAATAATATTGAATTATCTCTGATTAATTGCTCAAGGAATAGAAAGCCTGCCATTAGCGCAATTTCCTATTCGGAGGCTGCAGTCACATGGCATTCAGTCCAATGCAATGGAGGCAGCAGAAATATCTGGACTTCTTAAAACCAAACTCTTTGGGCTGGATTTTCATTGAGGAGTCGGTTAGGAGGCGGGACTACAACTTTCGGGGTTGTAGTCCCGCCTCCATCGAGTTCTAGCCAACCCACGCGATTTTGACTTGATTGACCTTGTTGAGCCCACCCAGCGGGCTCAGCAGGCCAATTAAGGGCCACCCAGCAACAGGTGACGTCTCAGATTGATATTTCATCTGTCAAGACCTTTTGACAGATGAAATATCAGCGTTTCACAGCTGTTTGAAGCTGTCAAACACTGACAACCTGTACTCTAAGTTAATTCCTTCCTCTCAGGCTGATTTAGAGATCTCCCTGGAACAGAAAGCTGAATGCTGCAATTTTTGACAGCTCGCAGCCATTCTGCTTTCTGTGCCGGTGAGATGAGGGACTCCCGAGACCTGAAGGAAGGAAGGCTGTAAAGGTAAGTAAAGGTATGTAAAACTTCTTTAAACACTTTACACACACCAAACACACTTACCTTTGCACTCATGCACCCATCACTCACCTGAACACCGGACATCTCGACCCCTCCAAGCCCTTCATCCTGACGGTCCGCCTCCTCTAACTTGGCGTGGTTTGGAGCCGTCGGGAATCCCACACTTCAACATTAAAAATAGGGATTAGTCTAAAAATTGCCTGTTAACTACCTGTTAACAGGCAGTTAATTGGCACTAATCCCCTTCCCGCCTCGGGGAGGCGGGTCCCAGTGCGGGTCGGGCACCCGCCTCCTTTGAAACTGGCACGGAGGTGGGTTTGGGTGTGGGATGGGTTCGTGCCCCCCGATTTCAGGATTTTAACCCCCCACATGCCTCCAATCCCGCCTCCACGGCCCAATGAAAATCCTGCCCTTTAAGTCAATTTATCTAAACAGACTGAAAAATGAATTCAAATATAAATGGGTCAGTAACATGTGCACATTATAAAGCCACACATTGCAGCTTTCAATACGATCTACATGAGGAAGCCCATGAGAAACTAATGTCTGTAAAACAAATTGAATAGATAGTCAATCTTAAGGAAACTGATGGAAATAAATGATATATGAATATGCTATATGCATATGTAGTGTCCGTGTGTAGATAAAGACACTGAAGACAGGAGTTGGTTCATAGGTATTTACTAAGCAAGTCTGGGGGGGTTTCTAAAGGATATACACAATACACAGGCTTATATAGCCCAAGTGGCAATTACCGGCATTACGCACACCTGGGGCTCTTAAAGGCACATACACCATAATTGCTCTTAAAGGCACATACACCACAATTCCTCCCCTTCTAGCTAACTAGTACATCATATTTTAAGTAATTATTAATTACATGTTATATGCAAAATAATATACATTGCTGTATTAATTAATTATAAGTTAGTCTCTCAGGAGGCTTCCTGACTCGGTCCGGATAACGCCTCGGGGGTGTAGTAGTTTCTGGTGGTGTAGTAGGTTCTTCTGGCAAGGCTGATTCGGCTTGAAGGCCAGTGTCGGGTTCATCGGGCTCCAGTATCACCGGATCGGAGGTAGATATGGGTATCTCTACTTCATCGTTAGATGTATAGAGTGGTGGTGTAGGTTGTCCCTTTTCGGATGACTTGATGATTTGGTCAGCATGGCGCCTTATTATGCTGTCTCCGATGTCCACGGTATACATCAGTGGTCCTAATCGTGTGCAGATAGTTCCAGGCTGCCATTTCTCGGTACGGTAGTCCCGGGCCAAAACCGGTTGGCCTATCTGGAAGGCCCTAGTTGGCCTTTCATTCATGCCCTGAAACTGCCGGTTCTCCACGTCCCTTCGGATGTTGGGCTTGACCAAATCCAGCCGGCATCTTAGGTTTCTATTGTAGAACATCATGGCGGGAGTTTGGTTAGTAACCATATGCGTTGCATTCCTATATGCAAATAAGAAGTTATCCACCTTGTGCTGAAGTTTTATGTCTTCATTACCCATGGCCTTGATGGCCTTCTTGAAGGTCTGGACAAACCTTTCAGCCAATCCATTGGTGGCAGGATGGTATGGGGCGGACGTGTAGTGCTTTACCCCATTGTTCTTTAAGAACTTTCTGAATTCTTCGGACACAAATTGCGGTCCATTATCAGAACATATCTGCTCTGGCAGCCCATTCCTGGCAAATATGGTCCTTAATACTGTGATGGTTTTTTCCGTGGTGGTGGAGGACATCTTTATTACCTCCGGCCACTTGGAGTGTGCATCAACTGCGATTAAGAACATTGAGTCCATAAATGGACCAGCAAAGTCGATGTGCACCCTTTGCCAGGGAGATGAGGGCCACTCCCATGGATGTAGAGGGGCCTGTGGCGGGGCATTTTGGACCTTCTGGCATCCTAGGCAGCTCTTGGTCATGTCTTCGATGTCTCCATCGATACCTGGCCACCATACAAACGCCCTAGCTAGGTTCTTCATTTTCACTCCACCCAGATGCCCCTCGTGAAGCTCTTTTAGCACTTTATCCTGGAGTTTGGGTGGAATCACCACTCTGGATCCACACATCAAGGTTCCTCGGCACACTGACAGCTGTTCTCTTCTTTGCGAGAATGCTGGCAACAGTGGTTCGCCATGTGCTGGCCATCCCTTCACTGTTAAATCGTAGACCCATGAGAGAGTAGGGTCATTTCTTGTCTCCCTTTCAATGGCAGAATTTGTCACCGGTAGACATTCCACTATGGTAGAGTGGAATATCTCTACTGGGTCTACTGTAGGTGCCTCTTCTATCGTTGGCAACGGTAGGCGTGATAAACCGTCAGCATTCCCATGCTGTTTTGACCCTTTGTATTCAATGTTGTATTGGTGTGCCCCTAGAAAAAGGGACCACCTCTGTAGTCTTTGTGCCGTCATAATGGGGACACCTTTTTTAGGGTTGAATATGGAGATGAGGGGTTGATGGTCAGTCAGCAAGGTAAATTTTTGTCCGTGTAGGTAATGGTTGAATTTCTTCACTCCCCATACCAGGCTGAGTGCTTCCCTGTCTATCTGGGCATAGTTACGCTCAGCTGAGTTCAATGAGCGTGACGCAAAAGCTATCGGCCGTTCCGAGCCATCAGGGAATCTATGGGACAATACCGCTCCTATGCCGTAAGGGGATGCATCGCACGCCAGTCTGATTGGTAGTGATGGGTTGTAATGAGCCAAAATTTTCTCGGATGTGATTAAGTCTTTACATTTATGGAAGGCACGTTTACAGTCTTCGTTCCATTTCCAAATCACTCCTGTCTGTAGAAGATCATTAAGAGGGTGTAGAATAGTTGATAAGTTCGGTAAAAATTTATGATAGTAATTTATTAATCCCAGGAATGACCTTAATTGTGAAACATTTTTAGGTGCTGGGGCTTTTATAACTGCTTCAATTTTTTCAGGTGACTTATGCAACCCTTCCTTATTAATTATGTGGCCACAATATGATATCTGATTTTGGAAAAATTCGCACTTGGGGCGATTTGCTCGTAGGCCCCGTTCTTTCAGCCTAGTGAGCACCTGCTCCAAATTGGCAAGGTGCTCGTTGTCGTTTTCTCCTGTTATAAGGATGTCGTCTAGGTAGCATTGAGTCCCCGGAATCCCTTGCAGGACTTGCTCTATAGCTCTTTGCCAGATAGCTGGAGCTGATGCTATTCCAAAAACCAGTCGATTGTACTGGTTACAGGCCTTTGTGTGTGTTTATTGTGAGATACTTTTTAGAGGTCTCCTCAACCTCCATCTGTAGATATGCCTGTGCCAAGTCAATTTTTGTGAAACGTTTCCCTCCGGATAGTGAGGCGAAAATATCTTCTATCCTCGGAAGAGGATACTGTACCGTGTGAAGGACCAGGTTTACAGTCACCTTAAAGTCCCCACAGATGCGAATTTTTTTCTGTTCCTCAGAGTTATTTTTCAATGTTTTTTTCATGACTGGAACGATGGGTGTTGCCCATTCGCTCCAATCTATTTTGGATAATACGCCTGCCTTTTCCAAATTCTTCAGCTCTGCCTCGACTGCTGGACGTATTGCGTATGGCACCGGTCTTGCCTTAAAAAATTTTGGAATTGCTGTATCTTCCACTTTTATTGAGGCGGTGATGCCTTTCAAGGTTCCTAGTTTCTCTTGAAACACTTCTTTGGCGTTGGCCAAGATGTCTTTTAATCGTTCAGGTATGATGTCATCATTGTTTTTTTCCTTACTGGTCACCGTCAGTGCCTGAATGGAGTGCCAGTCTAAACGTATCTTCCTGATGCATTCACGTCCCAACAGCGGTGGACCACCATCTTGTAGAATGTATAAATACAACTTTTGTATTTCTTTGCCGTTGTATACCACAGGCACCCTTATTTTTCCTTTGGGGTAGACTTTCTGCCCCGTATATGTTTTTAAGATAATGGATGTGTCTTTTAGAGGTATATGCGAAAATAGCCTCTCGTAATCTCGTCGATTTATTACGGTTAGAGCTGATCCTGTATCTAGCTCCATTTTAACTGGGGACCCTGCTATTGTGAGGGTAACCCAAATGGTTTGGTAATCCTCTTTGGCAAGTACATTATGTAATTTGAGACAGCTTAGTCTCTTGTTTCCGGAGTCGCTATCGCTATTCTGGTCTTCAGAGCTATTGTCCGTCATCATTTGTACCTTCCTGTACTTTTCTTTATTGATTTTTTGTTTTCTGTCAGTGGATTTATTTTGTCCAGATTGGCATACCCGTGCAATGTGTCCAATCTTACCACATTGCCTGCATGCTTTGCCCTTGAACCAGCAGTCCCTCTGGTTATGGGTGGATCTGCCGCAGCGATAACATCTTCCGAACTCCTGTGTCATTTTATGGGTGCCGAAGTCCTGTGTCTCTTGTTGTATCTCTGCAGCTCCTTTTGCTGCTGCTTCGTATGATACAGCCATACTGAAAGCTTTGTCCAATGTTAAATCTTTTTCAGAAAGCAGTCTTTTTTGTGTTCCTTCACTTAAGAGACCGCAAACAAATTTGTCTTGAAGATAATCCGATAGTTCTGCTCCGAATTGGCAGTACTTTGATAGCTTTCTTAATTCGGTTAGGTAATCAGCGTTACTTTCATTCTTGTGTTGATTTCTCTTGAAGAACTTGAATGGTTCCGCTATCAGCAGCGGTGTTGGGTTTAAATGCTCCTGCAGGGTATCAACAATTTCTTTAAAAGTCTTGTCCTTTGGTTTGGCTGGAGTGATTAAATTTCGTAACAGCCCGTATGTCTTCGCGCCCATTAAGTTCAGAAGTACTGAAGCTTTTTTTTCATCTGTTATTCCATTTGCAGTGCAATAAACCTCTACTCTTTCCACGTATGTGGTCCAATCTTCTATTTCGCCATCAAAAGCCTCAATATTACCAGATTTAGGCATTTCAGAAAAGATATGGCGCTTCCTGCGCTTTTTTTTTCTCTCTGTAGCAACGATATGGCGCTTCCCGCGCTTTCCCACCGCTGCTACCGATAACAACGCTGTTTTACTGTGGTTTCCGTTTATTCACTGTTGGAGACTCGTTCCCGACGGAGGTCTAAACGCTGACCTGCTTGCCGCGCCGGCCGTCTCTCGAGTGCACCCTCTCAGTCTGTTATTGCTTGCCTCCGATTTCGTTGCCTGTCTCAGCTGTAGAGCCCGCCGCTGGAGCTCCAGCCTGACGCCCAGGAAGGATTAGCGCAGTACCTGTCACCAGCTTGGCCAGCTGGTGAAACCACAGTTTCTCTTACTTCCTTGAGTCTTCTGGACGCTGGAAGAATCGATGTCCTTGAGGTGCTGCCGAATTGCAGGTAAGTCCGTTTCCACTTCGTCGCCACTGTAGTGTCCGTGTGTAGATAAAGACACTGAAGACAGGAGTTGGTTCATAGGTATTTACTAAGCAAGTCTGGGGGGGGTTTCTAAAGGATATACACAATACACAGGCTTATATAGCCCAAGTGGCAATTACCGGCATTACGCACACCTGGGGCTCTTAAAGGCACATACACCATAATTGCTCTTAAAGGCACATACACCACAGCATAGGGCCATCTTGCTCCACGTGGCACTTCATCCGCGAGAGTCGGCGGGAGGCTTCAAAAGGCGACTCCGAGTCCAGGTAGGCCTCAAACCGCGAGAGTTGGTGGGAGGCACAAGCGGGAGGCTTCAAAAGGCCGCTCTGAGTCCAGGTAGGCCTCAGTCCATGAGAGTCGGCGGGAGGCGCGAGCGGGAGGCTTCAAAAGGTGGCTCCGAGTCCAGGTAGGCCTCAGTCCGCGAGAGTCGGCGGGAGGCGCGAGCAGGAGGCTTCAAAAGGCGGCTCCGAGTCCAGGTAGACCTCAGTCCACGAGAGTCGGCGGGAGGCGCGAGCAGGAGGCTTCAAAAGGCCGCTCCGAGTCCAGGTAAGGCCTCAAACCGCAAGAGTCGGTGGGAGGCGCGAGCGGGAGGCTTCAAAAGGCGGCTCTGAGTCCAGGTAGGCCTCAAACCATGAGAGTCGGCAGGAGGCGCGAGCGAGAGGCTTCAAAAGGCTGCTCCGAGTCCAGGTAAGGCCTCAGTCCGCGAGAGTTGGCGCGAGCGGGAGGCTTCAAAAGGCGGCTCCGAGTCCAGGTAGGCCTCAAACCGCGAGAGTCGCAGGGAGGCGCGAGCGGGAGGCTTCAAAAGGCGGCTCCGAGTCCAGGTAAGGCCTCAGTCCGCGAGAGTCAGCGGGAGGCGCGAGCGGGAGGCTTCAAAAGGCGGCTCCGAGTCCAGGTAGGCCTCAAACCGCAAGAGTTGGCGGGAGGCGCGAGCGGGAGGCTTCAAAAGGCAGCTCCGAGTCCAGGTAGGCCTCAGTCTCCGAAGTCTGAGGGAAGGAGAGAAGTAAAAAGTAATCCAAGTGTGACATCACCAGAAAGCGGGTAAGTGATTGGTTGGTAAGTATTTACTCTTTCTCCTTCTTTACAAAATTTAAATTCTGTGGTTTATAGTTTCTAGGGTCTCTGTGGTGTAGCGGGGTCTGCTGGCAGGCAAGCACCCTTGAGTATATCATTTAATTGGTGGTATTGATTTAATTTAAATTAATTAAAGTTTAAGTCATGTCAGGACAGCCCAGCCCCGTGTTATGCTCCTCTTGCTCTATGTGGGAATTCAGGGACGCTACCTGTGTCCCTGACGACCATGTGTGCCAGAAATGTATCAAGCTGCAGCTACTAGCAGACCGCATTGCGGCGCTGGAGCTGCGGATGGATGAGTTTTGGAGCATTCGCGATGCTGAGAGGGTCGTGGATAACACGTTTAGTGAGTTGGTCACACTGCAGGTAAGGGCTGCACAGGCAGAAGGGAAATGGGTGATCATCAGGCAGAGCAGTAGAAGCAGGCAGGTAGTGCAGGGGACCCCTGTGGCCATCCCCCTCTCAAACAGGTATACCGATTTGGATACTGTTGAGGGGGATGACTTACCAGGGGAAGGCAGCAGCAGCCAACTTCCTGGCACCAGGGGTGCTTCTGCTGCTCTGGAATGGAGGAAAAAGAGTGGGAGAGCAATAGTGGTAGGGGATTCTATCATAAGGGGAACAGATAGGCGTTTCTGTGGCCATAGACGTGACTCCAGGATGGTTTGTTGCCTCCCTGGTGCCAGGGTCAAGGATGTCACTGAACGGCTGCAGGGCATTCTGAAGGGGGAGGGTGAACAGTCAGAGGCCTTGGTTCACATTGGGACCAACGACATGGGTAGGAAGAGGGATGAGGTCCTGCAGCAAGAATTTAGGGAGCTAGGTAGCAGATTAAAGAGCAGGACCTCAAAGGTTGTAATCTCTGGATTACTCCCGGTGCCACGTGCTAGTGAGTATAGAAATAGGAGGATGGAGCAGATGAATGCGTGGCTAAAATGTTGGTGCAGGAGGGAGTGCTTTAGTTTCCTGGATCACTGGGTCTGCTTCTGGGGAAGGTGGGACTTCTACAAGTCGGACGGGTTGCACCTGAACCAGAACGGGACAAATATCCTTGCAGGGAGGTTTGCTAGCACTGTTGTGGGGGTTTAAACTAACTTGGCAGGGGGATGGGATACAGAGTGGAGCTATAATAGGGGGTGATGTACAGCCAAATATAGAGGAAAAAACAAGTCAGCTTGGATGGCAGAGTAAATATGTAACGGCACAAGGGAGTAGGGCAAGGCTGAATGGCATTTATTTTAATGCAAGGAGTCTTGCGAATAAGGTGGATGAACTGAAGTTGTTGATGAACACATGGGAGTATGATATTGTGGCTATCACGGAGACATGGTTGAGGGAGGGGCAAGACTGGCAGCTCAATATTCCGGGGTATAGAATCTTCAGGCGAGACAGGGGGGGCGGGGGGTAAAAGAGGAGGGGGTGTCACAATATTAATTAAGGAGTCAATTACTGCTGTAAGGAGGGATGATATATTAACAGGTTCCTCTAATGAGGCCATATGGGTTGAACTTAAAAACAGAAAGGGGGCAAGCACTTTGCTGGGAGTGCACTATAGGCCCCCAAACAGTCAGAGGGAGATAGAGGAACAGATATGTAGGCAAATCTCAGAGAAGTGTGCAAATAATAGGGTAATAATAGTGGGGGATTTCAACTTCCCCAATATTAACTGGGATAGTCAGAGTGTGAAAGGCTTAGAGGGTGCAGAATTCTTAAAGTGCATCCAGGAGAGCTTTTTGAGCCAGCATGTAGAAAGTCCTACAAGAGAGGGGGCGGAACTGGACCTAATTCTAGGGAATGTGGCCGGGCAAGTGGTAGAAGTGTTAGTAGGTGAGCACTTTGGTGACAATGACCATAATTCGGTGAGATTTAAGGTAGTCATGGAAAAGGACAAGGATGGACCGGAAATAAAGGTTCTAAATTGGGGGAAGGCCGATTTTAATATGATAAGGCAGGATCTGGCCAATGTGGACTGGGATCAGCTACTTGAAGGAAAATCCACATTGGAGCAATGGGAGCCTTTCAGAAAGGAAATTGAGAGAGTACAATGGCAACATGTTCCCGTAAAGGTCAAGGGTGGGACCAACAAGCCCAGGGAACCTTGGATGTCAAGGGATATTCGAGAATGGATTAGGAAAAAAAGGGGGGCTTTTGGCAGATACAAAGGACTAAAGACAGAGGAAGCCCTAGAGGAGTATAAAAAGTGTAGGGGGATACTTAAAAAAGAAATTAGGAGAGCGAGGAGGGGCCATGAAATAACACTGGCGAGCAAAATAAAGGAAAATCCTAAGGTGTTTTATAAGTATATTAAGGGCAAGAGTAGGGCCCATTAGGGACCAAAGTGGCAATCTGTGTGTAGAGCCAGAAGATGTAGGTGGAGTTTTAAATGAATTTTTTGCATCTGTGTTCACTAAGGAGAAGGACGACGTGGACATAGAAATTGGGCGGGGGACTGTGATATACTTGAACATATTAGCATCGAGAGGGAGTAGGTATTAGCGGTTTTAGCAGGCTTAAAAGTGGATAAATCCCCAGGCCCGGACGAGATGTATCCCAGGCTGCTATGTGAGGCAAAGGAGGAGATTGCAGGGGCTCTGACACAAATTTTCAGAAGCTCTCTGGCCACAGGGGATGTGCCAGAGGACTGGAGAACAGCTAACGTAGTACCATTATTCAAGAAGGGTAGTAGGGATAAACCAGGGAATTACAGGCCAGTGAGCCTAACATCAGTGGTAGGGAAATTATTGGAAAAAATTCTGAGGGACAAAATTAGTCTCCACTTGGAGAGGCAAGGATTAATTAGGGATAGCCAGCATAGCTTTGTCAAGGGAAGATCACGTCTGACCAATTTGATTGAATTTTTCGAGGGGGTGACTAGGTGTGTGGATGAGGGTAGTGAAGTGGATGTGGTTTACATGGATTTCAGTAAGGCTTTTGATAAAGTCCCGCATAGGAGACTGGTCAGGAAGGTAAGAGCCCATGGGATCCAGGATCCAAAACTGGCACATTGGATCCAAAACTGGCTTAGTGGCAGAAGGCAGAGGGTGATGGTTGAAGGTTGTTTTTGTGACTGGAAGCCTGTGTCCAGTGGGGTACCGCAGGGATCGGTGCTGGGTCCCTTGCTGTTTGTGGTCTACATTAATGATTTGGATGTGAATGTGAAAGGTATGATCAGTAAGTTCGCAGACGACACGAAAATTGGTGGGGTGGTAAATAGTGAGGAGGGAAGCCTCAGGCTACAGGACGATATAGATGGGTTGGTCAGATGGGCGGAACAGTGGCAAATGGAATTTAACCCTGAAAAGTGTGAGGTGATGCATTTTGGAGGGACTAACAAGGCAAGGGAATACACAATGAATGGTAAGACCCTAGGAAAGACAGAGGATCAGAGGGACCTTGGTGTGCATGTACATAGATCCCTGAAGGCAGCAGAACAGGTGGATAAGGTGGTTAAAAAGGCATATGGGATACTTGCCTTCATTAGCCGAGGCATAGAATATAAGAGCAGGGAGGTTATGATGGAGCTGTACAAAACGCTGGTAAGGCCACAGCTGGAGTACTGTGTGCAGTTCTGGTCGTCACACTATAGGAAGGATGTGATTGCTTTGGAGAGGGTGCAGAGGAGATTTACCAGGATGTTACCTGGGCTGGAGCGCTTCAGCTATGAAGAAAGACTGGACAGGCTGGGGTTGTTTTCCTTGGAGCAGAGAAGGCTGAGGGGGTACCTGATTGAGGTGTACAAAATTATGAGGGGCATAGATAGGGTAGATAGAAAGGAACTTTTCCCCTTAGTAGAGGGGTCAATAACAAGGGAGCATAGATTCAAAGTAAGGGGCAGGAAGTTTAGAGGGGATTTGAGGAAAAACTTTTTCACCCAGAGGGTGGTTGGAATCTGGAACTCACTGCCTGAAAAGGTGGTAGAGGCAGGAACCCTCACAACATTCAAGAAGCATTTGGATGAGCACTTGAAATGCCATAGCATACAAGGCTACGGACCAAATGCTGGAAAATGGGATTAGATTAGACAGGGCTTGATGGCCGGCGCGGACGCGATGGGCCGAAGGGCCTCTTTCTGTGCTGTATAACTCTATGACTCTATGACACCCTGACCAAGATCAGAAACTCTATGTGTGAAGGATTAGGGTCCCCACTGACTCTGGGAATTTTCGATCAGGCTTGTAAGGGGAGGGTCCTCCACTCCAATAATGGCAATAATGTTTGTCACTCCCATGGTATGGCATGTTATCCTGCCAATGAACTACATTACTAGGCCATATAAAGCATTTTGGGGTAGATTTACAGCATGGTTTTCTGCAGAAACGGCACAGCAGCCTCTAGTAATAGGCCGAATCCTTATCAAGTCAGGGACGCAACATAGGGAGTCCCTGTCCCTAGATCCGCCTCCGGGGCTTCCTCTTGACATCATTAAGCTTGTAAGGGGTGAATGGAGGTTCCTTCCCTTACAAGCACAATTGTGAACTTCCAGAGTTGGTAGGAATGTGGCCCAACAGAGGGAGTCCAGCAGAACGCCTGAGGAAATTTGGGACCAATGTTTCAAGATTATCATCTGGTACATGAAGGCTTCTTTTGACACAAAGGAACTGCCATAGCTACTCATCTTTAGTTCGGTGCTCATGTTCAGAGTTCAGTTTTCAGTTCCATTTCCATTTCTGGAATTGGAAATAGATTAACGTCGTCGGAGTGCTAATTTTAGTGCCCCGAAAAAGTTAGCGCCCCTCCTCCGTAAATTCAGTAGTAGCGCCCCAAGCAGGAGTGGGGTGCTGCTTGAAAGCGCTCCACCTCCTGCTTGGGGCTCTACTACTGAATTTCACGGCACTATGTGCAGTAGCACCACGTCATTGCAGGCCTCCTCCTCTGATTAAAGTGTAGGGTCTTAGTGCTGCGCACACCAGGGCCCTGCTGGACCACCGGGGAGCGGGGTGCCGTGAAAACAGCCCGGCACTCAAGAGGAGATCCAGGCTGAGCGATCGCGACCGGCACCCCGCGTAAAAAAGTGAAAGGGGGCAGGTGCTGGCAGTTGCCCAAAATAAAAATGGCTGCCCGACACCTGCCCTTTAAGTAGTGGCGCCGCCGCTGCAAAAACGCCCCCCCCGATCCTGTTGGACATATCGTCCAGCGATAGGTCAGGGGGCACAAGGGAAGTTTTCAGCCGGGGCGCAAGCAGGGCGCTGTGCACGGCGATGACATCATCGCCGGCGGCACGGGGCTCTACCGGCTACTGCAGCTGCTAGCCTCCCGCTGAATTTCGCGGGAGGCATTAGCGGCGCTGCGCCCGGGCACGTGGGGATTTGTGCCCCGTTAACGCCCCCTGGGGGTGCTAACAAGAGGCACAAACCAACCCAATTTTTCCCCCTCAGACTTTGTGTGGTGGTTTCACCCACTTAAAACATTGGATTGAAAAGTCTATGAAAAATGGTCTCCGTCAAAAGTCTTCTAAAGAAATTACTTTAACCCCTTGTGTGCCAATTCAATCTTTATTATTTTGTAAATAGATAGAAATGTTTGTTGGGCATTCCACATGGGATTCAGGGTATGATACAGTAACTAGAAGGTAATTGTTAGTTATGTGGCACACTATCCCATTCATGACACACATAAAGACACATCAGCTGAGGAGCAATACATTAAGTATTCCATCACACTACAAGGCACAAGTAAGGAGTGTGATGGAATACTCTCCACTTGCCTGGATGAGTGCAGCTCCAACAACACTCAAGAAGCTCGACACCACCCAGGACAAGGCAGCCCGCTTGATTGGCACCCCATCCACCACCTTAAACATTCACTCCCTCCACCACTGGTGTACTGTGGCTGCAGTGTGTACCATCTACAAGATGCACTGCAGCAACTCGCCAAGGCTTCTTCGGTAGCACCTCCCAAACCTGTGACCTCTTCCACCTAGAAGGACAAGGGCAGCAGACGCATGGGAACACCACCACCTCCAAGTTCCCCTCCAAGTCACACACCATCCTGACTTGGAAATATATCGCCGTTCCTTCATCGTCGCTGGGTCAAAATCCTGGAACTCCCTCCCTAACAGCACTGTGGGAATACCTTCACTACACGGATGCAGCGATTCAAGAAGGCGGCTCACCACCACCTTCTCAAGGGCAATTAGAGATGGGCAATAAATGCTGGCCTTGCTAGCGACACCCACGTCCCAGGAACGAATAAAAAAAAACTTCCATAGCCAGAAGCATGTGGGATAGCACAGTTTCATCTTTTAGAAATATGTTGTTAATGCCTTTTGAATTTGCTGTTATGTGATTTATTACAAGGCAATTAACCATAGGTCAAAAGGGTATAGGGTCATTGTCTCAATGTTTGGGTGCTGTGCTACTATTGGGCTTGAATTCAGCATCATCAGTCACTCCCTGCACTACAATCTTTAATGCACCCATTTACTACCTAATGTCTAGCTAAATGATAGTGTGACCATAACATTGAAACATGAGTCCTGATTAGCAGTGTTTCCAATCCATCTCTTGCAATATTGAAACATATTTTCAACAGAAATTCAGCTAGGGCTTAGTGTGAACCATCAACTTTATGTGAGATGGTGACCAAGGTTGCAAATTTATGAGTCTAACAATGAATCCATAATACGATAGCAAAATACTGCAGATGTTGGAAATCCGAAATAACAACAGAAAATGCTGGAAAAACTCAGCAAGTCAGGCAACATCCGTGGAGAGAAATTTGAGTTGACGTTTCGGGTTTGACCCTTCTTCAAAACTGGAGAGAAAAGGAACTAGATCGAAGGCAGGGCTGCGATCGGACAAAAGAATAAAAGAACCAAAAGAAGTAAAAGAGATTAGAAGCTAGACGAGATGGTAATAGGCTGTGATTAGGTGTAAAGTGTACTGGCAGGGCAAAAGATAGCTGCCAGGTGTGAGAGAGAAACAAAAGGAAAGGGGGGGGGGGGGGAAAGGAAAGGAGTGGAAAAATATAAGTGAAAATGAAATAGGTGCCGATATCGAGTTCAACAATTTCAGATCATAACCTCGGCCCCTATTTCATTTTCACTTATATTTTTCCACTCCTTTCCTTTCCCCCCCCCCCCTTTCCTTTTGTTTCTCTCTCACACCTGGCAGCTATCTTTTGCCCTGCCAGTACACTTTACACCTAATCACAGCCTATTACCATCTCGTCTAGCTTCTAATCTCTTTTACTTCTTTTGGTTCTTTTATTCTTTTGTCCGATCGCAGCCCTGCCTTCGATCTAGTTCCTTTTCTCTCCAGTTTTGAAGAAGGGTCAAACCCGAAACGTCAACTCAAATTTCTCTCCACGGATGTTGCCTGACTTGCTGAGTTTTTCCAGCATTTTCTGTTGTTATAATGAATCCATAATATTTGACAGGCCTGCTGGAATGGTATAATGAGTTATAATTAGGTTATGTAGCGCCACACCAGTAGTAGTCCTGTTACAGTTCTAATACCTGTACTATTTGTCATTTGAACCCTCACGTCCTGCTAGCTAATATTTTTAATTTACCAGTCAATTAAAAAAAGTGCCTATTATTTACAGTTTATATCCGAGGTGCTATTCATAAGACAAGTTGCAGCTTGAAATAGTGCACGATGAATTTATGGACAGTGATTGCATATCCTTAACAAAAAACAAAATACTGCAGTTACTGGAAATCTGAAATAAAAGCAGAAAATTCTGGAAACTCGCAGCAGGTCGGCAACATCTGGAGAGAGAAGCATTGGGTTAACATTTCAGGTCAATGACCTTTCATCAGAATCGAACATATCTTGAAGAGAAATGACAGATTTTATGGCTGGGATGTGAGCAACTGTGGGAGTAGCCCCAAAATCCATAAAAACCAGCACGGTGCAACCAAACTGACCTCTCATTAGCCTGTTGATGGTGAATGAATGGTGTTTGCACACAATTCATCTCAAACTTGTGTGCTGGAAATCAGACCTAAACAGCGGCATGATACTTAATGGGTTAAGATTCTAAATAGAATGCAAGGCACTGGTGTTGGAATTTCCTGGTTGCGTTATGGATAATGAGGATTTTCCTTTCAAGGTGCAGCATTGGGTAATTGATTTGAATAATTTGAACCGTAAGGGAAGAGATGGTGCATTTTCTGGTCTTGGTGGTAGGTCATTACATTACCGAGATCAGGATTAGACGTGCTCTTGAATCCCATTTCAATACAGATACACGTGCTGGTGTGATTCTATTCCATATTTGTTCTAACTTCACTTTGGAAATTGGCCTGTTTTGAATTGTGCAAAGTGCATTGAAGTGTAACTCAATGAATATAATTCTTTTCAAATGACTGGTTGCATTAAGTTTCACTGAAAAGGAGAATTAAAAAAAAAATTTCAGTAAGGAGCTGAGAATCACGTCTAATATTAATCTTGTTAACAACTGTACAAAAGATAACACCCCACAGAGAAATACTTACTGAATACATGGGTTAGAGTGAAGTTATATTTTGAACACAACTTCAGTTTAGTTAGTTCACGGTCCAGGTATTTTCCCACTTTTGAAAGTTATTTCTTAATATAGTTTGGAATTGTCCACTTTATTGCTCTGTGGCATTTTTGTGTTGGTTATGATGGACTTTCCTTCCCATTCTTTTTTGGTGCCCAACTTGACAGTGCAACCTGGGCTATGGTTAAAAGAATATTTCTACTCTAACTGTTAACTAGTACATGTTAGTCAGTTTTCCTCTTTGGATTTGTCATTTGTTTATTTGTAGCAATTGACTTTTAGAACTAAAGATTATTGATAAACAGGAATCATTTCTGGAATTATCTGTTTGATGTGTGGCCTTTAATATTGTGGTTCCTGTATTTACATATTAACGTAGAATGTGGTTTATACTGTACCTTTTCACAAACATAGACACTATGGATTGAACTTTCCCCTGCTACTCCATACCTAAAATGGGGAAAAAATCAGGTGGTAAGGCCTACTGCCACGTTCCCATACCAACCTCAAATTCTTGACAACTGGGTGGCTTGCTAGGCCATTTCAGAGGGCAGTTAAGAGTCAACCATATTGTTGTGGGTCTGGAGTCACATATAGGCCAGACCGGGTAAGGACGGCAGATTTCCTTCCCTAAAGGACATTAGTGAACCAGATGGGTTTTTATGACAATCTGGTAGTTACATGGTCACCATTACTGATACTAGCTTTTTTTTAAATTCCAGATTTATTTAAATAACTGAATTAAATTCCCCAGCTGCTGTGGTGGGATTTGCACTCATGTCTCCAGATCATATAATTGGCAAATGAGATTCAACACAAATAAATGTGAGGTATTATATTTATTAATATTTTAGTAAGAAAAGTATGAATCTAAGCTGGGTAGAAGAGCAAAGGGATCTTGGAGTACAAATACACAAATCACTAAAAGTAGCAACACAGGTTAACAAGGCCTTAAAAAAAGACAAACCAAGCACTAGGGTTTATTTCTAGAGGGATAGAATTGAAAAGTAGTGAAGTTATGCTAAACTTGTATCGAACCTTGGTTAGACCACACTTGGAGTACTGCGTCCAATTCTGGTCGCCATATTATAAAAAGGATATAGAGGCACTGGAGAGGGTGCAAAAAAGATTTACAAGGATGATACCAGAAATGCGAGGGTATACATATCAGGAAAGGATGAACAGGCTGGGTCTCTTTTCTCTTGAAAAAAGGCTGAGTGGTGACCTAATGGAGATCTTTAAAATTATGAAAGGTTTTGATAGAATGGATACAGAGAAAATGTTTCCACTTGTGGGGAAGAGCATAACTAGAGGCCATCAATATAAGATAGTCACCAAGAAATCCAATAGGGAATTCAGAAGAAACTTCTTTACCCCAAAGAGTGGTGAGAATGTGGAACTCACTACCACAGGGAGTGGTTGAAGCGAATAGTATAGATGCATTTAAGGGGAGGCTAGATAAGCATATGAGGGAGAAGTGAATAGAGGGTTATGCTGATAGATTTAGATGAGGAAATACAGGAGGAGGCTCGAGTGGAGCATAAATGCTGACATGGACTGGTTGGGCCGAATGGCCTGTTTCTGTGCCGTATGTCCTATGTAATTAGTCCAGGCTTCTGGATTACTAGTTCTGTAACTTAAGCAACCGTTCCCGGTATTTCATTGTCGTTTCATTGCAGCACTGCTAGAATTCTGCGGCCTTGCAGCAGCGAGCTCCATCTTGGTGGTGGGGATCCTGCCCTGCATAACAAATAACCTCTGACCCTGGAAAATGGTTTGAGGTTACAGAAGGGTCAAAGTGGTGGACGGGAGTCCCGTTCCACTGCTACTCTATCAAGAAAAGGAAAATCCAGACCTATTTCTCATAACCATAAATTTTAACAAGGATATTTTGTAACAATTCTAGATTTAAGTAATGCAATGGTATACTAGCACTGAGAGAATTTATGCTGTAACATTTTACAATTTAACAAAATACACAAGATTCATTGGTTCACCGTTGATGTACCTACAGTTTAGAAAAACTATTTTAGAAAGGCAATGTTACATTTTGGGAAAAAATCCTTTCTGTCAGACTCTTTTTAAATCTGGTCTGAATAAGGCTTCTTAAGGTGGATGGCTAAATTTATGGTGAAACGTTCGAGCCACTTAAGAGTTGATTGGAGGTAAAGTGATAGATTTCAACACAGTATGAAAAACGTTTCCAACTCAAGTAAGTATAGGGTAGCAGAAAATTGGCCAAAAATTAGATTCCTTCTCAAAATTTACTTCCTTGCAGGGCAGAACACAGGCTGTGATTTCTGATTCTCTTGAATTTAATATTCAAGTAGTAAACATTTTTAGTGATTATCTGCCCCTTTTGTCATCTGTTTTGGAGACAGACTATTTTTCATTGTTTTAATGGTGGCTGAGAGATGTGTTTATATCAATACTTCTCTCTCCCATTGAAAATAATTGAAATATAATAACCAAATGAAATTCAAACTGATCAGGCATACAGCTGCCTGTTTGTACTTACATCATTCTCAGTGGAAAAATACAATTTCAGCATATTACAAAGCAATTTGGAAATAGCTCTCCAGTTTTATTTCATCGGCTCAATTTACCACTTGATACTTTGCAAAACATTACATTGAATTCTTCTTACCATTACCTCTACACCATACATTCATTATTATCTTTTTGATAAATTGTTTTCAAATATTTAAGACTGGCAGTGTAGGAAAAGTTTGGAAAGATGGCACATGTAATGTTACTCACAGTATTGTTAAAAGAACACAGAACTCCACTGTTTCTACTTAATACCCTTGGTGCTGCTTTCAGCCATGCCTTTGATCTAATCAATCCAGTGGGACTCTATACATTAATGATTCTGAATGAATCCATTGCAGTGGTTCTGGCAGATAATTGGGCTAGAAATTCGGCTCCAGAGCACCCCATTCTTCGGCGCTATGGGTGCCGTTTTGTGTCCAAAATGACATCTGAGCAACAAGGCAGACCATGACGCCAATCAGCGTGTAATGCTGATTTGATGCCAGCACTGGCATTTTCAACCTCAACCCTGGAGCTAACACCCTCTCTTAACCTTGCACAGCTGAACATGCAGCAGGAAGGATCCCCCACCAGTGCTATTTAAAGGGATCATCACCTACTTACAGGTTAGTTGCTGATTGGTTTCTACTAGCTATTGCTGAGTTTGTAGAATGTTTGGTGCTTTCTAGACTTCTTTAAAGTTGCCTAAAGTCTACAAGGAGTGGTGTGGCACATGCTCAAGGACTTGATACTGACTTGGAAGGGCTCTGCTCAGACCAGTTGCTCCCAGACATGGGTGCAGTAGTTTATATCCCCCTAGGCCTGCAGCATGACAGGGAGAATGAGCAGAGGCGACACAGAGCAGGACAAGCTGCTAGAAGATGCAGTAGGAGGAGGGGGTGAAGGGCTCTCAGTAGGAGGCCATATCCACCCAGGGTCTTCATGGAACAATTCTCCTACCACAACCTCAGCGACGAATAGTGTGTGCGATGTCTCTGTTTTATGAAGGAGGTGCTCACTGAAATCTGCCACCTGCTGTAGGCAGATCTGCAGCCTCAGTCTAGGGTGAGGATGGCATTGCCAGTGTCGGTAAAGGTGACCATGGCCTTGAACTTCTTTGCGTCGGGCTCCTTCCAGGCTGGAGCAGGCGACATCTGTAACATCTCCCAGTTCATCGTCCACTCCTGTATAAAGGAGGTCACTAAGGCTCTGTTTGCAAGGAGAGCTGAATAAATTTCATTCTCTCTTGCCAGAGGGAAGTAGGTGGAGCGAGCACACGGCTTCGCCAGGATAGCAGGCTTCCCCAAGATACAGGGTACCATTGACTGCATGCACATCTCAATTCGGAGATGTACCACAACCGGAAGGGATTCACTCCCTCAATGTCTAGCTGGTGTGCGAGCATATGCAGCGCATCATGCTCGTTATCCTGGTAGCAGCCATGATGCCTTCATTTTGCAGCAGTCAGCTGTACCATTAGCATTTGAGCCACCATGACAAACCAGAGGGTGGCTACTGGATGACATGGGCTATCCGCTGACCACCTGGCTCATGACTCCACTGCGCCACCCAACTACACATGGGCAGCATGCATATAATGAGAGCCATGCTGCCACACGGAATCTGATAGAGCAGACTATTGGCATCCTTAAACAACACTTCTGCTGCCTGGAATGCTGTGGAGGAGCCCTGCAGTATGTTGCACGTCACAAGATTCGTCATGGTCTGCTGCATGCTCCACAACCTCGCTATCATGAGGGCACAGCCGTTGTCACCCGGCATATGGCAACCAGCTGAAGTGGAGGAGGAGGAAGAGGAAGAAGAGGAGGAGGAGGAAACAGAAGAGGAGGAAGGGAGGAGGCAACCCACACAGCCCCTTTCTGCCTGGGCTTCCCGTAATCGAATTATCCAACTGTGGTACCAGTGAACGCAACCCCAATTCTCTATTCAACATTAGTTCCACGCATACCTTCCCTCTGTTACTGACCATCACAGCGTCCCCTTGGCCACAATGCTGAAATAAAAGCCACCACAAAAGAAACATTCCAATCCAACTTTATCCATCAAATCATCCAATATAACCTAACAAAGTCAACTAATCATCCTTGTGCATTCCCTTAGTGCCTGTCTTCAGTGTGCCTTTGCCTGTCCTAGTGCTCCTACGCAGTGCTATCCTAGTGGCTGCAGCATGACTGGTGGAAGGCTGCTGACTTTCAGTGGGGAAGACTGCAGATGTCTGGTGGCTGCGAGTGTCAGATCGCGTGACGGTGTTTCTTCTTCATCATCACTCTCCTTCCTCTTGCACCCCTGGCTGGCCAGGTTGGATTTCTTGGGCCCCGATTTTCGGCTTGTGTGGGAAATGGTCGGATTTCCCCGAATGTGGGGTTTCTGACACACCTAAAAAAGTGTCAGCCAGCCCCACGCAATTTTCCCTCAATTGGCCAATTAATTCCCAGCATGTGGGAAGCCTTGCTAATTGTCTAAATCGAGTCAGAAATCCCCACAGTATGATGTCATCATTCGTGGTGCTTTCAAGGTCCATAGCAAGCACTGCATCCTCTGAAGGCTTCCAAATGAACCATACAGGATGGCAGAGGAGCCTGCAGCAGCTGTGGCCAGTGCCAGACCCCGAGCTGCCTTCAAATTCGACGAAGCTTCACTGCAGGCATTATTGGATGGGGTTAGGGCCCACAGGGAGGTCCTCTTCCCTAGGTCAGGCAGGAAGAGGCCTCCCACTGAGACCAAGGCTGCATGGATGCAGGTGTCAGCAGATGCCAACTCGCTGGGAGTCACCAGAAGAACCTTGGCATTACATCTCTATCTCCTTCCTTTACTCCCCCACAGTACCATCCAGAGCCCCCGTCCTCACTGTGGAGGAGGAAGAGGCTGTGCAGCCAGACTCCTCAGAGGAAGCTCCAACCTCTGAGGGCACAGCGTCAGCAGAAGTAAGCGCACCCAGCACCAGCGCAGACACTCACACCTCGGGGGGACCTTTGGGACATAGAGTAGTGTTGTCACCTGGTGTTTCACAGCTCACAAGTGAGCCTCAGCAGATTCTGGAGACAGGGACAGCAGTGGAGAGTCCTCGTCGGAGGGCGCAGGGCTCTGCCAGCTCAGCTCAGCTGCGCTGCATCTCGACCCTCTGCCTCTGGGTCCATCCGCAAGAGAAGAGGTGATGGATCTCCATGCACAGATGCAGGAGTCTCTGGCAGGTTTTGTCTCCAGGGTCGCTGCGAGTGTGGAGCGAATGGAGGAGTCCATAGCGACCATGAGCAGAGCCTTTGTGGAGTCATTGGTGCATGAATGCAGCACCATGGAAAGGTTGGCAACCTCCATGGAGGAGATAACTCGCCAGCATACGGAAAACATGGTGAGTGCTCATAAGAGAATGACATCTCTTGAGGAGCGTTGGCCATCTGTTGAACAGAGAAACCAGATCTTCATGGAAGTCCTTCTGAGTAGGACTGCCAGTGCAGAAACAGGTTCCACTGGCCCCCTAAAGCGCAGCAAGGTGCTCTCAAGCCACTTCCAAGCGCTGGCCCCTTCTGGCTTGTGCAGCTTCAGGTGAGTGAGCAGCAGCCTGGTGCTCCTGGTAATCATCCTGCTGTTCCTGGTTCTGCTGCTGCCACCTCTGCTGTTGGAGATCCTCTAATGCCAGGAAGGGAAGGTGCCAAAGGTTTCCCATGCTTCTAGCAGATGCCTCGGTTGAGGAGGTCCTGAGTTAGGGTGGTGAGAGGGGCTTCCCAGGAGCTCACACTGAAGAAGTGTGTGAGGCACCAACTTTCTGCAGCTGCTCCTAAGGCTTCAAAAAGTTCCCCCAAGCCTTGATCAACAAGGTCCTGCAGCCTGCAAATGCTGCCTCTTTAAATCTCTTCAGCCCTCAGCGACCTGCTGCTGCAAGCAAGCAAGCCAGCTGTTTTCACGCCAGCTCTCATCGGCCGGGTTCTCCGCAGGCGGGTTTCAGGTGGGGAAAGCCCCAAAGTCGCAACGGCACGGGAAAATCCACTTCAACAAGCAGATAATTGCTTGTTAGTGCTCCGACGACCATTCCCGCCAGCGGCGGGCGGGACTGAAGCGGGGCGCGTGAAAACGGCAGTCTGAAAGTCGGACGGGGCGGGGAATCAGGCGGGGGGGTCCCGACCCGCCTTTTCCGCGATTTTCGGACCACGGCCGCATGAAAAGCCGCCCGACGGCTGCCCGAAAATCGGGGCCTTGGTCTCTGAAATGAGAAAGTCACAAGGGTAGGGTTGTGGTAAGTCTGAAGAGATTGTGGGATAAAGGGGAAATGGGATGTGAGAAGGAGGATTAGGTATGAGTATACTGTCTCATTCAATGCTTTCAGCGCTGCCGCTAGCCATGGCCTCAGTCATGGCCATTCCAATTATGATGAGCACGTCTCCTCAAGCGGGCTCTGGATATGGAGGCGTGCCTGTCCCCCTCCAGTTTGCTGCAGCTGCCTCCTATTATGCGCCACCTTGTCCTGTAAGAGAGAGGGAAGTGTGTCAGTGAGTATGGTTCACTGTATTTGGATGATGTGGCTGTCATGGTTGAATAGCTGGCAGTATGTGCAAGCTGTGAGATGTGGGTGTGAGGCTTGCAGCAATGCTAAGTGTGTGAGAGTGAGACGGAGCATATGAATGTGAGGTATGAATCGTGATTGATAGAAATTGTTGGTAGGTGAGTAATGGGGGTGAGTGAATGAAGCAGTGTGTGAGGCTAGTGGTGTAGTTTGTGGGATATGGCAGTTGATGATGAATTCACTGACCTTAGCCACTCGCGTGAGGCCATTAAATTTCTTGCGGCACTGCATCCAGGTCCTCAGGGCTACCTTGCTCTCATTGACCATGATGGCTATCTGGGCCCAGTGCCTTCTCATAGTTTGTCTGCTGGGCCTTCTGGCCCCCTGTGGATAAAGGACCTCTCTTCTTCTGTCCACCTCCTGCACCAAGGCTTCCAGTCTGAAAATCTGGGAGCTCTCCTTCTGCCATGTTGCGCCATCACTCAGTTTTCTTGCTCCTCAGTCTGTTTCCCAGCCACTTCCACTGCCTGCTGAAGCCAGAATGCACCTCCCTTTTAAGAGGAGCAGGCTGCCTTTAAGAAGTGCAGGCTAGCTTTAATTGGTGCTAACCTCGCACCAACTTGAGCCCCCTGCTGCACTGCTAAGCCACTGAACAGTGCATTTCGCACTTCCTTACTGCTGCAATCATTTTAATTAGCAGGCAGCACGAAGTTTGCATGCTGCCTGCATTGGACTCAATGGACGTGGGCTAATCACGCTTCGTGATACCCGCGCCTGTTTTCAGGCCCTATCGAATTTCTAGGCCATTTACTCTTGTCTTGCCAGTTTACACTAATTGACAAGTTTAACAAGTAGAATTTTAGTCAGTATAATAACTGTATCAACAAATGTCAAGCAATTAGACTTTGTGGCTAATTCTGACATTTTCCAACATCAAGCCTTCCCATGAGGCTAAGTAGCAGCTGATATGGAAAACAAACCAATATGATGTTATTAACATTTCAAGTCAAATGGCATCGGCTGTCATTTCTAAGATGACCCATAATTAATATACAACAATGCAATTCTTTTTGACTAATCAAGTTTGTTGTTGAATCTTCCTGCTGCTGAATTGTGTTGGCTAAAGTTCCAAATTTATGAACTAGGTTATCAGATAAACCTGCATGTGCCACCATATCACAAATAATAAACATTTAGATGTTAAAATACTAAGTTTAGGTAACAACAGAAAATGCTGGAAATACTCAGCAGGTCAGGCTGCTCTGTGGAGGGAGAACAGTATTACCGGGCAGGATTTTTCCTGTGGAGGCGGGATGGCGGCAGGAGAGCTGGTTGGCGGGTTCCTGTCTGCAGCAGCTCTCTGAAAAGGATTTTCCATAGATTGGCCTTGTTAAATACACCCTGCGGGATTCCTGGCCAATTAACAGGAAGCGGGTCTGATGACGTCATTTGATGACGCGTCATCAGCCGGTTTCCTTAAAGGGACCACATCCACATTGATTTTGACAGTTGTGCTGTTAATGTTCTGCAGCATTGAGGTGCTGCAAACACTGACCAGCACTGCACAAAGGTGCACGTCTGCACCCAGGCTCACGCATGACTCCCTGTGATGAAATAACTCTGTGTTCTGGCATTTGTATTGTTGTTGTTGTTGTTGTACTTGTTAATGTCTGGAATGTTCCACCGGTGTAACCACTAATGCTCCTCCCTAGCCCCGCCCCTCTTCTGGAATGTTCTACCAAGGGCTGGGTCGGTGATGAATGATGGTTGCCCTGTGTTAACTTGATGCCATGTTCTTACTTAATAAAAGCCTTTAGTTTTAAGCTTTAACCTCATGGATTCAGGCAATTATTTGGCACATCACTCCCTGCATATGCTTATCGAGGGAGTCACAGCACGCAGGGAGATTCTCTTCCCTTCCCATGGGCGGAAGAGACCTCCCCAGGAGATCAACGCAGTCTGGTTGCACATTGCACAGGAGGACACAAGCAGGGATGTCATCAGGAGTCCTTGTCTGCAGTGGCACTGTCCTTTCAATGATCTCAGTAGATCACGAAACATTACTGCAAAGCCACACTCAAATTCACCCTGTTGTACGACTCATCCTATCCCCATCATTCTGCCTTCCCTACCCTACTTCTGCACATCCTTACTCACACCAACTTACCTTGCACCTCCACCCATCCCATTCTATCTACATTATCACTTCCCCATCTCATTAGCCACCCATTACACTCACCCTCATCCTATTGCAAGCATACCAACTAACAATACACAAGGGTAGGCACTTGAGAGGTTTAGCCAATGTTCATGTGAAGTTTTTATTAATGTGATATCAAACAGTGAAATCTATGTTTTCAACACTTCACCTTATTGGACAGATCTGTGCGCACCTTGCGAAGTGTCTTAGTGAGTTCCAGTGAATGTTGAGATGTAACTGCCCCCCACCCCGCTATTGTGATGAGTGTGAAAGGAATGGCCTGGACATTATAAGGATGCTTTATGGTGCTGGTGTGGGATGGTGTCAACCTGGCACATCATGTAGCAGCTAGGGTTTACAGCATCAAGTGAAGTAAATCTGGCCATGGTGAGGCCATCCCTGGCCTCCCGGGCAGCAATGTTGTCAGGTGCTGATGCCCTGTGTCCTGTGCAGCATCAGGTGATGGTGGAGAAGGTTGGTGATGTTGGTGTTGGGGCTGATTGTGAAAAGATTCAGAGGACCAGGGTGTGATTTTTTCAAGGGCACCAAAGTTGCTGGAATAGCTAGCAGCTGCAGTTGAGATGACAGAAGTGATCTGTCACTGGTGAGAGAGGTTGTTCCAATGAGGTGCCACTGGATATAGAGTTGGCTCTAAACACTTGCAAGCTAAAGAAATTCCTATATGTCTTACAAATGCAGTAACCAACAGTTTCTGCGCTCTGAAACTGAACAGCTGCAACATGGTATCCTTTATACCACTTCTACAGCTGTCAGGTTCTCAGATAAATCAAAGCAGACTCAACCCACGCCAGGGTGAGCTGGCGTGTTCCCCAAGCAGCAGGTAACCCAAGGGGGAGCATGTAAAGTTACACGGTAGGCTCAAAATAGCATTAAATTAGCTGTTAACAAGCCATTTAAGGATCTAAATTGTTTCCTCCGCTGCTTGGTGTCGGGTCAGTTCTCCGCAGACAGACCTGACACCTGGGAGACTCGTGTGGAGGCGGGTTGACAGCGGGTAGGAAACCCGGTCAATCTTTGCTATATTGACAGCGGACCCGCCTCCAAACCTGCAATCTGAGCGCCGGCAAAATTCAGCCCAACATTTCAGGTCGATGACCTTTCATCAGAACTGGAAAAAGTTAGAGACGTAACAGGTTTTAAGAAAGTACAGAGGCTGGGAATGGGGTAGGGGAGGAAAGAACAAAGGGGAAGTTCTGTGATAGGGTTGATGACAGGAGAGATTAAATGACAAAAGGGATGATGATGCAAGGCAAAAGGGAGTGGTAATGGGACAATAAAAGAAACAAAAGATGGGTCTAGAGGAGCTGAAAATGACAAAAGCAGAATTACCAGCAACTGCTGTCTGAAAAAATGGGAGCAGTGGTTATGATCTGAAATTGTTGAACTCTATGTTGAGTCCAGAAGGCTGTAAAGTGCCTAATCAAAAGATGAGGTGCTGTTCCTTGAGCTTACGCTGAGTTTCGTTAGAACAGTGTAGGAGGCCGAGGACAGAGAGGTCAGAGTGGGAGTGGGGCAGAGACCTTCCCTTCTGTTCTTTCCTCTCCTCACCCCTTTCCCTGCCTCTGTATTTGCTTAAATCCTGTTACATTTCTAACTTTTTGCAGTTCTGAATAAAGATCATTGACCTGAAACGTTAACTGTTTCTCTCTCCACAGATGCTGCCTGATCTGCTGAGTGTTTCCAGCATCCGCAGTAGTTTGCTTAAGACTAAGTAACAAATTAGTTAATGGCAGATTAGTCCTATGTCTTCACTTTTCTATAAATAGATCCATTTTAATCACCACATTATTAATCTGGTAGACTAAATGCTGACAAAATTGATATTCTTAGTTGTCAATATACTTTCCTGCCAGAATCTTATCTCAGAACAGCCATGGAGTATAGGCATTGTATCACAGAGTGCACGACATTCAAAGCATTGTGCTCCTCATTTCACAATGCAGATCAGAAATATATAGTGCCAATTCTAGCATGTGACTTGAAAAAAGTATCAGCTAAATTTATTAGTTAGAAAGACATTAAAGATATTTTAACATTTGATGTGCCACATTGAGTCCTCTGACACATTGGTAAATGGGGAGGATTAATGTTTGAAGAATTGAGAATCACAAGGTAGGTTAAGATCACAGATTTTCCCTTTTGCTCTTTCATCCCCTCCCCTCCCCTCCCCCCTTTCCCTGCCCCTGCACTTACTTAAAATCTGTTCCATCTCTAACTTTTTCCAGTTCTGATGAAGGGTCATCGACCTGAAACGTTAACGCTGTTTCTCTCTCCACAGATGTTGCCTGACCCGCTGAGCATTCCCAGCATTTTCTGTTTTTATTATAGGTTAAGCTCAGTCCAATTGACTCCATCTTTCCAGGATAACAACACGCATAGGAGACTGGTCAAGAAGGTAAGAGCCCATGGGATCCAGGGGGCCTTGGCGCGTTGGATCCTAAACTGGCTGAGTGGCAGGAGGCAGAGGGTGATGGTCGAAGGTTGCTTTTGTGACTGGAAGCCTGTGTCCAGTGGGGTACCTCAGGGATCGGTGCTGGGTCCCTTGCTGTTTGTGATCTACATTAATGATTTGGATGAGAATGTAAAGGGTATGATCAGTAAGTTCGCGGATGACACGAAAATTGGTGGGGTGGTAAATTGCGAGGAGGAAAGCCTCAGGCTACAGGACAATATTAACGGGTTGGTCAGATGGGCGGAAAAGTGGCAAATGGAATTTAACCCGGAAAAGTGCGAGGTGATGCATTTTGGACGGACAAATAAGGCAAGGGAATACACAATGAGTGGTAGGACCCTAGGAAGTACAGAGGGTCAGAGGGACCTTGGTGTACATGTGCATAGATCCCTGAAGGCAGCGGAACAGGTAGATAAGGTGGTTAAAAAGGCTTATGGGATACTTGCCTTCATTAGCAGAGGCATAGAATATAAGAGCAGGGAGGTTATGATGGAGCTGTACAAAACGCTGGTGAGGCCACAGCTGGAGTACTGTGTGCAGTTCTGGTCGCCTCACTATAGGAAGGATGTGATTGCTTTGGAGAGGGTGCAGAGAAGATTCACCAGGATGTTACCTGGGATGGAGCGCCTCAGCTATGAAGAGAGACTGGACAGGCTGGGGTTGTTTTCCTTGGAGCAAAGAAGGCTGAGGGGGGACCTGATTGAGGTGTACAAAATGATGAGGGGCATAGATAGGGTAGATAAAGAGGAACTTTTCCCCTTAGTAGGGGGGTCAATAACAAGGGGGCACAGATTCAGGGTAAGGGGCAGGAGATTTAGGGGGGATTTGAGGAGGAACTTTTTCACCCAGAGGGTGGTTGGAAGCTGGAACTCACTGCCTGAAAGGGTGGTAGAGGCAGGAACCCTCACAACATTCAAGAAGCATTTGGATGAGCACTTGAAATGCCATTGCATACAAGGCTATGGACCAAATGCTGGAAAATGGGATTAGACTGGACAGGGAGGGATGGGCGGCGCAGACACGATGGGCCGAAGGGCCTCTTTCTGTGCTGTAAAACTCTATGACTCTATGACTACCGTCTGCCCATTACAGCATTTAGCTGTTTCTTAATGAGTCCAATGTCCTGGCCTCAGCCACACTACCCATCAACCCAATTGAGCAGATGGCACATTCCGAGGATTTTTTTCTGTCCAGATTTCAACATACAACACGATACATCAACATTCCTCACGATTGGTACAGGCGAGGTTCCCTACTGATTATCCTCTGTAAAAAAAAAAACTTTAAAATGTCTTCCTTGCTTTTCACAACCCTGAACATGTGACCTCAAGTCCCGCTGCCCTGGCCAATCTGATAGTATTGTTCCAGGTTCACTTTCTCTATTGGCTTCAAAATTCTACAGGCATATTTGTATTTAAACAACAGGACTTCCACCTGCCGATCCACTCCAGCACTGACCCTACTGTAGAATGTTGTGTTAACTCATTTGAATGCACAGTGGCGTTGGTCGAGCACAACTCCCGTGTAACATCGGATGCTGTGTTAGGGGGGAGGAGAGCTTTAGATGCAGCCTTTAAATTCCTGCAGCAGACTGGGGGAGCAGCAGGTAAGCAGGGCACCTTTCGCAAGACTCAGTTGCTTGTCATGTAGAAACTAGGCTGACACTTTAGATTGCACGTAAGAGAAGCACGAGAACAGGAGAGAGATAGGAACGTTTAGATATCCAGGGAAAAACCGTGTAATAAGGAGTAAGATAGCTAGTGTTCACTGATGAAGTTGCTGTTAGAAATGAAAAGGTGAATTTATTCATGAAGTTGTAAAGGGGGCAATTAGTTGATGTTCAGTTATTCATGGTGCTTGTAAAGGCTTGTATGGTCAGGCAGGGGAAAAATGTCTGAGCTGCTGTGATGTTCTAAGATGTGTACAATTTCTCAGAAGTGGGGAATGGAGAAATGACAATAGCAACAGAGGGAGATTATTGAACAAATTAAAACACTTCATGGATAAGTTGATTTTGGATGCTCCTTGCAGCCATCACTGAGGAGTTCTCAGTGATGGTCTTAAGTTAATCCACCCAATTCTCCTCTGATATAAAGCAGCTCAGCACACCTCCCTATCCTGGCTTTTTTTGGATGACAAAGTTGTGCAGGACACAGCAAGCTACAACTATGGCGGTTACATGCTTGGGAGCAAATTGCAGAGCCCAGTCTTGATCTATTACAACTCTAGTAGAGGCATGAGCTTTAATGTAGCACTCCTCAGCTGCTGTTCCTGTTACTCACAGAGCACTCATTATCCGTGGCAGCAAGGGGTATGCTTTGTCACCCACAAACCATCCATTTACTTGAAAAACTCGGAGATGGGTAGATTTCATCCAACATTGAAGTGGCGAATTCTTTGCATCTGGTCACACACAATCTGGAAGTTCCCTTTAAAAAGGTCTAAGAGTTAACTGTCGGAGCTCACAGCGCAAGGTGCGTACCATCTATTGCACTCTGCAGTTTGGGGAACCCAGCAATGCAATAAAACTGGATGGCTTATCATGCTGTACCCTACTGTGTGCCAAATTGGATGAATTTTTCAGTTCTCCTAAAATGTGTGTCAATTACCTGATGACTGCATGCCTCGATGGAGGCCAGCACATTATTACATAGGTCCCTGTGCTGCTTGAAATGAGCCAGTAGCAAAGAAATTGAGTTTGATTGTTACTTTCACAGCTACAGGCTGTGTCTGGGCAGATGATCTTGGCTGCAGATCCTCATGTGGAAGCTGGCACAGCTCCACTGTCGTCCCTCCCTGGTGAAGTGCACTGCTCTCATGCAGAGATCTTCATTGAGATCTAAAGATCTGCATGACCTGTACATTTTTTGGGAGGGGGGAATTCCTTGTAGGGCTCATCCTGTCAATTGTTGCCTTCTGTAAAGTCTGTAGGTATTATGGCGAATTAATACACAGACTACAAGAGTAACTTTAACAGGACTTTACTATTCGAAGGTCAGGGCGAATCTGCCCAATAAATCCTGACACAGCACTTATATACCGGTGTGGTCACCGTCGGTATTACAGTATACAGCAGCCAAGATAAAGTAGTGCCACACCTAAAATAGTTCTCTTAAAGGTGGACGGTTACATACAATAGTTCTCTTAAAGGTAGAACAGTTACATACACTACAATCCTCCCTTTTTAGCTTACAACATACTTATTCCCTATTAACATAACATCATAACGTATATACAACTTATGCAAAACAGTTCACAGATTCAGTCTCTCTGGAGGCTTCCTGACTCTGTCCGGATAACGCCTCGGTGGTGTGGTAGTTTTCGGCGGGGTAGTAGGTTCTTCTGGCAAGGTCGATTCGGCTTGAAGGACAGTGTCAGGTTCATCTGATTCCAGTATTACCGGATCGGAGGTAGATGCTCTGGGTATCTCTGCTTCAACATTAGCCGTGTAAGGTTGTGGAGTAGGTTGGTCCTTTGTGGATGACCCTATGGTCTGGTCAACATGGCGCCTTATTATGCTGTCACCAATGTCCACGGTATACATCAGCGGCCCTAGCCTTTTTCCAATAGTTCCAGGCTGCCATTTCTCGGTACGGTAGTCCCGGGCCAAAACTTGTTGACCTATCTGAAAGGATCTAGTTGGCCTTTCATTCATGCCCTGAAATTGCCGGTCCTCTACGTCCCTTCTGACGTTTGGCTTAATCAAATCCAGCCGGCATCTTAATCTTCTATTGAAAAACATCATGACGGGAGTTTGGTTTGTGACCGCATGTGTTGCATTCCTGTACGCCAACAAGAAATTATCTACCTTATGTTGTAGGTTGATGTCTTCATTACCCATGGCCTTTATGGCCTTCTTGAAGGTCTGGACAAACCTTTCAGCTAATCCATTGGTGGCGGGATGGTATGGGGCTGATGTGTAGTGCTTGACCCCATTCCTTTTTAAGAACTTCCTGAATTCTTCGGACACAAATTGCGGTCCATTATCAGAACAGATCTGTTCCGGCAGCCCATTCCTGGCAAATATGGTCCTTAATACTGTGATGGTTTTTTCCGTGGTGGTGGAGGACATCTTTATTACCTCCGGCCACTTGGAGTGTGCATCCACCGCGATTAGAAACATTGAGTCCATAAATGGACCAGTAAAGTCGACGTGTACCCTTTGCCAAGGAGATGAGGGCCACTCCCATGGATGCAGAGGAGCTTGTGGTGGCGCGTTTTGGACCTTCTGGCATCCTAGACAGCTCTTGGTTATTTCTTCGATGTCTCCATCAATACCTGGCCACCACACAAACGCTCTTGCTAGGTTCTTCATTTTCACTCCACCCAGATGCCCCTCGTGAAGCTCCTTTAGCACCTTCTGCTGAAGTTTGGGTGGAATCACCACTCTAGATCCACACATCAAGGTTCCTCGGCACACTGACAGCTGTTCTTTTCTTTGCGAAAATGCGGGCAGCGTTGGTTCGCCATGTGCTGGCCATCCCTCCACTGTTAAATCGTAGACTCGTGAGAGAGTCGGGTCATTTCTTGTTTCATTTTCGATCATCGAATTTGTTACTGGTAGACATTCCACTATGGATGAGTGGAACATCTCTACCAGGTCCACTGTAGCCGCCTCTTCTACTACTGGCAACGGTAGGCGCGATAACCCATCAGCATTTCCATGCTGCTTGGACCTTTTGTATTCGATGTCATATTGGTGTGCCCCAAGTAACACGGACCACCTCTGTAGCCTTTGCGCTGTCATAGTGGAAACGGCCTTGTTAGGGTTGAATATGGACACCAACGGCTGGTGGTCTGTCAGTAATGTGAACTTCTTGCCCTGCAGGTAATGATTGAATTTCTTTACTCCCCACACAAGCCTGAGGGCCTCCCTATCTATCTGAGCATAATTTCGCTCAGCGGAGGTCAATGATCGGGACGCAAATGCGACTGGCCTTTCCGAGCCATTTGGTAACTTGTGTGAAAGTACTGCTCCAATTCCATAAGGGGAAGCATCACAAGCTAGACGAAGAGGTAACGTTGGGTTGAAATGAGCCAACACTTCCTCAGAGGTAATCAATGCCTTGCTTCTGCGAAAGGCCTTCTTACAGTCCTCGCTCCACTTCCATGGTACTTCTTTCCGCAACAGAGCATTCAGCGGATGCAGCACCGTGGATAGATTTGGCAGAAACTTGTGGTAATAATTAATCAACCCCAGAAACAATCTCAACTGTGATACATTTTCCGGAGCGGGGGCCTTCACGACAGCTTCTATCTTGTCAGGTGACTTGTGCAGCCCCTCTTGGTCAATGACATGACCGCAGTACGAGATCCGTTTCTGGAAGAACTCGCATTTCTGGCGATTAACTCGAAGGCCATATTCCTTCAACCTGGTGAGCACCAGTTTCAAATTTGTGAGGTGTTCCTCCTCGTCTTCTCCCGTAATCAGGATATCGTCCAAGTAACACTGCGTGCTTGGAATACCCTGTAAGACCTGCTCCATGGCCCTCTGCCAAATTGCTGGAGCCGAAGCTACTCCAAGAACCAGTCTATTATAACGATACAAGCCTCTGTGTGTGTTGATTGTGAGATACTGGCGCGACTCTTCCTCGACTTCCATTTATAAGTATGCTTGTGCCAGGTCTATCTTGGTGAAGTGTTTCCCGCCAGACAATGAAGCAAAGATATCCTCAATCCGTGGGAGCGGGTATTGTACCGTGTGAAGCACCGGATTAACTGTGATCTTGAAGTCTCCGTAGATGCGGACCTTTCCCGGTCCCCCTGGCTTGTTACTTGATGAAGACTTCATGACGGGCACAATGGGCGTGGCCCACTCACTCCAGTCCACCTTAGACAGTACCCCTGAACGTTCAAGCTCTTCCAATTCTGCCTCCACAGCAGGTCGTATCGCGTAAGGTACCGATCTGGCTTTGAAAAATTTTGGGCTTGCATGTTCTGCAATCTTGATTTTTGCTTTAATTCCTCTCAGTGTTCCCAGTCCTTGCTGGAATACCTCTTTAGCTTCGTCCAATATTCTGGACAACCGTTCAGGTTTGACATCTTCCTTTCCAGAATCTACCGTCATTGTGTTTAGTGAATGCCAGTCTATCTTTATTTTCCTGATCCACTCCCGTCCCAGAAGTGGTGGACCTCCCTTGGGCAGCACATACATGTCCATCCCTTGGTGATCTTTGTCCTTGTATCTCACCTTGACTTCTATCTTTCCGATGGGGTATACTCTGTGCCCCGTGTATGTCTGCAATACTATCTCCGCATCCCGTAGGGGAATATGTTTGAATAACTTTTTGTAATCTTGCTTATTCATGACCGTCAACGCCGATCCGGTGTCCACTTCCATCTTCACTTGGACTTTTGCAATCTGTAGTGTGACCCAGATAGTTTGTCGGTCAGCTTCTTTACTCACATTGTGAATCCTCAGACTACCCAGTTCCTTGCTGTTGGAGTCTGAGTCCGAATTCTGTTCATCTGGACTCTTCCCAGTCACCTTATGTACCTTTCTGTACTTCTTCTGCGGTGACTTATTATTGCTGGTCTTCTTTCCTGACCGGCATACCTTAGCTATGTGACCAAGCTTACCACACTTTCTACATTCCTGGTTTTTAAACCAGCATTGGTTCTGGTCGTGTGTTGTCTTCCCACAACGATAACATTTCGTTGTACCCGAAGTCATTTGATCCACACTGAGTACCGCTGTCTTCCGTTGCATTTCCGCCGTGCCTCTCGCTGCGGCTTCGTGCGATGCTGCAATAAGGACAGCCTTATCAAGTGTAAGATCGTTCTCTTCGAGCAGTCGTTTTTGTGTTCCTTCCTTCGACATCCCGCACACGAACTTGTCTCTCAGTGCCTCTGTCAGGTTTACCCCAAACTGACAGTATTTTGCTAGCCTACGCAGTTCAACCAGGTACTCCGCGTTGCTTTCCCCTTTTCGTTGCGTTCTCACGTAAAATTTTGATCGTTCCACTAACATCAGCGGTGCGGGGTTAAAATGATCCTTCAGGACAGCAACAATACTAGCGAAAGACTGATCCGCCGGTTTAGCTGGTGATAGAAGATGCTTCAATAACCCGTATGTCTTCGCACCCATTGAGTTTAGTAAGGTTAGAGCTTTGTCATAATTTGCTATCTTATTAACCTTACAATATATCTCGATGCGTTCTACATACGTGGCCCAATCTTCCACATCGGAATCGAAACCGTTGATGTTACTACGCTTAGGCATCTTCACACTCTTCCTGAGAACAACAACGAAATATTTCTTTAACTTTTTTTTTCAAAATGGCGGTTTCCCGCGCTTGTCTTCTTTCCCCGCCCACTTTCAAAATGGCGGTTTCCCGCTTCTGTCTTCTTCCCCGCCTACTAGCGGCTTCCCGCGTTTCTTCCCCTGGCGGGAGGGGTAAGCTTTTCCCTCGGGCGACGACCGCTGGCTTTCGGGGTTCGCAGCCTGCGCATCGGCTTCAGTGCATTCCTTGTTCCCTTTTCTCGGCAGGGCAACCGGCGCTGGGTACAACCCGTTGACGGCGAACAGTTTCAGCCACTGGGCTGGATCTCGCTCAGTCTCCCTCGCTCGGGCTCTGTCTCTCCCGCTCGCTCGGGCTCTGTCTCTCCCTCAGCGGCTTCCAATCGCGCCTCCCAGCCCTCTCGCAGTCCGGTGCTTTCCTTCCCGGCTGCGGCTGAGTTCTCCGCGATTTATTTATTTTTATATCTTCCCGCGCCTTACGATCCTGGTCGCAGCGCTTCGTGGCCTCGGTCGCTGCCCGGCCTTTTTCACTCCAATCGCGCCTCCCAGCCCTCTCGCAGTCCGGTGCTTTCCTCCCCGGCTGCGGCTGAGTTCACCGCGGTTTATTTATTTTTGTATCTTCCCGCGCCTTACGATCCCGGTCGCAGCGCCTCGTGGCCTCGGTAGCTGCCCGGCCTTTTTCGCCGGTCGCGGTCTAGCTGTCTCACGACGCCGTTGCGTCTCCCAGCCCGCTTGTACCGCGGCTTCTGTGCTCCACGCTGCCCCAGTCTCAGCGCCTCTGGGCCCGACTTCTGTCCGGCTCCTTTCTCCCGACCGTGGTCGAGTTCACCGCCCTTATCCTCCGTTTATTTTTTTTATTTTCCCTTTACTCACAGTCACCGTGGCCGACTTGCTTCTCGTGCTGATCGGCTCACTCACCACCGTGGCAGAAGGGACAATCAGTGCCCGTTGCTGATGGAAGGCTTCGTGTCTGAATTCTTCCTTCTTCCTTGCTCTGCAGACTCGAGTTTTCTCTCAGCGGAACGACGAGGGCGGGTGCCTCTTCTCGACGCTCGTTAACTGCTTCTGAAGTATTGTTGCCGCAGGGTAAGATCGAACTCATCGCCACTGTAAAGTCTGTAGGTATTATGGCGAATTAATACACAGACTACAAGAGTAACTTTAACAGGACTTTACTATTCGAAGGTCAGGGCGAATCTGCCCAATAAATCCTGACACAGCACTTATATACCGGTGTGGTCACCGTCGGTATTACAGTATACAGCAGCCAAGATAAAGTAGTGCCACACCTAAAATAGTTCTCTTAAAGGTGGACGGTTACATACAATAGTTCTCTTAAAGGTAGAACAGTTACATACACTACACCTTCCTCTCCTTTCCTCCATTCTGTAATGCTCTTCAAAGCTTCTCCAGGCTGCAGTCTCCTAACATTTGCCAGTTACAGCTGATGCTGGCAACAGGTACACCTCTTTCCATTCATTCTAAGTGCAATGTTGTTGTAAGTTACAGTTGTTGATGGCCACTCCTACGCTGGCTATCCTCACTAACTTATATTACAGTGACCTCCCAAGAGCATTGGTGCACACACACTTGGAGGGCCCAGACCTGAATGAAAACATTAGCACAGCCATCATGGGGTGGAGACCCAGCGGAAACTGGTAACAACCCAAAATATGCTGGTACTTACGCACCAAACCTGCTCCAAATTTTTTTTTTGTAAATTCGGGTCCTTATGCGCTTCTAAAAAATTTGTAACATTTCTATTTAATGGAGGATAGTTAGGAACATCTGGGTAGTTGTTCAGTTGGTTTTGCTTGTAGAACTTGAGATCAAATCCAGCACAGATTGATGAGATGAAAATTTCCTGCTTGCTGTCTGCAAGGAATAAGGTTGAAGTCTTTGAAATGAAGATAATAGATTCTGTTTGGGTGGATAGGTTATTTAGCATTCTCTGGAGGGCCCATTGAGGCTCCTTATGAGTAGAAACTCCAGCTGCCCCGTCCATTCTCTTTTGCTGACCTTCCCACCCAGCACACATGCTGGGGGCTAATCTCGCCGACCTTCTTCCCATTCCGCTCAACAAGACCCTTGCCATCCACAACCTTATTCTGGATGATTGCACTGACATTCTGGCTTTGACTGAAACTTGGCTCACAGGTGGCAACACATCACCTCTTGCAGAAGCCTCCCTATCTGACTATATTTTCCACCACTGACCATGTCCAAACTGTTGCTGGTGGTGGTTCAGCACTCATTACCAAATCACACCTTGTCTCTCCTCCTGCTCCTACTTCCTTCTTCTTCGAGCACCTTACCTTGTTTCCCCCTTACCTCTCCTTTGAAAGTCTTGTTTTCTACTGCCCCCAAGGTCCAACCCGAGTTTCTCATCGAGATTATCTCTCTCATTTCCTCTTTCAGCCTCTGCATTGAACGACGACTCATTTTATGTGATTTTAACCTTCATCTCAGCTCTGTTTTCTTTCTCACTCTGAATTCACTTACCCCCTGTTCTCCCAAAACCGCTCCCTCCACACAAACTCTCCTACCTATATTAACAGTCACCACCTTTACTTTGCCATTTACTGTGGCCTCGCTACTTAAATGCCATCTCCAATCACTTCCTTGTACCTCTCGCCACCCACAAGCCCTTCCAAACCCACGTCCTTCTGTGTTGGTTGCTGGAAACCCCAAACAGGCGAGGAACTCTCCATGGATAAATAGTTAGGTCTGATTCTGGAAAATCCAACAGGGTCAGCCCTGTGCGATTTGGTGAGTGCAAAGCTCGCTGAGTTCTTGTCTCATTACTTCAGCACTGGGACGTCTCCTCTGCAAGATTCTAGAGATGACAAAAGACATTCACTTAACAGAGCTGTTAGAAAGCATGCTTCAGAATCGCCGGTTCTATGTTGAACTAGGTGGGAAGCGCAGCAGGTGGCGTATTCAGAAGAATGGTCTTCCTCAGGGAAGCGTGCTTGCACCACTGCTGTACAACATCTACACGAATGACCAACCTATAGACGGTGTCACACGCCATTTTATATATGCTGATGACTTATGTGTCACTGCCCAAAGCACTGATTTTAACACCGTGGAGAAAACGCTTTCTGAGGCCTTGGCGGGACTAAAATCCAACTATGAAGAAAACCACCTTCGCGCAAACCCATCAAAGACGCAAGTTTGTGCATTCCACCTCAGAAACCGTGAAGCCAAACGCCAGTTGAAAGTACGATAGCAAAATACTGCAGATGTTGGAAATCCGTCTAGCTTCTAATCTCTTTTACTTCTTTTGGTTCTTTTATTCTTTTGTCCGATCGCAGCCCTGCCTTCGATCTAGTTCCTTTTCTCTCCAGTTTTGAAGAAGGGTCAAACCCGAAACGTCAACTCAAATTTCTCTCCACGGATGTTGCCTGACTTGCTGAGTTTTTCCAGCATTTTCTGTTGTTATTGCCAGTTGAAAGTAACCTGGTGTGGAGTGTAAAGTCTGTAGGTTGTGCAGTAAATAACGTCAGAGACTTTAGAAGTACAAACAAAACAGGTCTTTACTATTCAGAGGTCTGGGCGATTTCTGCCCTAGTTAACGTATCACAACCCTTATATACTGGTGTGGTCACTATCGGTATTACAGTATACATGAGCCAATAAATAGTGCCACCCTGAAGTAGTGCTCTTAAAGGCGAACGGTCACATTCTATAGTTCCCTTAAAGGTAAACGGTTACATACACAACACTCCTCCCTTCCTAGCTTATTACTTACAGAATCCCGTTAAACATACAATCTTCAATTTTATATAAACAGGTTGCAGATATACTCTCGATGGAGTCAACGTCATATAACAATTTACAGATATACTCTCGATGGAGTCAACGTCATATAACTTCATGTTTAACATAACATAATAACATATATATCTTCATGTCAAAACAGATCACAGATTCAGTCTCTGTGGAAAACAGTTCATAGATTCAGTCTCTGTGGTGTAGTCGGTTCACATTGCTGGAGTGACTCATTCAATAGTCCTTCCATGGGTTTAACAGTTTGAACTTCCGAACTGAATTGGCTCCGTTCGGAGGGACCACGTGTGTGATCTGGTAGAGGTAATCATGGTTCAGATGGGTCATCTTCTGTTTTGACTTTTCCTTTTCTGCTTCTTGGAGACTCTCTGGGCTCCACTGTCAGCTGCCAGCTGCATGCGCAGTTCCTCCTTCTCTTCCTCCTTTTTCCGTAGTAGAGCCACCTTCTCCCGATGTTCCGTAGACTTTCGGTGCTCCTCCATGATTTCTGTATGGTGGGAGTCGAAGTTACAAGTTGGGCAGGACAGGACATAGTAATATTCGGAGTCGTCCTGAGCTAGGCCAGCGAGAGGGTCTTCTATGTCCTCCCTACCCAGCTGGACGTCAGCCAGCTTTTGTTCCAAATCCAGACATCTTTCCTGAAGAGACTTCTTCACGTGTTCCGCTTCCTCTAACTTTTTCTGGGCTTTCAGCAAGTTGTTTACTAATGACCTCATTTGTGATTTTAATACTTCAACTTCCTTTGGAGATTGATTGATCGGACTATTCAATCCCTCTACCGGAGCAGTTGTTTCAGCGTTCTGTTGTTCAACCTTGACATGAGTCAGCGTACTTTTGGTATCTAAGGGTTGCTCTGCTGCCATCTTCTCAGTCTGTGTTGCAACCTCGGCTATTTCAATAACTTTTGAGAGCTCCAAACCCTTCTCCTCTGACGATTTAAGCTCATGTTCATGGCCCATTCTTACGGTCTCTGTGTTTCTTACAGTTCCCTTTTCTTCCACTGAAAAGATTTCCAGTTGCATCTGTTCTTCAAGTCGTTGGACCTCGGCCATTGCCGCTTCATATTTATTTTGTGTTTCCTTTAATAATTTAACGAGTTCTTGGACATCCTGTATTCCCTGTTCTGGTATGTCTTCCACCACTAATTTTTTTCCTATGGATTGAATCCCTAACGATGAGTCAGCCTTGGCCTGAAGCTCATCAAACATTTCCTGCAGACTTTGTAATTCTTGCTTATGGTCAACCTTTAGTCGTTCATGTTCTTTCACTAACACGAGCTTTTCGGAAGTTGCCAAGTTAACCCCTTCCAGGATTGTAGCCCGAGCCTGTTCATACTGTTCTTTCAACTCGTTACACTCTGCTTGCAACAAGTCGTAGAGGTGAACTGGAATACCATCCTGACTTCCTGAAGATTCCTCTTCCTTTGGATCGTTCTGTGTATATTCTAGTTCCTGAACAGCCTCAGGGAGATGTGATTGGTACTTGGCCACGATGGCTCTATGGTCGCTCTCTGCTTGAGCGAGCTGTCTCTGTTGTCTTTCCAGGGACTCCCATTCGGTGTCCCAGAACTTTTTCACCTTTTCCATCTCTTGTAGGAGACGGGCACTCAACTGTTCTAATTGTCGTTGTACTTTGACATAACGTTGAGTTCTAGCCCGGTGTTCCTCCGTAATGCATCTGTCTGTAGCTTGAACAGACTCAGAATTCTCTGTCTTTATGCACGCCATCGATTTCCCAACCTTAGTCCGTGAGTTCATGTTAATCTTGTTTTTCATACATAAGCTGGACTTATCGTCTTCCGGCTCGGAGTCTGAGCTGCTTGTCTGCACCGAGTCCTCACTCGTCATTGCTTGTCGGTAGTGCCATTCCATGTCTATTTTCTTGATCCACTCCCGTCCCAGAAGTGGTGGTCCTCCCTCAGGTAGTACGTACAGATACATTCGTGGGTGTTCTTTACCCCTATCTCTCACCTTGACTCGTATTTTTCCCAGGGGGTATACATGATGCCCCGTGTATGTCTGTAATACGAATTTGGTATTTCTTAAGGGTATGTGAGAGAATAGCCGGTGATAGTCCTTTTGGTTGATGACGGATACAGCTGATCCCGTGTCCAGCTCCATTCGTACTTGGACTCCCGCTATTTTTAGTGTGACCCAGATCAACTGTAGATCAGTTACTTTACCCACATGGTGGATTCTCAGACTATCCAGCTCCTGGCTGTTTGGGTCTGAGTCTGAATTTTGTTCGTCTGAACTCTTTTCAGCCACCTGATGCACCTTGTTGTACTTTCCTTGTGGTGGTGGCTTCCTTTGCTTGTTGGTCTTCTTTCCGGACCTGCATACCTTCGCGATGTGACCCAGTTTGCCACATTTCCTGCACTCTTGGTTCTTAAACCAGCACTGATTCTGGTCGTGCGTTGTCTTTCCACAACGGTAGCATTTGGGAGTGCTTGTTGTAATTTGGTCCACCCCGAGTGCCGCCGCCTTTAGCTGCATTTCCGCCGTCCCTTTCGCTGCGGCTTCGTGCGATGAAGCTATGAGGACAGCCCTGTCCAGTGTGAGGTCGTTTTCTTCCAGAAGTCGCTTCTGCGTTCCTTCTTTGGCCAAGCCGCATACGAACTTGTCCCGCAGCGCCTCTGTCAAATTCCCTCCAAACTGGCAGTATTTCGCTAGCTTACGCAGTTCGACTAAGTATTCCGCATTGCTTTCATCTTGCCTCTGGGTTCTGGCGTAAAATTTAAATCGTTCAGCCAGCATCAACGGTGTGGGGTTCAAGTGATCCTTCAACACTGTTACGATCTCTTCGAAGGTCTGGTCCACTGGTTTAACTGGTGCTATTAGATGTTTCAAAAGCCCGTATGTTTTTGCTCCCATCGAATTTAACAAAGTTATTGCCTTGTTGTCATCCTCAATTTCGTTGGCTACGCAATATATTTCTATGCGTTCCACATACGTGGCCCAGTCTTCTATTTCTGCATTAAAGTCATTAATATTTCCTCGCTTAGGCATCTTCTTCTCTTTTTGAGAACAGTACAAGTATTACTTTACTTATTATTAATTTTCTGCTCTCTTCTTGAGAACACACCAGCCTTTCTGAAAAATCTTATTACTTTTCTGAAATTCTTAATAATTTCCAAGATGGCGGTTTCCCGCTTCTTCCTTCTTCTTCAGCGGTTTTCCCCGAAAAATGGCGGCTTTCCCGCGCTTCTCGCTCTCCCCGCCCACTTCAATGGCGGTTTTCCCGCGCTTGGCGGTCTTCACCCGGTCCCCCGACGCCGTCTGTCAGCCCGAGTGCGGTCCTTATCTATAATGCGATCGCTGGATCGCGAAGCGGCTGCCGGCCCTTATCTGTAGATCCGATCGCTCTCGCGGCTCTCGGCCCTTATCTGGAGATGCGATCGCTGGCTTGCAACGCCTCCCGCTCGGCTCTGGCTCCCCCGCTCGCGCGGCTCTCGGCTCTGACACTCCCGCGCCTACTCGCAGGCTCAGCGCTTCGTGGCAGCGGTTGCTGCACGGCTTCTCACATTGCCCGCGGTCCGGCTGTCACCCGACGCCGTTGGACCCGAATGCTTTGCCCTTCTCCTCCAAATACTTCTACCCCGTTTTTTTTAAAATTTATTTGTTTTAACTACTCACAGTCTCTTCGGCCGCCTTGTTTTAGGCTGATTGGCTCACTCAAGATGTGGTAGCAGGGTAATCTGTGCCTGTTGCTGCCGCAGCTTTGCTGTTAATCTTCCAGCTTCCAGTAAGTACTATACTTTTAGTAGACGGAGCCTCGTGTTTTCTTTTTGAAGCTCTCTGCTACTGGTTAGTCTTGCCGCAGGGTACGATCGGACTCGTCGCCACTGTAAAGTCTGTAGGTTGTGCAGTAAATAACGTCAGAGACTTTAGAAGTACAAACAAAACAGGTCTTTACTATTCAGAGGTCTGGGCGATTTCTGCCCTAGTTAACGTATCACAACCCTTATATACTGGTGTGGTCACTATCGGTATTACAGTATACATGAGCCAATAAATAGTGCCACCCTGAAGTAGTGCTCTTAAAGGCGAACGGTCACATTCTATAGTTCCCTTAAAGGTAAACGGTTACATACACAACATGGAGCAACACTGACGCATTGCGAGCACCCTATCTACTTAGGAGTCACCCTTGACCGATGCCTCACCTTCAAGAACCACATCGAGAAGACAAAGGCAAAAGTGAGCGCACGAAACAACATCCTGAATAAGCTCACTAACACAAGATGGGGAGCAAGCCTGAAAACATTGCAAACCAGTGCACTTGCTCTTTGCTATTCCACTGCTGAATACGCCTGCCCTGCATGGGAAAGGTCTACTCATGCCAAGAAGATGGATGCCGTTCTGAATGCAAGCTGCCGATTTATCACAGGTTGCTTAAAACCAACAACCTATATATCCTGGCGGGTATCGCTCCCCCTGATATAAGAAGAACGGTAGCCAGCAAGAAAGAGCAACTCCATCAAACATCAGATGAGAGGCACCCTCTGCATTGTCATACATCTACACCCAGCCGCCTAAAGTCAAGGAAGAGCTTCATGAACAGTGTTGTTCCATTACAATCAACCTCATCTGAAGCCCGCATCGCCTTGTGGAAAGACCGGCTCGCCAGTCTTGAACAACCCCCAGCGATGGAAATTTTACCTAATGAAAGCCTTCCCCCAGGAGCTAATTGCAATTGGGCAATCTGGAAGTGCCTTAACAGACTTAGGACCGGTGTAGGTTGCTCAAAGGTGTCACTAAGCAAATGGGGATATTCAACCAGCCCGACAACTTGTGAATGTGGAACTGAGGCACAGACTATGCAACATCTCCTGCAATGTCCATCGTTAGAGGAACCCTGCACTGTTGCAGATCTTGCCGAATCCAACAACAAGGCGCAAAAATGTATCCAGTTCTGGCTGGGCTATGTATAGACTGTCCGTGGACACGATAAGAAGAAGAAGCACTGGGACTGGAAAATCGGCACTCTCACCTCCTCTGGATGCCTCCTCCAATTGGCCTGACTAATATCAGGAATCACCGTGGGAGTGAGTCTACATTGTATCATTGCAGTACATTACTGGAGCAATAGACTGCCTACCATAAGGTACATATAAAACATTGGGACTGGCAGTCTCATGATCAGTTAAAAAAGTCTTTAAAACTCAATTAAAAATAACAATTTTAAATTTAATATTCCTTTTTTTCTGTTACTGTTGTCTTTGAATACTCTGCACTGAGTGTTGATAATTTTATTGGATGAACTGGTTGAGCCTGACAGTGTGAGGCAGCTGTTTTAATATGAACATATAAAGTCATTAATCCAAAGGGTTTTCAGCAAGCTTCTTGTTTCAACTGTGTCAGTTCATCTCATATAGTGGGGCTCAGTAACTCTTCAAAGCCAGTAATCCTGCTATCAGCTCATACTGATTGAAGAAAAATATTCAAGATGTCAACAGAAATCATTATAAAAAAGGATGATGTAGTTAATCAGAAGCATTTTGGCTGGTGAATTTAAAGGCTGTTGATTGAAAGATTCCCTCCTAAGTGGTTGTAGGAATATTGCACAAATTTTATTTATAGTCAAATTACAGTCTCAATGGGGATGCTTATGGCTCTGCATTCAATCTTTAATATTTCTACTCACTAAAGAACAAAATAATAGTTCATATACTCTGGTGGCTTCCCAGTGTTTAGATGGTGAACTTTTAATGTACAGCCATTAATAATATTTTGGCTTATAGCTGTCACTTTGTATCAAAGTAGAAATGCTGACTTATAAATTTTCAATTTGATTTGGACCATATCTTGATTCACAACAAACCCTGACTTCTACGATGATAGCAAAATACTGCAGATGCTGGAAATCCGAAATAACAACAGAAAATGCTGGAAAAACTCAGCAGGCCAGGCAACATCCGTGGAGAGAAATTAGAGTCGACGTTTCGGGTCGAAACCTTTTTCAAAACTGGAAAGGAAATGAAATAGATAAGAGCCAAACGGAGATCCCGTCGAAGAGAAGAGCAGAACTTCTTCAAGGTAGGCATTCCTAGAAGAGGTGTGGCAGTGAACCAAACACTAGTACGATAGCAAAATACTGTGACTTCTGTCAGGCTCCGTCCAACTTAACTTTGTAAAATGTGTGGCATACTAATAAAAATACCAATTAAATGAATTAAATCAACTGAGACTGATTTCAGTGTGTATGTTTAAGGTTCTCTGCTATTTCAGTTTTGTTTATGGTAATTGTATGTAAGTTATTCCACATGTCCTTTTCTCCACCAGTCATATGTAAGTGTTCCCAGCTCCCTCTAAATGGCAACGCAATTAAGATCTTCACTGGGCTGCAGCACAGTCACTGCAGGAAGTGGTTTAAATATTCCATTCATTTCTTGCAAAGTGCTTCATGCAAAATGTTTCTCTGAGGAATACTAGAGCATACTTATATAAAGCTTGATTAATGTCACTTCCCATTTATTGCTGCCTTTAAGACAGTCAGATTGAAAATAATAATAAAACATTCCACAGATTTTAACATGGTGAGTGAGTGAATAGGTAAATGGGTAAAGGAAGTGTGGTAAACCACTGTATTGTATATTGCCACCTCTGGGTGGCGCTGTGTATGGAGGCATGCCTCAGCTGACTCCACCCACCACTGTGTGGGTTTCGTTCAGACTTGTTCAGTCACTCACGAAGAAGCATGGTCTCTTCTTAGCTAATAAAAGCCTTATTCATCTCTTCTTTCGACTCATCATCTCTTCTTCGACTCACCACCTTTTATGAAGTAATTGATAAGCGTATCAATTTTATTAGCTAAAAGTTAAATGGCGACACCTGAGGAGCAACAACAGCAACGGATACAGCAGACATTGCTGAGAGCCCTCAGACCACCACGCCTGGACCTCGACCCTCAAGATGTTGGTGCATCAGCCAAGTTTGAACACTGGCTGAGCTGCTTTGAATCCTTCCTCGCAATCTCACAGGTTACAGAGGAGGATCACAAACTGAAAATTTTGACCGCCCAGGTGAGCCATCAAGTATATATGCTAATCCGGGACTCTAATACGTACGTGGCGGCCCTCGAGCTACTAAAAGGGCAATATACGCGCCCAGTGAACACAATTTACGCCCGACACCTCTTGGGATCCCGCAGGCAGCAACCGGGAGAATCGGTAGGGGCATTTGCACGGGCGCTACTGGCACTCTGCAGAGACTGCGATTGTAAAGCGGTAACGGCTGTGGAGCACGCGCAGGGACTCGCCTGTGATGCCTTCGTCAGGGGCCTCCAGTCAGACCACACCCGGCAGAGACTGCTAGAAAGCAAGGAACCCGACCTGAAGACGGCCATTGCCCTTGCGCTCTCGTTAGAGGAGGCCCACCGAAACCTCGAGGCATACCCCCGTAACGGCGCCGAGACATGGCAATCGAAACCGTGGGACACGGGACCGCCGCCCCCGGCACCAACCGCTGCAGCGACCCAACCGAGACAGCAGCCTCCGGTAAGAACTGCTTCGATGCCCAGTAACCAGGCCCAAAAATGCTATTTCTGTGGCCAGTTAAAACATCCCAGAGCGCACTGCCCAGCTAAGACAGCTACCTGCTCGGGCTGCGGGAAGAAAGGCCATTACGCTAACGCCTGCAAGGGGAAGCCAGCCAGCAGCGCAGCGTGCGGGCCGTGGGAGCAGCCATCTTATCCGCCATTTTGTGTACCCCCGGCCGCATGGCATCCGCCGCCATCGTATCCAACGCACTCAACCGCCATTTCGTCACCGGAACCGACCACCGTCTCGGCGGATGACTATAGTGACTCACTAAGCCACATACTGGCCTCCGTGACGCTGGATCAAGGCCACCCTCACCATCTATCCAGCTCCATGATGGATATCGCGGTAAACGGCCGCGCCACCAGTTGCCTGATCGACAGCGGGAGCACAGAGAGTTTCGTCCACCCCGACACGGTACGTAGCCACTCCCTCACGATTCTGCCAACGCACCATCGCATTTCTATGGCGTCCAAGTCCCAGTCAATGGACATCAGCGGCTACTGTGTGGTGACCCTGTCAGTAGGGGGCACTGAATATCAAAAATTTAAACTGCTAGTCCTGCCCCGTCTTTGCGCTGCCGTCCTGCTAGGGTTGGATTTTCAGTGCCACCTTAAGAGTGTCACACTAGCATACGGTGGACCCCTCCCCCCACTCACAGTCTGCAACCAACAACTTTTAAATCGCCCGCTGCAAACCACCTGCAGCCTTTCCACATTAAAAGTCCCCCCCCCTCCCCTGTTCGCTAACCTCACCCGCGACTGTAAACCCATCGCTACCAAAAGCAGGCGGTACAGTGCCGGGGACAGAGCTTTTATCAGCTCTGAGGTGGAGCGGCTCTTGAAGGAGGGCATTATCGAAGGTAGCACTAGCCCCTGGCGAGCCCAGGTTGTAGTCGTTAAAACCACTGCAAAACGCCGCATGGTAATCGACTACAGCCAAACCATAAACCGGTACACCCAGCTGGACGCGTACCCCCTCCCTCGCATATCTGATATGGTCAATCAGATTGCGCAATACAAAGTATTCTCCACCATCGACCTTAAGTCAGCGTACCACCAGCTGCCCATCCGCCATGAGGACCGCCAGTATACTGCCTTCGAGGCAAACGGCCGCCTCTACCACTTCCTTAGGGTCCCCTTCGGCGTCACCAACGGGGTTTCGGTCTTCCAAAGGGAGATGGACCGAATGGTTGACCAGAACGCGCTGCGGGCAACCTTCCCCTATTTGGATAACGTCACCATCTGCGGCCACGACCAGCAGGACCACGACGTTAATCTAGCAAATTTCCTCCGTACGGCCCAACGGCTGAACCTAACGTACAATAAGGAAAAATGTATGTTTCACACCAAGCGCCTGGCCATCCTCGGCTGCGTGGTGGAGAACGGAGTCATCGGGCCCGACCCCGACAGAATGCGCCCCCTAATGGAGCTACCCCTTCCCCACTGCCAAAAAGCACTGAAGAGATGCCTGGGGTTTTTCTCCTACTACGCCCAGTGGGTGCCCCTCTATGCAGACAAAGCCAGGCCCCTCATCAAAGCCACCTCCTTCCCCCTGACACCAGAGGCGTGTGCAGCCTTCACTCTTATCAAGAACGATATCGCGAAGGCCGCAATGCACGCGGTGGATGAGTCCATCCCCTTCCAAGTGGAGAGCGATGCCTCCGACTTCGCCCTAGCCGCGACCCTTAACCAGGCGGGCAGACCCGTGGCCTTTTTCTCAAGGACCCTCCAGGGCCCCGAGACGAGACACTCCTCCGTCGAAAAGGAGGCCCAGGCTATTGTAGAAGCGGTGCGTCACTGGAGGCATTACCTGGCCGGGAAACGATTTACCCTGCTCACTGACCAGCGTTCAGTAGCTTTTATGTTTAATAATAAGCAGAGGGGTAAAATCAAGAACGACAAGATCTTGAGGTGGAGAATCGAACTCTCCACCTACAATTATGATATCTTGTATCGGCCAGGGAAACTCAATGAGCCCCCAGATGCCCTATCACGTGGTACATGCGCCAACGCGCAGAGTGATAGGCTGCAGTCCCTCCACAATGACCTCTGCCACCCGGGGGTCACCAGGTTTTTCCATTTTATCAAATCCCGTAACCTGCCCTACTCCATCGAGGAGGTCAGGACCATGACCAAGAGCTGCCAAATCTGCGCCGAGTGCAAACCGCACTTCTATAGGCCGGACAGAGCAAGCCTGATCAAGGCCACCCGCCCCTTCGAACGCCTGAGCGTCGATTTTAAAGGGCCCCTCCCCTCCGCTGACCGCAATGTGTACTTCCTCAACATAGTTGATGAGTACTCCCGTTTCCCCTTTGCCATCCCTTGCCCAGACATGACCAGTACCACGGTCATCAAGTGTCTGAATGACATCTTCGCTCTGTTCGGGTTCCCCAGCTATATACATAGCGACAGGGGCTCATCGTTCATGAGCGACGAACTTCGGCAGTACCTGCTAACAAGAGGTATCGCCACGAGCAGGACCACCAGTTACAACCCCCGGGGGAACGGCCAGGTGGAAAGGGAGAACGCGACGGTTTGGAAGGCAGTCCTCTTAGCACTAAAATCTAAGGGCCTTCCGACCTCCCGCTGGCAGGAGGTCCTCCCTGCAGCGCTTCACTCCATTCGGTCACTGCTTTGTACTGCCACTAATGCGACCCCTCATGAGAAAATGTTCGTTTTCCCCCGGAAGTCTACATCGGGAACCTCGCTACCGGCATGGTTGACTTCTCCTGGGCCCGTCCTACTGCGGAGGCACGTGAGGACGCATAAAACGGACCCCCTGGTCGAGCGGGTGCACCTCCTACACGCCAACCCCCAGTATGCCTGGGTGACATACCCAGACGGGCGGGAGGACACGGTCTCCATACGAGATCTCGCACCCTCGGGTACCCCTGAATTACCACCGTTATCCCCCTTACCACCGTTATCCCCCTTACCACTGTTATCCCCCACCACCCCTCCCAACCCAACCCCTGCAGACGGCATGCCAAAGCCCCAGGAATCTTCGCCAACCACCCAGACACCAGACCCGACGTCGGATGCTGCAACACCACCGCCGCCACCATGACGATCAGGACGTCAGACAAGGCCTCCTGATAGACTTAACTTGTAGTACCCTTCACCCCGCCGGACTTCACATTAAACAAGGGGTGAATGTGGTAAACCACTGTATTGTATATTGCCACCTCTGGGTGGCGCTGTGTATGGAGGCATGCCTCAGCTGACTCCACCCACCACTGTGTGGGTTTCGTTCAGACTTGTTCAGTCACTCACGAAGAAGCATGGTCTCTTCTTAGCTAATAAAAGCCTTATTCATCTCTTCTTTCGACTCATCATCTCTTCTTCGACTCACCACCTTTTATGAAGTAATTGATAAGCGTATCAGGAAGAAATGTTGATACTGGCCTTGTGGCTTTATGCTCTCAGTCCCCACCATATCCAGCATTGCCTTCTCTTACTGACTGAGATGTCTAAAATGGCCTCTACTTCAGGACCTGAGTTTCCTTTTACAAATATCCACTGTAGTAATGATAACCAATTAAAGAGGTGCAGAAAGTATATGCAATGTGAAGTTACTGGGATAAAAGTTACTGCCACTCACTAAAGCCTCAGGACTTCAGAGCAGCAAGCCTAATGCTCACCCAAATCATCGGCTGGGCAGCAGAAGCTCTTGTGTCCGGATCCCAGCATGATTTACTTGAGTTTCATCCTTCTGAGGTGGATAAAATGAGTACACTCTTTAAGATGTGGGAAGAAACAGGAGACGGTGCTGATGGAGTGATGCTCGCCAGAGTGTTGCAGTTATCTCCTGGTCTTCAACAATTGCAATAAAAATTACCACCGCATCAATTTCATGTCTGATGGCACAAAAAAAAGAAAACAAACCAGCAAATGCTGGCAATCTGAAACAAAAACAGAAATTGCTGGAAATACATAGCAGGTCAGTCAGTACAATAAAACATTAACCTGTGTTTTCTCTTTATAGATGCTGAGTGATCTGCTGTTTTATTTCCAGCATTGTCCATTTTTGTTTCATGTCTAATCTCTCTTAGTGCAAGTAGCTAGAAATGTGACTTGCGGGTTTTGGCTATGATAAATTGACCCTTAGTGTTAGGGGATTAAATACGTGGGGTTACGGGGATAGGGTGGGATATGTGTCGGTGCAGGCTCGATGGGCCGAAATGGCCTCTATCTGCACTGTGGGGATTCTGTGATTCTGTGATGATTCTGTGAATAGATAATTAAATTTGATTTTCACTTCCTCCCTGTTGGCATATATTTGAAGATGATGCAATAAAATTGTATAATATCAACCAGACCTGGAACTTCACAGTAATTGACTACGGATTATTTCTCAATATTGGTGGTCCAATCAGTAATCCTCCAGTGTGAAAGTCATCGTGCACCAATGATACTGAATGTACCGACAGCTGATACCAGACATTGCTGGCTACTGTTGGCAAGCCTAATAGGACCAAAATTGAATAGTCTCCTCATAAAATGAACACTAGTCTCCTCATAAAATGAACACTGTGTACAGTAACAAATTCCAGGGGGTGTTTTTAAGGCTGTAATATAGTCCTGGGGTTTGGATAATGATTGTCACTGTTCAAGCACTGTTTCTCTAGTCATTGGTGTTTTGAAGCCCCTTGACTAGATTAGTGACTTGTATTCATTCCCAGCTATCAATGACTTACTATGTAAAGCGATAAACATTGCTTGTTTGTGATTATTAAAAAAACACCTGTATTCCTTTGTAAGACCAACACAGATAATAACCATCAGTGGCCAGCACTATAGCAGAGTGGTTTCCATGGTTACCATCAATCTTTGTGCCGTTTTTATCCGGTTAGGCCTTAACCATATTTGTCAGGGACTAAAATAGCTTAATGCTATTAAAGATGGTCAAATCCAGTGTAGATAAATAATTAGAAGTCAAATGATGTGCAGGTTAGGTTGATTTGGCTATGATAAATTGACCCTTAGTGTTAGGGGATTAAATACGTGGGGTTACGGGGATAGGGTGGGATATGTGTCGGTGCAGGCTCGATGGGCCGAAATGGCCTCTATCTGCACTGTAGATTCTGTGATTCTGTGATCCTGTCTGTGGTTCTGTTTTATGATATTAGCAAAATTTAGTGAAAATGTAGTCATAAAAGTAACACAGATTTAGAATGAAAGTGTAATCATAAAACAGATTTGCTTTATTTTATATACATGTATGTTTAATATAGAGGCCAGTAGATTTGGAATTAAAAATACTAGGGGGTCTGTTTTGATTTTTGGGTAGCTAACCGGCAGAGCACAGTGGTCGGCTGCCCATTCCAGTGGCGAAGTGGCCCCTGTGATTTTGAGGCTCTGGCCTCATTTACATTCACCAGGCGAGCTGCACAGTGCCAAGCAGGCATGCCATGCGGCTCGTTGGATTCAGCAAAGGGAAATGGGCCGGTGCTGCTGCCAGGAAGGTGAGTCGCAGATGGGACAGGGCAGGGGGTGGGGGTGGGGGGACGGGGGGAGGTGGCGATCGCGGAGGGTGGAGGTCCCAGAGCGGCAGCTACTCAGATTATTTTAGTGGGCCCCAGTGGTGCACTCCTGCTCATTCAAGGCCCACAAAAATAATTCAAGGCTTATACCTTTGCTGGGTCTCTTCTCTTCCATTGCCTGTATAATTGGTCGGAGCCTGCACTGCGCAGGCTCTAACCAGTTCCTACCTAAAATGTCAATCAGGGTCCTATTTACATTATTGGACCTGGATTTCCATATTAACAGGGGGCCTATCACCTGAAACAGGCGGGCGCTTTGAACACCCAGGGGTAGGACTGTTTTAAAATAGTGCCAGCTGCATCACTGGTGTTGAGGATGTTACCGCTCCGCTAACGCCAGGCAAAGTGAGTGACAATCAAACCAGAAACTCTTGAATTGTGCCTGACTTCATAGCACTAGCAATTTAATTACCCCTTTGATATAAGCAATCCTTTGACAAACATACAAAGGCCTTACAATCATCCAGGGCCTGAGTGTGTGTGCGCGCGAGACAGCATGACGGCTTTCATACACAGGGAAGCAGGAAGTATGGGACATCTTTGCAGTGGCTAGGTGTCATTACGGGCTGATGAGGCAACAAACTGATATTCTCTGCACAGGAAGGAATGTTGTGGAGGTACATAAACATCATTCTGCTGTTTTGTTAATGGGCAAGGCCATATGTTTTAATGATCAATTTAAGAGTTTTAAATGGTCAGTGTTCCACGTTCAGGCACATCTGTGGGCCTCCTGAGGAGTTGGCCTGCAATGGTAGCAGGTGTGGAATAGCACAGGAGCAGCTAGTTGGTGCTTATGTCAGTAGCAATTCTGTGCCCTCACGTAACATCAAGTGCCTCCTCGGAAAGTACAAGGCATGTGACTCTACATGCAGTACATGTGGTGAAATTTAACTGAGTCCTTGATAAATTCGGTTACGGTTTTACCACTACAGAGGAAATCATCCCTATTATTTTACAGCAAAAATGAATGTAATCAAACTCTTGTATTTGTAGTCAAAACGAAGTCCAGGATTCAGTGCCCATGGAATAAGAGTACTAGTTACATCAACCTGAAACATTAACTCTGTTTCTCTCGCCACAGATCTCTCCTGACCTGCTGAGTATTTCCAGCATTTTCTGTTTTTATTTCAGATTTCCAGCATCCCCAGTATTTTGTTTTTGTACAAGGTGTTTTATAAATTCCCACAATTAAATAATGGAAATTGTCCTTTATCTACTATCACAGGCAAGTAAAACATTGTTTAAAGAACAGCTAGCTGAAAAGCTGCAGGGCTATTGGTAAAGGGCAGGAGAGTGAGACTAATTGGATAGCTTGTATAAAGAGCCAGCACAGGCACGATGGGCCAAATGGCTTCATAACTTTGTTAATGCAGATCTCTCTGGTTCAGCATTTCAGCACTTCCTGGTTTAAATATGTGCCCAGAAATGGGTTACACATGTCACATCACTTCTGCTTGCTGGAAGTGTGTGCAAGGAGAAAGAATCAGGAATCATAAATTAATTGGTTGCACACAAATTTAAACATAAACCTTTCACACTTTTAAACAAGTAATAACAATAGCAAAATACTGCGGATACTGGAAATCTGAAACAACAACAGAAAATGCTGGAAACACTCAACAGGTCAGGCAGCATCACGGAGAGAGAAACAGGGTTAACATTTCAGGTCGATGACCCTTCGTCAGAACTTTGACAAAGGGTCATCGGCCTGAAACATTAACTCTGTTTCTCTCTCCGCGATGCTGTTGCAATCAGCACAGACTCAGTGATTTGACGAGAACTTCAACTTTTTACGCGCTAGTCTTGCTGTAAAAACCGTTGAAAATGCTACACCTTGTTTAAACAGGTGTAATTGAGTTTACTACTGGACAACTTCTCTAGCCTTGAAAAATTAATTTTAGAATTGTGGAGCCTCATTCCCCCAGAAGAACATTTGAAAATTGCATGATTTTTAAAATAATAAAAATGTATTTTTTTTTAAAGTTTGTTTATGATATTTCAGTTTCTACCTTAATCCCATGTGTATGTTCCAATCTTTATTTTGCTTTCTGTGAATTATAACCCCTGCTTTTTACTTCCTGCTTTGCTGTCTGTGAGAATTCTTTATTTTGATTGGCTGATAAACCTGCTTGCTGCCTGCACTGTTGCTGGACACCACAGATGATGCCAAATAGAGGAAGTCCACACTTTAGAACCTGCTAAATCTTTGTGGGCAGCATTTTTTCCGAGGTGACATCCAATGTCAGACTGCTCTCTGCAGTCTCAGACTGAGGTCATGCACGCGCTGACTGCTGCCATCGTCGTTGGGTTGCCCACTGTCCACCGGGGATCTCACGGTTCTGCAGCACACCAGCAATCTGTGCTCAAGCAGATTACTCCGGATGCTGAGGTACTGCCCAGGGGGTGGGGGCAGTGTGTCAGTCGAGCAGGAAGGTGCTGTCCTCTCTTAGGATTGCAGAATTCCTGCTCCCACCACTGCTGTTGTGTCCGTGTGTTAATAGAGACACTGAAGACAGGAGTTGGTTCCACAGGTGTTTACTGAACAAAGTCTGGAGGGGAACTAACTGATACAACACAATATACAGGCTTATATAGCCCGAGTGGCCATTACCGGCATTACAGTACACAGGGGGCTCTTAAAGGCACATACACTACAATTCCTCCCCTTTTAGCCAACCAGTACATAATATTTTAAGTAATCATTAATTACATGTTACAAGAAAAATAATCTACACATTGCTGCAGTTAATCAATTATAAGTCAGTCTCTCTGGAGGCTTCCTGACTCGGTCCGGATAACGCCTCGGTGGTGTAGTAGTTTCTGGTGGTGTAGTAGGTTCTTTTGGCAAGGCTGATTCGGCTTGAATGCCAGTGTCGGGTTCATCGGGTTCCAGTATCACCGGATTGGAGGTAGATACTATGGGTATCTCTACTTTATCATTAGGCGTATAGAGTTGTGGTGTAGGTTGTCCCTTTTCGGATGACTCTATGATTTGGTCAGCATGGCGCCTTATTATGCTTTCTCTGATGTCCACGGTATACATCAGCGGTCCTAGTCGTGTGCAGATAGCTCCAGGCTGCCATTTCTCGGTACGGTAGTCCCGGGCCAAAACTTGTTGACCTATCTGGAAGGTTCTAGTTGGCCTTTCATTCATGCCTTGAAATTGCCGGTTCTCCACGTCCCTTCTGATGTTTGGCTTGATCAAATCCAGCCGGCATCTTAAGCTTCTATTGAAGAACATCATGGCGGGAGTTTGGTTTGTAACCATATGTGTTACATTCCTGTATGCAAACAAGAAGTTATCCACCTTATGCTGAAGTTTTATGTCTTCATTACCCATGGCCTTTATGGCCTTCTTGAAGGTCTGGACAAACCTTTCAGCCAATCCATTGGTGGCGGGATGGTATGGGACGGACGTGTAGTGCTTAACCCCATTGTTTTTTAAGAACTTCCTGAATTCTTCGGACACAAATTGCGGTCCATTATCAGAACAGATCTGTTCAGGCAGCCCATTCCTGGCAAATATGGTCCTTAATACTGTGATGGTTTTTTCCGTGGTGGTGGAGGACATCTTTATTACCTCCAGCCACTTGGAGTGTGCATCAACCGCGATTAAGAACATTGAGTCCATAAATGGACCAGCAAAGTCGATGTGTACCCTTTGCCAGGGAGATGAGGGCCACTCCCATGGATGTAGAGGGGCTTGTGGTGAAGCGTTTTGGACCTTCTGGCATCCTAGGCAGCTCTTGGTCATTTCTTCGATGTCTCCATTGATACCTGGCCACCATACAAACGCCCTGGCTAGGTTCTTCATTTTCACTCCACCCAGATGCCCTTCATGAAGCTCCTTTAGAACTTTATCCTGGAGTTTGGGTGGAATCATCACTCTGGATCCACACATCAAGGTTCCTCGGCACACTGACAGCTGTTCTCTTCTTTGCGAGAATGCTGGCAACAGTGGTTCACCATGTGCTGGCCATCCCTTCAATGTTAAATCGTAGACTCGTGAGAGAGTCGGGTCATTTCTAGTTTCCCCTTCAATGGCAGAATTTGTTACTGGTAGACATTTGACTATGGTAGAGTGGAAAATCTCCACTGGGTCTACGGTAGGTGCTTCTTCTACCATTGGCAATGGTAGGCGCGATAAACCGTCAGCATTCCCATGCTGTTTTGATCCTTTGTATTCTATGTTATATTGGTGTGCCCCTAGAAAAAGGGACCACCTCTGTAGCCTTTGCGCTGTCATAATGGGAACACCCTTTTTAGGGTTGAATATGGAGATGAGGGGTTGATGGTCAGTCAACAAGGTAAATTTTTGTCCGTGTAGGTAATGGTTGAATTTCTTCACTCCCCATACCAGGCTGAGTGCTTCCCTGTCGATTTGGGCATAGTTACGCTCAGCTGAGTTCAATGAGCGTGACGCAAAAGCTATCGGCCGTTCCGAGCCATCAGGGAATTTATGCGATAATACTGCTCCTACGCCGTAAGGGGATGCATCGCACGCCAGTCTGATTGGAAGTGATGGGTTGTAATGAGCCCAAACTTCTTTGGACGTGATTAAGTCTTTGCATTTATGGAAGGCACGTTTAGAGTCTTCGCTCCATTTCCAAATCACTCCTGTTTGTAGCAGTTCATTAAGAGGGTGTAGAAGAGTTGATAAGTTCGGTAAAAATTTATGATAGTAATTTATTAATCCCAGGAATGACCTTAATTGTGAAACATTTTCAGCTGCTGGGGCTTTTATGACTGCTTCAATTTTTTCAGGTGACTTATGCAACCCTTCCTTATTAATTATGTGGCCACAATATGATATTTGATTCTGGAAAAATTCGCACTTGGGGCGATTTGCTCGTAGGCCCCGTTCTCTCAGCCTAGTGAGCACCTGCTCCAAATTGGCAAGGTGCTCGTTGTCGTTTTCTCCTGTTACAAGGATGTCGTCTAGGTAGCATTGAGTCCCCGGAATCCCTTGCAGGACTTGCTCCATAGCTCTTTGCCAGATAGCTGGAGCGGATGCTACTCCGAAAACCAGTCGATTGTACTGGTACAGGCCTTTGTGTGTATTTATCATGAGATACTTTTTAGAGGCCTCTTCAACCTCCATCTGTAGATATGCCTGTGCCAAGTCAATTTTGGTGAAACATTTCCCTCCGGATAGTGAGGCGAAAATATCTTCTATCCTCGGAAGAGCATACTGTACCGTGTGAAGGACCGGGTTTACAGTCACCTTGAAGTCTCCACAGATGCGAATTTTTCTCTGTTCTTCAGATTTATCATTATTCAACGTTTTCTTCATGACTGGGACGATGGGTGTTGCCCACTCGCTCCAATCTATTTTGGATAATACGCCTGCCTTTTCCAAATTCTCCAGCTCTGCCTCGACTGCTGGACGAATTGCATATGGCACGGTCTTGCCTTAAAAAACTTGGGAATTGCCGCATCTTCCACTTTTATTGAGGCGGTGATGCCTTCCAAGGTTCCTAGTTTCTCTTGAAACACTTCTTTGGCGTTGGCCAAGATGTCTTTTAATCATTCAGGTATGACGTCATCATCGTTTTTTTCCTTACTGGTCACCGTCAGTGCCTGAATGGAGTGCCAGTCTAAACGTATTTTCCTGATCCATTCACGTCCCAACAGCGGTGGACCACCATCTTGTAGAACGTATAAATACAACTTTTGTATTTCCTTGCCGTTGTATACAACAGGCACCCTTATTTTTCCTTTGGGGTATACTTTCTGCCCCGTATATGTTTTCAACATAATGGATGTGTCTTTTAAAGGTATATGCGGAAATAGCCGCTCGTAATCCCGTCGATTTATGACGGTCAGAGCTGATCCTGTATCTAGCTCCATTTTAACTGGGGACCCTGCTATCGTGAGGGTAACCCAAATGGTCTGGTAATCTTCTTTGGCAATTACATTATGTAATTTGAGACAGCTTAGTCTCTTGTTTTCGGAGTCGCTATCGCTCTTCTGGTCTTCGGAGCTACTGTCCGTCATCATTTGTACCTTTCTGTACTTTTCTTTATTGATTTTTTTTTCCTGTCCGTGGATTTTTTTTGTCCAGATCGGCATACCCGTGCAATGTGTCCAATCTTTCCGCATTGCCTGCATGCTTTGTCCTTGAACCAGCAGTCCCTCTGGTCATGGGTTGATCTGCCGCCGCAATAACATCTCTCGAAACCCTGTGTCATTTCATGGGTGCCGAAGTCCTGTGTCTTTTGTTGTATCTCTGCAGCTCCTCTTGCGGCTGCTTCGTATGATACAGCCATACTGAAAGCCTTGTCCAGTGTTAAACCTTTCTCAGAAAGCAGCCTTTTCTGTGTTCCTTCACTTAGGAGACCGCAGACGAATTTGTCTCGAAGATAATCTGCTAGTCCTGCCCCGAATTGGCAGTGCTTTGATAGCTTTCTTAATTCGGTGAGGTAATCAGCGTTACTTTCATTCTTGTGTTGATTCCTCTTGAAGAATTTGAATCGTTCCGCTATCAGCAGCGGTGTTGGGTTTAAGTGCTCCTGTAGAGTATCAACAATTTCTTTAAAATTCTTGTCCTTTGGTTTGGCTGGAGTGATTAAGTTTCGTAACAGCCCGTATGTCTTTGCGCCCATTAGATTTAGAAGTACTGACGCTTTTTTTTCATTTTCTATTCCATTTGCGGTGCAATATACCTCCACTCTTTCCACATATGTGGTCCAATCCTCTATATCGTTATCAAAAGCATCAATATTGCCAGACTTAGGCATCCTGGAAAAAAAATGGTGCTTCCCGCGCTTTTCTTTCTTTTCTGCAGAAAAGATATGGCGCTTCCCGCACTTCCCCGCCGCTGCTGCCGATGACAACGCTGTTTTCCGTGGGTTTCCCTTCTTTTTATTTATTTATTTACAGGTGGAGACTCGTTCCCGCCGGACTCTCTCTGCTAGGTCTGAACGCCGACCTGCTTGCAGCGCCGGCCGTCTCCCGAGTGCTCCCTCCCCGTCTGTTACTGCTTGCCTCTGCCTTCACTGCTTGGCCTAGCTGCAGAGCAAGCCGCTGGAGCCCCAGCCCGACGCCCAGGAAGGATTATTGGAGTACCTGCCACCAGCTCGGCTAGCTGGTGAAACCACAGCTTTTTCTTTTTCTTGCTTTTCTTCGACTTTGGACGCCAGAGGAATCGATGTCCTTGAGGTGCTGCCGAATTGCAGGTAAGTCCGTTTCCAATTCATCGCCACTGTTGTGTCCGTGTGTTAATAGAGACACTGAAGACAGGAGTTGGTTTCACAGGTGTTTACTGAACAAAGTCTGGAGGGGAACTAACTGATACAACACAATATACAGGCTTATATAGCCCGAGTGGCCATTACCGGCATTACAGTACACAGGGGGCTCTTAAAGGCACATACACTACAACTGCCACTCCACCATTGCACTTGCCATAGCCTGTAACCCAGCCAACCCAGACTGCTGCCGCCTGTGCAGAGTTGGTGCAGTCTGCAGCCAGGCCCTACAGGCCCAGAGCTGGTCGATGTTATGTTCATAAATAAATAGACGTTTTTATTATGAACAGCTAGCTTGTGCTAGTTGTGGTGTATGTGCCTTTAAGAGCAATTATGGTGTATGTGCCTTTAAGAGCCCCAGGTGTGCATAACGCCGGTAATTGCCACTTGGGCTATATAAGCCTGTGTATTGTGTATATCCTTTAGAAACCCCCCCCAGACTTGCTTAGTAAATACCTATGAACCAACTCCTGTCTTCAGTGTCTTTATCTACACACGGACACTACAGTGGCGACGAAGTGGAAACGGACTTACCTGCAATTCGGCAGCACCTCAAGGACATCGATTCCTCCAGCGTCCAGAAGACTCAAGGAAGTAAGAGAAACTGTGGTTTCACCAGCTGGCCAAGCTGGTGACAGGTACTGCGCTAACCCTTCCTGGACGTCAGGCTGGAGCTCCAGCGGCGGGCTCTACAGCTGAGACAGGCAGCGAAATTGGAGGCAAGCAATAACGGACTGGGAGGGTGCACTCGAGAGACGGCCAGCGCGGCAAGCAGGTCAGCGTTTAGACCTCCGTCGGGAACGAGTCTCCAACAGTGAATAAACAGCGTTGTTATCGGTAGCAGCGGCGGGAAAGCGCGGGAAGCGCCATATCGTTGCTACAGAGAGAAAAAAAAAGCGCGGGAAGCGCCATATCTTTTCTGAAATGCCTAAATCTGGTAATATTGAGGCTTTTGATGGCGAAATAGAAGATTGGACCACATACGTGGAAAGAGTAGAGGTTTATTGCACTACAAATGGAATAACAGATGAAAAAAAAGCTTCAGTGCTTCTGAACTTAATGGGCGCGAAGACATACGGGCTGTTACGAAATTTAATCACTCCAGCCAAACCAAAGGACAAGACTTTTAAAGAAATTGTTGATACTCTGCAGGAGCATTTAAACCCAACACCGCTGCTGATAGCGGAACCATTCAAGTTCTTCAAGAGAAATCAACACAAGAATGAAAGTAACGCTGATTACCTAACCGAATTAAGAAAGCTATCAAAGTACTGCCAATTCGGAGCAGGACTATCGGATTATCTTCGAGACAAATTTGTTTGCGGTCTCTTAAGTGAAGGAACACAAAAAAGACTGCTTTCTGAAAAAGATTTAACATTGGACAAAGCTTTCAGTATGGCTGTATCATACGAAGCAGCAGCAAAAGGAGCTGCAGAGGTACAACAAGAGACACAGGACTTCGGCACCCATAAAATGACACAGGAGTTCGGAAGATGTTATCGCTGCGGCAGATCCACCCATAACCAGAGGGACTGCTGGTTCAAGGGCAAAGCATGCAGGCAATGTGGTAAGATTGGACACATTGCACGGGTATGCCAATCTGGACAAAATAAATCCACTGACAGAAAACAAAAAATCAATAAAGAAAAGTACAGGAAGGTACAAATGATGACGGACAATAGCTCCGAAGACCAGAATAGCGATAGCGACTCCGGAAACAAGAGACTAAGCTGTCTCAAATTACATAATGTACTTGCCAAAGAGGATTACCAAACCATTTGGGTTACCCTCACAATAGCAGGGTCCCCAGTTAAAATGGAGCTAGATACAGGATCAGCTCTAACCGTAATAAATCGACGAGACTACGAGAGGCTATTTTCGCATATACCTCTAAAAGACACATCCATTATCTTAAAAACATATACGGGGCAGAAAGTCTACCCCAAAGGAAAAATAAGGGTGCCTGTGGTATACAACGGCAAAGAAATACAAAAGTTGTATTTATACATTCTACAAGATGGTGGTCCACCGTTGTTGGGACGTGAATAGATAAGGAAGATACGTTTAGACTGGCACTCCATTCAGGCACTGACGGTGACCAGTAAGGAAAAAAACAATAATGACATCATACCTGAACGATTAAAAGACATCTTGGCCAACGCCAAAGAAGTGTTTCAAGAGAAACTAGGAACCTTGAAAGGCATCACCGCCTCAATAAAAGTGGAAGATACAGCAATTCCAAAGTTTTTTAAGGCAAGACCGGTGCCATACGCAATACGTCCGGCAGTCGAGGCAGAGCTGAAGAATTTGGAAAAGGCAGGCGTATTATCCAAAATAGATTGGAGCGAATGGGCAACACCCATCGTTCCAGTCATGAAAAAAACATTGAAAAATAACTCTGAGGAACAGAAAAAAATTCGTATCTGTGGGGACTTTAAGGTGACTGTAAACCCGGTCCTTCACATGGTACAGTATCCTCTTCCGAGGATAGAAGATATTTTCGCCTCACTATCCGGAGGGAAACGTTTCACAAAAATTGACTTGGCACAGGCATATCTACAGGTGGAGGTTGAGGAGACCTCTAAAAAGTATCTCACAATAAACACACACAAAGGCCTGTACCAGTACAATCGACTGGTTTTTGGAATAGCATCAGCTCCAGCTATCTGGCAAAGAGCTATGGAGCAAGTCCTGCAAGGGATTCCGGGGACTCAATGCTACCTAGACGACATCCTTATAACAGGAGAAAACGACAACGAGCACCTTGCCAATTTGGAGCAGGTGCTCACTAGGCTGAAAGAACGGGGCCTACGAGCAAATCGCCCCAAGTGCGAATTTTTCCAAAATCAGATATCATATTGTGGCCACATAATTAATAAGGAAGGGTTGCATAAGTCACCTGAAAAAATTGAAGCAGTTATAAAAGCCCCAGCACCTGAAAATGTTTCACAATTAAGGTCATTCCTGGGATTAATAAATTACTATCATAAATTTTTACCGAACTTATCAACTATTCTACACCCTCTTAATGATCTTCTACAGACAGGAGTGATTTGGAAATGGAACGAAGACTGTAAATGTGCCTTCCATAAATGTAAAGACTTAATCACATCCGAGAAAATTTTGGCTCATTACAACCCATCACTACCAATCAGACTGGTGTGCGATGCATCCCCTTACGGCATAGGAGCGGTATTGTCCCATAGATTCCCTGATGGCTCGGAACGGCCGATAGCTTTTGCGTCACGCTCATTGAACTCAGCTGAGCGTAACTATGCCCAGATAGACAGGGAAGCACTCAGCCTGGTATGGGGAGTGAAGAAATTCAACCATTACCTACACGGACAAAAATTTACCTTGCTGACTGACCATCAACCCCTCATCTCCATATTCAACCCTAAAAAAGGTGTCCCCATTATGACGGCACAAAGACTACAGAGGTGGTCCCTTTTTCTAGGGGCACACCAATACAACATTGAATACAAAGGGTCAAAACAGCATGGGAATGCTGACGGTTTATCACGCCTACCGTTGCCAACGATAGAAGAGGCACCTACAGTAGACCCAGTAGAGATATTCCACTCTACCATAGTGGAATGTCTACCGGTGACAAATTCTGCCATTGAAAGGGAGACAAGAAATGACCCTACTCTCTCACGGGCCTACGATTTAACAGTGAAGGGATGGCCAGCACATGGCGAACCACTGTTGCCAGCATTCTCGCAAAGAAGAGAACAGCTGTCAGTGTGCCGAGGAACCTTGATGTGTGGATCCAGAGTGGTGATTCCACCCAAACTCCAGGATAAAGTGCTAAAGGAGCTTCACGAGGGGCATCTGGGTGGAGTGAAAATGAAGAACCTAGCTAGGGCGTTTGTATGGTGGCCAGGTATCGATGGAGACATCGAAGACATGACCAAGAGCTGCCTAGGATGCCAGAAGGTCCAAAATGCTCCGCCACAGGCCCCTCTACATCCATGGGAGTGGCCCTCATCTCCCTGGCAAAGGGTGCACATCGACTTTGCTGGTCCATTTATGGACTCAATGTTCTTAATCGCAGTTGATGCACACTCCAAGTGGCCGGAGGTAATAAAGATGTCCTCCACCACCACGGAAAAAACCATCACAGTATTAAGGACCATATTTGCCAGGAATGGGCTTCCGGAGCAGATATGTTCTGATAATGGACCGCAATTTATGTCCGAAGAATTCAGAAAGTTCTTAAAGAACAATGGGGTAAAGCACTACACGTCCGCCCCATACCATCCCGCCACCAATGGATTGGCTGAAAGGTTTGTCCAGACCTTCAAGAAGGCCATCAAGGCCATGGGTAATGAAGACATAAAACTTCAGCACAAGGTGGATAACTTCTTATTTGCATATAGGAATGCAACGCATATGGTTACTAACCAAACTCCCGCCATGATGTTCTACAATAGAAACCTAAGATGCCGGCTGGATTTGGTCAAGCCCAACATCCGAAGGGACGTGGAGAACCGGCAGTTTCAGGGCATGAATGAAAGGCCAACTAGGGCCTTCCAGATAGGCCAACCGGTTTTGGCCCGGGACTACCGTACCGAGAAATGGCAGCCTGGAACTATCTGCACACGATTAGGACCACTGATGTATACCGTGGACATCGGAGACAGCATAATAAGGCGCCATGCTGACCAAATCATCAAGTCATCCGAAAAGGGACAACCTACACCACCACTCTATACATCTAACGATGAAGTAGAGATACCCATATCTACCTCCGATCCTGTGATACTGGAGCCCGATGAACCCGACACTGGCCTTCAAGCCGAATCAGCCTTGCCAGAAGAACCTACTACACCACCAGAAACTACTACACCCCCGAGGCGTTATCCGGACCGAGTCAGGAAGCCTCCTGAGAGACTAACTTATAATTAATTAATACAGCAATGTATATTATTTTGCATATAACATGTAATTAATAATTACTTAAAATATGATGTACTAGTTAGCTAGAAGGGGAGGAATTGTGGTGTATGTGCCTTTAAGAGCAATTATGGTGTATGTGCCTTTAAGAGCCCCAGGTGTGCATAATGCCGGTAATTGCCACTTGGGCTATATAAGCCTGTGTATTGTGTATATCCTTTAGAACCACCCCCCCAGACTTGCTTAGTAAATACCTATGAACCAACTCCTGTCTTCAGTGTCTTTATCTACACACGGACACTACACTAGTCATTTATTCAGCCATGTGGACTTGCATACAGTATCCATCTTGACGAGTGCCTTGTGGGTAGCCCACTACTAAACATACAGCTCCACCTAGTGTACCATTCTAGAATGACATGTTACTGATCATTACATCCCCCCTTCCTTTGAGGTTAAACAAAATCAATATCAATCAACTTTCAAGAAAAATGATAAAAATGATATCAGTAACACTTTTGTTAGTGCTCTATAAACATAAACATTTTTTTTTCTTTTAACATCTTCACAACAGTCAACACATCTTCAAAGCTTTACTTTATGAACTCTAAGCTTTTCATTCTTTTATTATAGTTTTCTTTGTACTCAAAGATTAAGTCTATCAGGCTTTTTTACTTCATGTGTGGATCTTCTCAGCACAGGTAAGTCTGATGTGTTTGCATGAGAGCCTGTATGTGTGTTTGTGTTAGATTGTTCTGGTGGTGAGTGACAAGATTCAGTTGCGGCACTGTCATCGATTTGCTCTTGGATAGTTTCTTGTGTTTTCAGGAGGGAACGGCGGTTCCTCCTGAGAATCTGTCCTTCCTCAGTTCTAACAGTGTATGACCTTGGTCCTACTTCCTCAAGAACTGTAGCTTTCCTGTTCCATGCATTTGGATCCTCAATCCTGACAACATCATCCCTTGTCAATGGTTTCATAGTTTTGGATGACTTGTCATAGTGTGATTTCTGTTTCAGCTTTAACAGTTGAAGTCTCTGTCTCAGTTCCTTACTCTGCTTTTATTTTGCACAGCAGGGTAAGGGGATGAAACGTGGGCAGAACAGGAATGCAAAGCAATCGGAGGATGGAACTTTCAATTGTAAACGCTGTGGTTACCAGCACCAGTCAAGACAATGCCCAGCATTTGGGAAAATGTGCACAAAATGTAATGGAAAGAATCACTTTGCCAAACAATGCTTTTCAAAAGTAAAAACAAAGAAAGGGCAACAAGTCAACGTGATTGATGTTAGATCCGTGTATCTTGATGTTGTGTGTCCTTCAATAACTAGACACGAGACTGCAGGGAACAATCAACAGGTGTTTACTGGGTGAGGGTTACTCTAAAACTAAACGTACAGATCCCTACTCAGGGTTTATATACAGGTGTGGTCACTGCCGGTACTACAGTATACAGGAGCTGTAAAAAGTAGTTCTCCCCTTAAAGGTACATACACTACAATTCCTCCTCTTTTAGATTAACAGTACCATAACATTCATTTAACAATTAACACTTTTAACATGCACATTACTGAAAATAGTCCATTTATAAATTCAGTCTTTGGGGCGGCTTCCTGATCCTTTCTGGATAGCGCCTTTCCTGAGTGTCTTGCTCTTGGTGCAGAGGCCCCCTGTCGTCAGTTGGTTCATCAGCTTCCGATGCTACTGTTTCTGGGGTAGATGCTACCTGTATGTCGGGTTCATCACCAGGTACGCGAGACATGGGGTTGACTCATTCCTGTGACTCTAGGGTCTGGTCGACATGGCGTCTCACAATGTTCTCCCCAACATCCACTGTGTACATTAGTGGCCCCTGCCGTGTGCATATCGTTCCTGGTTGCCATTTCTCTGTTCGGTAGTCGCGGGCCAAGACTGGTTGCCCTACATTGAAGCTCCTTGTCAGCTTCTCATTGATGTGCTGGAATTGCTTATTCTCAACATCTCTTTGTACATTTGCTCTGAGCAAATCCAGACGAGATCTCAACCTTCGGTTAAAGAACATCATGGCCGGGGTCTGGTTGGTAACTGCATGTGTCGCATTTCTGTACACTAACAGGAAATTGTCCACCTTATGCTGCAGTGGAATGTCGTCATCGCACATGGCCCTTACTGCTTTCTTAAAGGTTTGTACGAACCTCTCAGCCAATCCATTTGTGGCTGGATGATACGGGGTGGATGTGTAATGCCTTACCCCATTCCTATTCATGAACCTTCAAAACTCTTCGGACACAAACTGTGGTCCGTTATCAGAGCAAATCTGCTCTGGCAAGCCGTTCCTGGCAAATATGGTCCGTAGGACTGCAATAGTTTTCTCTGTGGTGGTGGAGGACATTTTGATCACCTCAGGCCATTTCGAGTGCGCATCCACGGCTATTAAAAACATTGAGTCCATGAATGGACCAGCAAAATCAATATGCACCCGTTGCCATGGAGATGAGGGCCACTCCCATGGGTGTAGAGGGGCATGTGGTGGTGCATTTTGGACCATCTGGCATCCTGAGCAGCTCTTTGTCAGGTCCTCAATTTGCTGATCGATCCCCGGCCACCACACATAAGCCCTAGCAAGGCTTTTCATTTTCATCCCTCCCAGATGGCCTTCGTGAAGCTCATTTAGCACTCTCTCCCTTAACTTGGGTGGAATTACCACTCGGGATCCACACACCAAGGTCCGCTGGCAAACTGACAGCTGTTCTATTCTGGAAGAGAATGCTGGCAACAGTGAGTCGCCATGTGTTGGCCATCCCTTCACCGTCAAGTCATATACCCGAGACAGTGTTGGGTCATTTCGGGTCTCCTTCTCGATATCAGCGTTAGTTACTGGCAAGCGTTCAATTATAGTCGAATAAAATATTTCGACAGGATCCACTGCTGGTGCTTCCTCCGCAATAGGCAGTGGCAGGCGTGACAGCCCATCAGCGTTTCCATGCTGTTTCATGCCCTTATACTCGATTTCATATTGGTTCGCCCCTAGAAAAAGGGACCATCTTTGTAGCCATTGCGCAGTCATCACCGGAACGCCCTTCTTTGGATTAAAGAGGGAGACAAGTGGTTGGTGGTCAGTCAGCAAGGTGAACTTCTGCCCGTGCAGATAGTGGTTGAACTTTTTCACTCCCCACACTAGGCTGAGGGCCTCCCTGTCAATCTGGGCGTAGTTATGCTCAGCTGAGGTTAGTGACCGAGACGCAAAGGCTACCAGCCTCTCCGAGCCGTCCGGGAACTTGTGCGACAGCACCGTTCCAATGCCATAGGGTGATGCATCACACGCCAACCAAATTGGTAGTGCTGGGTTGAAATGAGCCAACACCTCTTTTGATGTGATCAATTCTTTGCACTTCTGGAAAGCTCGTTTACATTCGTCATTCCACTTCCATGGTACCCCCGTTTGCAGTAGGGTGTTCAGTGGGTGTAGTACTGTAGACAAATTCGGCAAGAACTTATGGTAGTAGTTCACCAGCCCGAGGAACGACCTCAGTTGTGACACATTTTCCGGTGCTGGAGCCTTGACTACTGCCTCAATCTTTTCAGGGGACTTATGTAACCCCTCTTCATCAATAACGTGGCCACTATACGAGATCTGCTTCTGGAAAAACTCGCATTTGTGACGATTTGCTTGGAGCCCATATTCCTTCAATCTAGTGAGCACCTGCTCCAGGTTGGCAAGGTGATCACTGTCACTTTCGCCGTGACCAGGATGTCGTCCAAATAACACTGGGTCCCTGGAATCCCTTGCAGGACTTGATCCATTGCCCTTTGCCAAATAGCCGGAGCTGATGCTACCCCGAACACCAGCCGGTTGTATTGGTAGAGTCCTTTGTGAGTGTTGATTGTTAGGTACTGTTTCGAGGCTTCTTCTACCTCCATTTGCAGGTACGCCTGGGCCAGATCAATCTTAGTGAAGCGTTTCCCTCCAGATAGCGAGGCGAAAATTTCTTCAATCCGCGGAAGCGGATATTGTACCATGTGAAGGACTGGGTTCACTGTCACCTTAAAGTCCCCACAGAGGCGAACCTTCTTTGGTTCCCCAGGCGTATTACTCAATGACCTCTTCATTACAGGAACGATGGGTGTAGCCTACTCGCTCCAGTCCACTTTGGACAGTACTCCTGAACGTTCCAAACCTTCCAGCTCTGCTTCGACGGCTGGACGGATCGCATAAGGCACCGGTCTGGCCTTAAAAAACTTTGGGCTTGCATTTTCCTCTATTTTGATCGTCACTGTTATGCCTTTTAGTGTTCCAAGTCCCTCCTGGAACACTTCTTGTGTGTCAGTTAACATTTTTGACAGTCGTCCAGGTGTGGCGTCATCATCCTTTTTGGCATCTACAGTCAGTGCTTGTATGGAATGCCAATCTAGCTGTATCTTCCGGATCCATTCATGTCCTAGTAGTAGTGGTCCTCCATCTGGCAATACATATAGGTCCATTTTTGATGTTTCCTTGCCATTATATATAACGTTCACCCTTATTTTTCCTTTGGGGTAGACTTTTTGCTCCATGTACGTCTTCAAGACAATCTCTGTATCTCTCAAGGGTATATGTGAGAATAGCCGCTTGTAGTCCCTTCGGTTTATGACTGTTAGGGCTGATCCTGTGTCCAATTCCATTTTCACTTGGACTCCAGCTATCTTGAGCGTGACCCAGATAGTTTGGTGATCCTCCATTTTGATCACCTTATGTACTTTCAGACAACCCAGCTCCTTGCTTCCGGAGTCTGTATCACTTTTCTGTTCATCTGAACTACTCTCCGTCACCTTATGTACCTTCTTGTACTTCTCCTGTGGAGATTTCTTGCTGCTGGTTTTCTTTCCCGACCTGCAGACTCTTGCTATGTGTCCTACTTTTCCACACTGTCTGCACACTTTGTCCTTGAACCAGCAATCATTATGGTCGTGTGTTGTTCTGCTGCAGCGATAGCACTTCACTGTTCCGTATGACATTTCATTTGTGCCATATTCTTGCGGTCTCCGTTGTATCTCTGCAGCGCCCCGTGCGGCTGCTTCGTGTGATACTGCCATGCTGAAAGCCTTGTCCAGCGTAAGATCCTTTTCTGATAGAAGCCGTTTCTGGGTTCCTTCACTTTGAAGCCCACACACAAACTTGTCCCTTAAAGTATCTGCTAGTCCCGTTCCAAACTGGCAGTGTTTCGATAGCTTGCGCAGTTCCGTTAAATACTTAGCATTACTTTCATCTTTATGCTGGTTCCTTTTGTGAAACTTAAATGTTTCTGCTATCAGCAGCAGTGTGGGGTTTAAGTGGTCCTGTAGGATTGACGCTATGTTTCCAACATCCTTTTCCACTGGCTTCTCTGGGGTTACTAGGTTTTGCAGTAAGCCATACATTTTTGCACCTATTGAATTCAACAATACCAGTGCTTTCCTCTCATCTGGCACTTCATTCGCCTCGCAGTACACTTCTATGCGTTTGACATATGTCATCCAATCTTCGACTTCATTGTCGAACGCTGTGATACTGCCACTCTTCGGCATCCCTGGGTGTGGTTAGACTGGCTCAAAATGGCATTTTTCCCGCGCTCTCCCTTCTTCTCCGCTGCGGCTCAAAATGGCGTTTTCCCGCGCTCTCCCTTCTTCTCTGCTGTGGCTCAAAATGGCATTTTCCCGCGCTCTCCCTTCTTCTCCGATGTGGCTCAAAATGGTGTTTCCCGCGCTCTCCCTTCTTCTCCGCTGCGGCTCAAAATGGCCTCTCACGCGCTTTCCTTTCTTCCCCGCTGACGCTGCTCGGCCCTTGAACACCGGCTGTGCTCTGTGCGTTTTCCTGCGCGCCTCTCTCTCTCATTGACGCTGCTCGGCCCTTGAACACCGGCTGCGCTCTGCGCATTTTCCTTTGTGCCTCTCTCTCTTCTCCCGTTGATGCTGCTCGGTCCTGAACACCGGCTGCGCCCTGTGCGCTCTACCCTCTCTCTTCTCCCGTCGACGCCGCTCGGTCCTGAACACTGACTGCGCCCTGTGCGCTCTACCCTCTCTCTTCTCCCGTCGACGCTGCTCGGCCTTTTTCTGTGCCATCGTTTGGCTATAGCCGCCGCTGTCTGGGAAGGGTCTGCGCCGTACCTGCTGCCAGCCCGTTTCGCTGGACCACCGTGACTGGAGAACCAAGCCCAGCTCTCAACAGCCTCCCCTGTGATGCTCAAGTCTCCGCTGGATGGTCGACGCCCGTGCTTCTAGACTCGGCCTTCTTTTTTTTTCTTTTCTCCAGGAGCGAATCCCTGGGAGGTGATGCAGATTTGCAGGTAGGTTTGAATCTTCTCGTCACCAATGTTAGATCTGTGTATCTTGATGTTGTGTGTCCTTCAATAACTAGACACGAGACTGCAGGGAACAATCAACAGGTGTTTACTGGGTGAGGGTTACTCTCAAATTAAATGGACAGATCCCTACTCAGGGTTTATATACAGGTGTGGTCACTGCCGGTACTAGAGTATACAGGAGCTGTAAAAAGTAGTTCTCCCCTTAAAGGTACATACACTACAATTGAGGACACTGATTTAAGTGAGAATTTTTTTGTAGGAATGGTGTCATGTGACAATATCGAAAAGGATACAGAAAATGTGCAGCCCTCAGGAATGGACAATGCTGAACATAAAGTTGATGCAGTAAAAGAGAACAAATGGATGATGCCACTGCAGGTAAATGGAGTATTAGTTACATTGAAACTAGACACTGGGGCAAAAGTAAACTTAATCAGTATGAGTTTTAAAAATATGAAAGCAAAGCCCAAAATACAGAAAAAGTCAGTACTACTGAAGAACTATAATGGACAGAAAATAGATAGCTTAGGTGTATGCAGACTTAAAGTGACAGTCAAAGACAAAGTGCATCATCTCATGTTTTCTGTTGTGGCTGAAGGACTTGATTCACTACTAGGTGACAAAGCTTGTGAGGACTTAGAACTGGTCAAGAGAGTCTACCGTATAAACTGTGCCATAAGCAGACCAGATGACTCAGTGGATTCTGTAGTGAATAATTTCCAGGATGTGTTCAAAGGATTTGGAGTTCTACCATTCACTTACAAGATCCAGCTAAAGGAGGATGCTCAGCCAGTGGTACATGCTCCACGGAGAGTTCCAGCACCCCTGTGTGACCGGCTCAAGAAAGAACTGGACAGAATGGCCACACTAGGAGTCATCAGGAAAGTCGAAGAGCCAACAGACTGGGTTAACTCCATGGTATGTGTAAAGAAAAAGAACAATGATCTAAGAGTATGCATGGAGCCAAAGGACTTACATGCAAACATAAAACATGAACACTACCAGATTCCCAAGTGAGAAGAAATCACCAGTGAAATGTCAGGTGCCAGACACTTCACAAAGCTCGATGCCTCACAAGGATTTTGGCAACTAAAACTGGATGAAGAGAGCACCAAATACTGTACCTTCAACACACCATTTGGCAGGTATTGTTTCCTCAGAATGCTTTTCGGGATAATATCTGCATCTGAAATCTTTCATAGAGCGATGGAACACATAATTGAAGGTCTGGAAGGAGTTCGGGTCTATGTTGATGACATCATCATCTGGGGCTCCACACTGAAAGAACACAATGAGAGACTGACTAAAGTGCTACAGAGCATACGCCGGAATGGACTGAAGCTCAATAAAGCCAAGTGTCAGTTTGGCATCCAGGAAGTTACTTTCCTAGGAGATAATCTATCTGGTAAACGAATAGAGCCAGATATGGAAAAAGTAAACGCCATACTCAACATGCCCCGACCCACTGACAAAAAAGGAGTGCTACGCATCATGGGGATGATAAACTTCATTGGAAAGTTCATTCCTAACTTGTCAGCCAAGACAGCCTGTCTGTGAGACCTGCTACATAAAACAAATGAGTTCGCATGGACAGAAAGACATGAACAAGAGTGGATGAACCTCAAAACAGTGCTGACAACAACACCTGTACTCACCTTCTTTGACCCAACAAAGAGAATCAAAGTGTCAACGGATGCATCGAAAGATGGCCTAGGCGCGGTCTTGCTACAAGCAGAGGGTGAAGATTGGAAGCCTGTTGCCTATGCCTCCAGGTCTATGACTGATTCTGAGTGTCAATACGCCCAGATTGAAAAGGAATGTCTAGGCTTGGTAGTTGGACTAGAAAAGTTCCATGGCTACATATATGGACTTCCCACCTTCACAGTTGAGACAGACCACTGCTCACTGGTTGCCATCATAAAAAAAAACCTGAATGAGATGTCTCCAAGGATTCAATGACTCATGATGAAGCTGCAAAGATATGACTTTGAACTGATCTACACACCAGGCAAACACTCATGGCTGAAAATTCAGTAGCCTTAGCGCCTCATTTGAGGCGCTAGAGGGCCTTGCGCCGGAGTTATGGCCAGTAGTGAAATTCCCTGGGGCCCTAAATCGGCGTTGCTCCGGTAGCGCTGCGCCGGCACCGATGACGTCATCGGTGTGCGCAGCGTCCCGGTTGCCGTGGTAACCCGCCCAAACTCCGAAATTGAGTTGCGGCCGCCTCGCCCGTGGCAGCCGCAACCAGCGTTTTGTCAGAGGTGCCTTACTGCAGTTAGCGCCGGCGCATTAAAGGCCCCGCGGCGGCCGGCCGCTTTCCCGCCGGCCGCCTGCCCGCAGCTCCCTCCCCGGACTTCTCTCCCCCCCCCCCCCGGAACAGATGCAAGCCCGGCACTTGTCCGAGGTGCCGGGCTCATTTTTAAGCAGATTTGCGCGGGCCGCGGCCGGGTGCAGGCAGCTCCTCCTTAACGGAAGGAGGAGGCCTGCACTTCCCCAGCCTGCCGCACCGCATCGGGTGCCGCAGCGCCGGAATTGCGGCGCGAAATGGCAGTTAGCGCCCTTTTCCAGGCGCTAAGACCCTTCAGTAGCGCCGGCAGCCGTTTGGGCGCGGCGCCACTGAATTTTTGGCGCGCGCAGGGGACTTAGCGCCGGCACTAATTTCCGGCGCTAAAGCCCTGGCTAAGTCAAAACCCAATTTCTAGGCCATAGTGTTAGCAGATGCACTATCCCGAGCACCCACAATGAGTCATGTGAGCTCTACTGAGGAAGCTTGTCGGAAGAGGAGGATTAGTGAGGAATATAATGTACAGTCAGTAGCAGATGGCACCCTGTCTATCGGAAAGTTCAACGACCCTTTACAGTACATGTAGTGTATGTACCCGTCTACCTTTAAGAGAACTATTGTATGTAACCGTTCACCTTTAAGAGAACTACTTTAGGTGTGGCACTACTTGTTTGGCTTCTGTATACTGTAATACTGACGGTGACCACACCGGTATATAAGCGTTGTGGCATGATTCCTTGGGCAGATTCGCCCTGACCTTCGAATAGTAAAGACCTGTTTGTTTGTTTGTTATTCCTGAAGTCTGTGTCGTTTTTAACTGTACAACCCACAGACTTTACAGTGGCGACGAGTCCGATCGTACCCTGCGGCAAGACTACCAAAGCAACTAAAGAGCGTCGAAGAGAGGCAACCGCCCTCGTCGTTCTGCTGGAAGAAAACACGAGGCTGCAGCAATAGAAAGGAGGAAGACTTTAGCAACAAAAGCTTCCATCAGCAACAGGCACTAACTACCCTTCTACCACGGTGCGGAGTGAGCCGATCAGCAGGAAACAAGGCGGCCGCGGAGACTGTGAGTAGGGAAAAGTGTAACGAAATCCGGAGGATAAGGGCTGTGCACTTGACCACGGTCGAGGGGGAGCAGAGCTGGTCAGGAAGGCGGGTCCAATGGCGTCGTGAGATAGCCGGACCGCGATCGGCGGGAAAAGCCGGGCAGTGACCGAAGCCACGAAGCGCTGAGACCGGGAGCAGGCGCGGGAAGAGAGAAACTCAGCCGCAGCCGGGGAGGGAAGCACCGGACTGCGTGAGGGCTGGGAGGCGAACGGGAGCCGGGCGTGTGGGAGAGGCAGAGCCGACCAAAGGAGGCTGCGCGAGAGCCAGTCCAGCGGCTGAACTGTTCTCCACCAACGGGGTACCCAGCGCCGGTAGAGCCGAACGTGGGGGAGAGAGAGACAGAGCCGAGCAAGGGGAGAGAGGCTGCGCGAGAGCCAGTCCAGCGGCTGAACTGTTCTCCGTGAACGGGGTACCCAGCGCCGGTAGAGCCGTGCGAGCGGGAGAGAAAGACAGAGCCGAGTAAGGGGAGCTGTGCGGAAGCCAGCCCAGCGGCTGAACCTGTCCGCTGTGGGGAAAGCGTACCCCTCCCACCAGGGAAGAAACGCGGGAAGCCGCCATTAGGCGGAGAAGACGACAGATGCGGGAGACCGCCATTGAAGGGGCGGGGAGAGAAGGAAAGAGCGGGAAACCGCCATTTTTGCGGGAAAAGCTGCCATCTTAGAAATAAATAAGAATTTAAAGAAATACTTGTGCTGCTCCCAAGGAAAGGAAGATGCCTAAGCGAGGGAATATTAACGATTTTAATTCTGAGATAGAAGACTGGGCCACGTACGTGGAACGCATCGAGATCTATTGTGAAGCCAACAAAATAGAGGAAGACGACAAAGCGATAACATTGCTAAACTCGATGGGCGCAAAGACATACGGGCTCTTGAAGCATCTACTAGCACCAGCTAAACCGGCGGATCAGACTTTCGAAGGGATTGTGGCTGTTCTGAAGGACCACTTGAACCCCACACCGTTGATGTTGGCTGAACGATTCAAATTCTATGCAAGAACGCAACGGAAAGACGAAAGCAACGCGGAATATTTGGTCGAACTGCGTAGGCTAGCGAAATGCTGCCAGTTCGGAGGGAATCTGACAGAGGCACTGCGAGACAAGTTCGTATGCGGATTGTCCAAGGAAGGGACACAAAAGCGACTACTCGAAGAGAACGACCTCATACTTGACAGGGCTGTCCTTATAGCCGCATCGCACGAAGCCGCAGCGAAAGGAACGGCGGAAATGCAGCTAAAGGCGGCGGCACTCGGGGTGGACCAAATTACCTCAAGTACAACAAAATGCTATCGTTGTGGGAAGACAACACACGACCAGAATCAATGCTGGTTTAAGAACCAAGAATGTAGGAAATGTGGCAAACTGGGTCACATCGCTAAGGTATGCCGGTCAGGGAAGAAGACCAACAACCAAAGGAAGCCACCACAAGAAAAGTACAACAAGGTACACAAGGTGGCTGAGAAGAGTTCAGACGAACAGAATTCAGACTCAGACCCAAACAGCCAGGAGCTGGGTAGTCTGAGAATTCACAATGTGAGTAAGGAAGCTGACCTACAAACTATCTGGGTCATACTAAAAATAGCTGGAGTCCAAGTAAGAATGGAGTTGGACACTGGATCAGCTCTATCAGTCATAAATCGAAGGGACTACCACCGGCTATTCTCTCACATACCCTTAAGAAATACCAAGTTCGTATTGCAGACATACACGGGGCATAAGGTATACCCCATGGGGAAGATAAGAGTCAAGGTGAGAGATAGGGGTAAAGAACACCCAAGAATGAACTTGTACGTATTATCTGAGGGAGGACCGCCACTTCTAGGACGAGAGTGGATCAAGAAAATAGACATGGAATGGCACTATCTAAAAGCCATAATGAGTGAGGACTCGGTGCAAGCTATCAGCTCAGATTCTGAAACGGATGATGATAAGACCAACTCAAATATGGAAGACAAGGCTAAAATGAACTTGCCGACTATGGTGGAGAAAACGAAGACATGCATAAAGGCTTATGCTACCGAGAAGAATAAAGCTTCAGAGCAGAACTCCAGTTTGACAGAGAATTCTGAGCCTGTTCAAGTTAAGGACTTATCCACGACGGAAGAACACCGAACTCGGACTCAAACTTATTTCAAAGTACGACAACAATTAGAACAGTTGAGTTACCGTCTCGTACAAGAGATGAAAACAATGGAAAAGTTCTGGGACACCGAATGGGAGAACCTGGAAAGACAGCAGAGGCAGCTAGCTCAAGCAAAGAGCAACCATAGAGCCATCGTGATCAATTACCGATCACATCTCCCTTATGATGTTCAGGAGTTAGAATATTTGCATGATCTAGAGATACAGCATAAAGGCAAACCACGCTACACTGAGGATTTTGTTCTGCAATTGGAGACGGAGCTAGTGCAAGCAAGGTTAAGAGAAGCTGAATCGCAGTGTGCACTTAAAGATATGCAGAAAAAAATCTTGGACATGGAAAAGAGAAACGCTTCTTTACCTGATGTGAATAATGTGGCCATGTTGCAAGAGGAGCTTATAGGGGCGAAACTGAAAGAAGCTAAGCAAAGGATGTTGGAACTTGAAACACAGAACCAAATCAGCAGTAACCAGCTATGTCGAGCAGAGAAGGAGTGCTATGGTCTACATGAGAAGGTGCAATATCTCTCAGCCCAGAATAAGGGACTACTCACTCAGTTAAATGAAAGTAATCGGAAAATGGCTGAGATAGACTGCAAGAATAAAGAAGATTTGATGGCAGTGAGACTTCGAGAGGCAGATAGCATAGCAGCCTTGGCTGAACTCCAACAGGAAATTGCGAAAGAAGCAAATGAAGAGGAATCTTCAGGAAGCCAGGATGTTATTCCAGTTCTTCTCTACGACTCCTTACAAGCAGAGTGTGAGAAGTTGAAAGAACAGTATGAACAGGCCCAGGCTACAATTCTGGAGGGGGTTAACTCGGCAACCTCCGAAAAGCTAGTTTCAGTAGAAGCATATGAACAACTAAAGGTTGAACATGAGCAAGAAGTCCAAAGGCTGCAGGAAATTCTTGATGAGCTCAAGGCCAAGACAGACTCATCGGTAGAAGTTCCATCCATAGATGAGAAATTAGAGGTGAAAGACATGGCAGAACATGAAAGACAAGATGTCCAAGAACTCATAAAAATATTGAAGGAAACCCAAGACAAATATGAGGCGGCAATGTCCGAGGTTCAACAACTTGAAGAACAGATTCAACTGGGAATCCTTTCAGTGGAAGAAAAGGAAACTGTAAGAAACACAGAGACTGTAAGAATGGTCCCTGAACATGAGCTAGAGAGCATCAGGGCGCAACTTTTCCGAGCGCTGAAAGCCAAAGTACAAGAGGAACAGAAGGTGGAAGCATTGGAGGAAAAGGTGGATGAAATGGAGAAGACTCTGATCCACAGTGTTCCCGTGGAAGAGTTAACGGTCAGCCAACTCCTTCATATGCTGAGGGAAAAGACTCTGCAATGGGAACAATCTGAACACGAGCTTCAATCTTCAACGGGAAGTAGTTCGGAGCTCTCAAAAGTTTGGGAAATAGCTGAGGTTGCAAAACAGACTTTACTGGGATGCCAAAAGTACGCTGAATCGCGTCTATGTGAACAACAGAATGTTGAAACAGCTGCTCCAGTAGAAGGATTGAATAGCCCGATCAATCAATCCCCGAGGGAAGGGGAAGTGTTGAAATCACAAATGAGGTCATTAGTGAAGGATTTGCAGGAAACCCAGGAAGAGCGGGATGAAGATGAATGCATGAAGAAGTCTTTTCAAGAAAGATGTCTAGGGAAGGAACCACAGTCAGCTAACGTCCAGATGGGTAAGGAGGAAGTAGAAGGCCCTCTCGCTGGCCTAACTCAGGACGAACTCGAATATTACCATGACCTGTTGAGTGACACTGAATATTACGAGGATGTGGTCTGCCCAGTTTGTGATGAAAACTCCCAAAGTGCCGAAATCAGGATGAAGCACTTAAAGTCGAAGGAACATAGAGAGTTGGTGGCGCTACAGCTGGCAGCTGATAAGGGAGCCCCGAGAGTCTCCAAAAAGCAGAAAAGAAAAAGAAGAAGCAGAAGATGATAACTATCGCAAATATTATCACTTCTACCAGATCATGCGTGGACCCTACGAAAGGAGTTAAATCAGTTGGGAAGTAGGAAAATATCAAGGCAACCCAGTTGTTGTAAAAGTCAGCACTGCTGGTTCAGCAGGACGAAAGTTCAAGCTGTTACGTCAAGAAAAGGATATGGAGGAGTTACGTTAGCAATGTGAACCATCTACACCAAAGAGATGTTGTTCGGACCGAGTCAAGATCAGAGACTGAATCTGTGAACTGTTCCCGCAGAGACTGAACCTGTGAACTGTTTCCCACCGAGACTATGTCTGTAAATTGTTTTATATGAAGTTGAAGATATGTTATGTTTAATGGGGACTCTGTATGTAATAAGCTAAAAAGGGAGGATTGTAGTGTATGTAACCGTTCACCTTTAAGAGAACTACTTTAGGTGTGGCACTACTTGTTTGGCTTCTGTATACTGTAATACCGACGGTGACCACACCGGTATATAAGTGTTGTGGCATGATTCCTTGGGCAGATTCGCCCTGACCTTCGAATAGTAAAGACCTGTTTGTTTGTTTGTTATTCCTGAAGTCTGTGTCGTTATTAACTGTACAACCCACAGACTTTACAGTACACAGCATGGAGAGAAATGATGGACGCCATTAACCCCACTCCTGCTACCATGTTATGTTCATAAATAAATAGACGTTTTTATTATGAACAGCTAGCTTGTGCTAGTCATTTATGCAGCCATGTGGACTTGTATACAGTATCCATCTTGACTAGTGCCTCGTGGGTACCCCACTACTAAACATACAGCTCCACCTAGTGTACCATTCTAGAATGACATGTTACTGATCATTACAGTCGAGGGCGTCCTGCAAAGCCATCTGCAGCCTTCCACCAGCCTTGCTGCAGACACTGGGGCCACATTACGGAGGAGCAGAGGGGTGCGAAGAGGGTGAAGTGTGAAGGGGAGGGAGATCAACCTCGAAGGGCAAATAACTAAAAATTCTCCAACAAATGGGGGGGAATATTTTTTCCCAAAGTTGGATGTTTATGTTAATATATTGTTCACTCTGCTAATGCTTATCTCAATGTGGTAAGAACCAGTTTTTTTAGTTAATGAATTGTTGTGTTTGTTTCTTATTATTTGCGCTGAATAAATAAGACACAGTTTGTCAGAAAAATAAAAAATGTTATTGGAACTTCACAACTTTGCTCATTTTACTCATTGGAGCTTTGCCCGGAAATGGGGGTTGCGGGATGCTTGCGATGATGTGAGGCAACATTGTGCACTTCCCTCCCACGTTGCTGCTGCTGATCCTCCTCTTCATTCTCCTCCTCCGTCTCCTCTCCCTCTTCCTCCTCCTGAGGTGGTGCACCAATCCTGGGTGGCAATGGCTGGGTCCTCATAATTGCGAGGTTGTGAAGCATGCAGCACACAACAATGAAAACCGATACTCGATCAGGGGGAGTACTGCAGGGCTCCTCCAGAGTGGTCAAGACACCAGAACTGTTGCTTCAAGACGCCGATCATCTATTCAATGAGGTTCCTGGTGGTGCTATGGCTCTCACTATATGCGAGCTCAGCAGGAGTGTTGGGGTTACGGAGCGGTGTCATCAGCCAGGTGCAGCGTGGATAACCCTTGTCCCCGAGGAGCCAGCCATGAGGTTGATGCGGTGGTTGGAACAGGTCTGGGACACCAGTCTGGTGCAGGATGAAAGCATCGTGGCTGCTGCCAGGATAGCGGGCATTGACGGCGAGGATGTGCTGTCTGTGGTCGCAAACCAACTGGACGTTGAGAGAATGGAAGCCTTTGCAGTTGCGGAAAACCTCCGCATTAAATGAGGTGCCCGCAATGCCACATGCGTGCAGTCAATGGCGCCCTGAACCATGCGAAGCCACATGCGCATTCATGCTGTTTGACCTGGGTCATGGGGAAAGAGATGTACTCCCTTCTCCTTTTGTAGAGAGCATTTGTGACCTCACGGATGCAACAATGGACGGCGAACTAAGAGATATTTGCGATGTCCCCAGTTGAAGCCTGGAAGGAGCCGCTGGCATTGAAATTCAGAGCCACCGTCACTTTCACTGCCACCGACAGAGATGTCCTGGTCCTGAGCTGAGACTGCAGATCTGGTTGCAGGAGGCGGCAGAGCTCAGTGACCTTGCTGAAGCGCAGCCTGTGCAAACACAGCTCCTCAGACAAATGAATGTAGGAGAATTGCTCCTGGAATACCCTGGGAGGGTAAGGTCTCCTGTGCAGAGGCCTGTTGGCCCTCCTCCCTCTAGACACGTTTGCCACTCTCTCTCTGCGCCTCCGCTGCGCCCGAAGGTGAAGCTGGAGGATGACGCCCTGAGTTAGTACAGCCCCCATTTAATCTTGTAGATGTGGTAAATATAAAGCTCACAGAAATGGGAACCTGATCAGTCTTGCTCAGGAAAAAAACTCCTTGCAGGACAACGTTAAATGTCTCAACCTACGTATGCAGAATCTTTTGCCGACAGGAAAAAGCAGGAAGTGCACGCCTTTAAATAGCGCTCCCCCAGCTCCTTGCTGACTGCAAAACGTCCCCCTCTACCTGTCACTCCTAGCGGCAGGCGCCAAGGCAGGGGCGAGAATCAATTTCCGGTCTGGGGTGCTTTAGGGGCGTTGCCCGCTTCGATGACGTCATGATCTCCGGGCGCAGGAGATCGTGGTGGTAGTGTTTAGCACCAGGTCAATTTTGTGGGTGGCGCTAAAATCACTATGCTCGGGCGGTAGGTCGTTAGCGTCCCATTAGCGTCCCCCGGAGGCGCTAACGGGAGGTGCTAACCAACCCAATTTTTCCCCCTTGTCTTGTGTATAAACTCCAGTCTAGCATCTTGTCAGAGGCTGTTAATTAGAGGTCTATTGTAGATCCTTTTCATCAATTACTAACTGGGGTCTGAAATTCTGCTCCAGCTGCTGGTGCATTTTGTGGTGTTAATGCATAGAATGGACTTTTCTGTGGTCCCCTCATTCAAATGCAGTTAGTGTTTTGCGTCTCACACTGAGAGTGCAGAGGTTGGGATTTTGTGGGGAGCAGCGAAAGTATACTTGTACAGCTTCTTAATGTGGCACCGGCCCTTCCTGTTGGCATCAACATTTGAAGTTGGGTATTTTCTGCTGTGTTTTGTGTTGAGGTGAGGCAAGAGACCATGTCCAGAGGCAGATAGGACAGCCTGCGTCAGGCAAAGTGCTTTGAATGGCTGAAAAATGGCCTAATTCAAAGAACGTGCAATGGTGCGATGCCAAGAAATCAAAAATGTCAAAAAACAGGATTAATCTTACCAAAAGGATCAGTTTAAAACGACTTCCCATTTCTGTGCACATGCTTTGTTCTAACTTTTAAAAGCACACAGCACTCGACTGGCGTCAAGGGCGCAACTCACTGGAACTCCTGGGTCAGTGAATATGACTCCAACATGCCCCGAATTAATGCTGTAATGAGGCCTGTGCCATGGAGTAGCATACACCTCCTCCACAGCCCCATCAGTTAACCTAGGGCTAGCGCAGATCAGACACACTGACAATGTTCCTGGTTTTCTGTTCCCTCTGAGTCTGCTATGCATCTGTCCTGCTGGAGCACAGGAGCAGAATTTCAGCCCCTGAATTGCAAGGTGGCTTCTCCCCGCCATGTGTTAAAACTCCTGCCATTGGACTCTGAGCTTTCCTGGCTGTGTGTATGCCTTTCCATTCTCCTGCAGGAAAGATGGTGGTTAATTGTAATGTGCTCCCTGTAGCTCCAGCTGAGATCAGCTCATTCAGCACAGAACAGAAATTGAGGCTTAAACCTTTAGCTCAGTAAAGTTTAGTGCTACACTGTGCAGTGCCTTCACCATTGGGGTAATATTCTGCTGCATTATTACATAATAAGTTTTATAAAATTGATCCAAGCTCAAGAATTGATGGTTCTCAGTTGTTCCTGGCTGCCTTTTTCTGGTCTAAAGCTTGTGGCAATACCTCGTGATCAGCACTGAAATAATCATTTTTGGCAGTTAACAAAACGTGCAAGTTCCAAAAGACATTCAGCAATCAAAAGGGTTCATCTGCGCCGTTTCATTTCAATGATGTGTGCCAGTGGCAAAACACTTGCTTTGGGTGTTTTTTTTTATTGCAGTTCACTGCTGTTGCGACTAGTTTACTGTCAATATAGCGGAGTGTTATGGTGTCATAGGAGGGGGAGTTCTATACAAAATATTTGCTTCAAATGCTCATAATTTGATCCCAGTTGTATCTTTTGGATATGATTAATATTTGTGTCATGTTTTCTAATGTGGGTGGATGTGTTTATTATTATGTGATGATAATCTATATTATTTAAAAAAAATGAATATTGTGTGTATCTTAAGTGTCACTGAGCAAGGTGATTGGTCTGGGGATATGAGATAAAACAAAATCAAGCCACAAATTTGGACTAATTTCACTCCTATTCCTGAGAGAAGTTATTTTTAACAAGTGTCACTTTGTAAAGATATGCTTAAAATGAATTAAATCACCAGAACATCATTACATTTAGCAGATTTTCACAGTCGAGAAAGATTCCCATTTCCAATCACTTTCTAGATCTCTAAAAACTGTATTACTGGATATAATTTTTCAGGGCTATTTCCTCTCAGTGTCCAATATCCCTCTTCTATTATAACATCACACCAGCAAATTGCATCAGGTGTATGGTACTCTGAATACAGTAACAGGCTGAGAGGGAGTGGAGGAAAGAGAGATTTTGTGATTAGTGACTGTATTCATTTGAAATAGCTTAAATATTTTGATATACGATGGAAAATAGAAAGCACAATCAGAAAACAATGAAACGTTTAGCCTGCAGAAAATGGCAGTACCCCAGATAGGTGACAAAGGATTGGGCGGTTGATGCTATTCCTTTCAGTCATTCTCATGCAGTGAACAAACAAAGGTCTTTAACCCACAGAAAAGCAAAAAAAAAGGAAAAATATGAGCTCCCCAGCATTATTGTGGAGAAAATGTCCAGGAATAAGATTCGGTGAAGTAACATTTGTGGATTTGTGTGCATGTTTGTGAAAAAAAGGCTTTGCAGCAACACTCGCAACCATTGCCATAGCAACTCTTACCAGATCACAGCAAGGATTTTATAGTTTTATTTAACAGGGAAGGTCTTCCTAATTTTCTTACAGAAAGAGGAAGCTGACTGAAAAAAACTTCAGAGACAAAAAGAGCAATGACAACAAAATAATGTAGATGGGAACCATACAACAGAAGAAAGAGGGAGACCGAAAGAATGGCAGACAAACAGAAAGAAATTGAGAGTGTGAAAGAAAGTTGAAAGACACAGCAAAAGAGAGATACATTTATTCTCAAACCTTTGCCAATGAGCAATGCCACTGGTGATCAACTAGTGCATCAGAAGCAATTTTTAGTCTTCACTTGCAGGAAGAATTCAAACATAAAAGATAAAGCAATAACCACAGGAACAGTATCTCACCGTCCTGTGTGCTCTTCAGTTGTCTGGTTGATTTGAAAAATTGATTTGAAAATTTCAGACCTTAGCTGTCTGCAGTTTTCCTGCGGGATTATCACATTCATATTCCATTGCCTTCCTGTCTGTTTTGGAGTGGTGTTACTTTACTTTTTCTTTCTATTTCACAGCCTGACTGAGATAACCTATTATTATCATTGATTTCTTTCCGTCATTTCAAATCCATTTCCAGGCTATTAAAACATTTAGCTGCCTCTTTGTAAAAGTAGTTAGCATTTCTGAACTTGTGCCTTTAACTGTTGTTCTTACCTCCATTCTTTGTTTTGGTCAATCCTATGAAGGAGCTTGCCCACCTGGCCTTCACCAGTTACGATGAAGAGGTTCTATGTGAAACATTAACCTGTCATTTCTCTCTCAGATGCTCTTGGAGTTGCAGTGTATTTACAGTATTTTCTGTTTTTATTTCAGATTTCAAGCATTCACCACTTCCTTTTTTATCAAACATAAAGAACTGATTTAGAAGCCATGATTACTGTATAAATAGGACATCACACCAATGGATCTAGTCTGCTGGTGGTCATTAAGATGAATTGCCTCATAATTAAAATCACAGATCAGCTGAAAAAAGCATGCATGTATTACTTGCACCAAGGAAGGACATCGGGATGGATTTGTAATTTGCATTCCGATTTGGATATTCATTCAGTTAATCTTAATCCAAAATCAGAAGAAAAAACATTAAGAAGGTGTACCAATTTTTCCAAGACTGTTGCTAGGGGGGATATATACATGTCTTGGGTGGATCCCCAGAGACCAGCCGATGGGTGTCTCACGTCCGCATACCACTGGAGAGCAGACATGTTGGATGGACAGCCACCACATTAAACTACCAATTCAGACAGATTATTGTCTCCTCTCTCTCACCTCCAGCCAGCCAGACAGATAGACCACTGTGGGAACTGGTCAGCTATCAACACAGATTAAAAGTTGGGGCAAAAATTCGGTCGCACCCTTTTGGGGCGCTAACTTCACCTGGGCGCTACTTTTAGCGCCCCGAAAAAGTTAGCATCCCCGCACCCGAAATTCAATGGTAGAGCCCCAAGAAGGAGGTGGGGCGCTCCTGGAAGTGCTCCCCCTCCCTCTTGGGGCGCTCCAGTTCAATATCGCGGCGCTACGTGCAGCAGTGCCACGTGCGCCGGCACGTCGCGCCGTGGTACTGCAGGCCTTCCTCCCCTGATTAAAGGGGAGGGGCCTTGCGCGGGGCCCAGCTGGGCCACTGGGGATTGGGGTGCCGGCAAAAGAGCCCGGCACTCAAGAGGAGCCCGGCGCTGATGGATTGCGGCCAGCACTCCGCGGGGGGACGGCAGGGGGGGGCAGTTGCTGGCAGGCAGCCAGCAAAAAAAATGGCCGCCCGGCGCCTCCCATTTAATTATCGCCGCCCCAGCTGCATGTACGCCCCCCTGACCCTGTCGGACATAGCGTCTGGCGGTAAGTCAGGGGGCGCGACCGAAGTTTGCGGCCAGGGTGCTGCGCATGGCGATGACATCATTGCTGGAGGCGCAGCGCCGCAGGGCGCTACCGGCTACTGCCACCGCTAACCTCCCGCTAAATAACGGGAGGCGCAAAGCAACTGAATTTTGCCCTCAAACAGTTTGCACTTTTTAAATCAAAATAAACTGACAATCAGTTCCTTCAAGCTGTCAATACCAGAAAATCATAAGTACATCCTTTGTCTCAGTGCTAACAAAATTGAATAATGTATGCACAGCAGGGATAAAAATGTGACAAATTGTCTCACTGAACATATGTGGTGCCATATTCCTGAAGTGGAAGACAGGAGCTAATCTTACAACACATCCTATTTTCATTGATAAAAGACATAATCCAATCATGTCACATTGCACAAATGTTGTGATATAATAATGGGAAGATATTTTCTATTTGAGAAACCAAGGTGAAGATTCAAAGCCAAAGGTCGAAAAGAGTAAAAAAGAAGACAGGGTAAGTTAGGAAATAATGATTAGAGAAGTCAGACTTGGGGTTTAAAAGCCTGAAAAGAAGGAAGAGAGAAAGATTAACATTTATACAGTGTCTTATTTTTTGTTTCAAAAATATACTTTATTCATTAAAATTTTTGTTCAAATACATGAAAATACAGTTCACATCTGGTACAATACAAATTAACTGCGATACATGACACTCAATTTACATAGACATGTTACAATGCATTTTCATTACACATTTTATATAAGTCATACAGCTTGACGGGTCAAGATACATTCCAATACTTGTCAAAATACATTACACTACAATCCACCAATCATATTACATATGGCATGATACGGATGAATGCAGTACATGGTACTCTATTTACATCAACAGATTGCAAGTGCATTTACAAGTAACACACTTCTGCATCATACGACCCGAGGGGACAGGTTGGGTGATTGGGCAGAAACATGGCAAATGCACTATAATGTGGATAAATGTGAGGTTATCCACTTTGGTGGCAAAAACAGGAAGGCAGATTATTATTTGAATGGCAATAGATTGGGAGAAGGGGAAGTGCAAAGAGACCTGGGTGTTCTTGTGCACCAGTCGCTGAAGGTAAGCATGCAGGTGCAGCAGGCGGTTAAGAAGGCAAATGGTATGTTGGCCTTCGTAGCAAGAGGGTTCGAGTACAGGAACAAGGATGTCTTGCTACAGTTGTACAGGGCCTTGGTGAGACCGCACCTTGAGTATTGTGTGCAGTTTTGGCCACCTTACCTGAGGAAGGACGTTCTTGCCATGGAGGGAGTGCAGCGAAGATTCACCAGGCTGATACCTGGGATGGCAGGAATGACGTATGAGGAGAGATTGTGTCGATTGGGCTTATACTCACTGGAGTTTAGAAGATTGAGATGGGATCTCATCGAAACTTATAAAATTCTTTCAGGTCTGGACAGACTAGATGCAGGAAGGATGTTTCTGATGGCTGGGGAGTCCAGAACCAGGGGTCATAGTCTAAGGATAAGGGGTAAGCCATTTAGGACTGAAGTGAGGAGGAATTTCTTCACCCAGAGAGTGGTGAACCTGTGGAATTCTCTGCCACAGAGGGTGATGGAGGCCAGTTCATTAAATATATTCAAGAAAGAGTTGGATATATTTCTTGAGGCTAAAGGGATCAAGGAATATGGGGAGAAGGCAGGGACAGGGTACTGAATTTGGATGATCAGCCATGATCTAATTGAATGGCGGAGCAGGCTCAAAGGGCCGAATGGCCTACTCCTGCTCCTATCTTCTATGTTTCTATATTTCTATGTTTTTTATACTGGTTTCAGCCCCTCGGTGTACAGTGGCGGGAGGGTCTTAAACTGTGGCCCTTCTCCATTGTGCCTTTGCGGTGACGGACCAACCTTTAGTGCGTCCCTCAGCATGTACTCCTGGACCTTGGAATGTGCCAGTCTGCAACACTCGGTCATGGACAACTTCTTACTCTGGAAGACCAGCAAGTTTCGGGCAGACCAAAGGACGTCTTTCACCGAGTTGATGATCCTCCAGCAGCAGTTGATGTTGGTCTCGGTGTGCGACCCTGGGAACAGTCCGTAGAGTACAAAGACCTGTATTACGGAGCTGCTCGGGATGAACCTCGGCAAAGACCACTGCATTTCTTTCCAGACCTTCTTTGCACAGACACATTCCAGAAGGAGATGGATGACGGTCTCATCCCAAGCGCAGCCTCCTCGCGGACAGCGTGCGGTGGAGCAGAGACGCCGGGAGTGCATGAAAGATCTGATGGGGAGGGCCCTTCTCACCACCAGCCAAGCTACGTCTTGGTGCTTGTTTGTAAGTTCTGGTGATGAGGCATTCTGCCAAATGACTTCGACAGTCTGCTCGGGGAACCATCCGACAGGATCCACCATCTCCTTTTTCCATAGGGTCTCGAGGACGTTACGCGCTCACCACTGCTTTATGGCCTTGTGGTCAAAGGTGTTTCCCTTAACAAACTTATTTATACAGTGTCTTATTACACATCCCAGAAATGTCTCAAAGTACTTCACATACAATGAGCTTTTTCTTTGAAATGTGGTGGCTGATGTTATGTAGACACATTCTAGAAGGAATGGAAGACTGTGGAACAGTAAGAGTTTCAGGGTTGTTTTGGTGGAAGGATGGAAACAGGTGCTAAGTGGGTGCTGCACTGATAAGACACGCCTGTTTGAAAGTCTGGTTTTAGCATGCAATTTTGGACCTAATTGCTGATTAACATAATTTGAACTTGCCCGGAGGCTAAAACAGACACCTGCAGGTTTAGCACTCAAGTGCTGATTAGAAGCAATTTTTGTGGAGCAGTCTATATAGAAAGAAAGACTTGCATTTATATTGCGCCTTTCACAACCTCAGGACGTCCCAAAGCGCTATACAGCCAATGAAGTACTTTTGAAGTGTAGTCACTGTAGTAATGTAGGAAACACACCCACTTCCACTGAATGTGTGGAGTGTGCTGGCTGACACATGGCAGCACATTTCAGGATGGCTCAGCGATCGAGGGTGAGGGTGCACAGGTTCGGTGCACAGGGCAGCACTGGAGGTCCTGGTGGAGGAGGCCCAGAGAAGGAGGGATGTCCTGTGTCTGCAGGGGGGAAGGAATCCACCTCGCCCTCCTGTCCCTCTCTCCTGCAGCAGCTGGTGCTGCTCTGCTTGGCTTCATGTCCTCCTCCCATTCCTCCTGCAGACCAAGGGGACCCCTAGCAAGATGCTGATGACCAAGCACTCCCTTTCTCCTGGTGACTCCAATAAGGTGTCCAATAAGGTGGAGTAGCCCAGCACTCTCTTTTTAGGTGAAGCCCTCAGAGAATTTCCGGAATAAATGCTGATAGAGTGTTGGTGAAGTCTTGGCTAACTGCCCCAGAAAGTCTCCCGATGTGTTTCAAAAGCCCTCTTCAAACCTCCAGCAGCAAGTGAACATGAAAGCTGAGTATGCTTTTAAGTAGTGCTCGAAATCCTTAGCAATGACGTGTTTACTCTTATTCAGCTGGTCGCTGTTAGGAGAAGCTGTTAGTTCAAGCACTAGCCACCAAAATACCGTGCAGCCTCGTTAATGAGCTCCAGCAGACAATTTAAGTGGCACGCATTTCAACTCCTTTACCAAGATGGCTCCTTGTGCTAAACACGGACATTGCAGCTCAAGACCACCTCTTGGCCATCTTGGAGGCTCTTTAGCGCCTAAAGTATCCAGTGAAAATCGCCCCTCAAAGAATGAGATAGAGTAGGAGACTTTGTGATGAATCTTGATCACATTTTGAGGTTATGATGGCATTTTTCAAGTTTAGAAAGAACAATAGTTGAAGTTCATAAGAGCACTGATCATAGGAGCACCGATAAATTAAAGAGAAACAAAAAGCCTGTGAAAGAGAAAGAGGTTGAAGGTTCGAGGGAAAGAGGGGTAATCTACCAGACAATAAACTTTGACTTGTATCCTATACATAAAGTCCAAAAGATGTGTTAGAGAAAGAACTCCAGATATGGAAATAGTACTGAAGTCTTGAACATTGATGGGTTTTATAGAGTTAATAGTTGTTTTGGAGAGAAGTGTTTGGCATGAAATAAGAAACCGAATTTCTTGGAAGCAGCTTTAGTAATGGAAGAGATAAGTGGGGATCAAAGAAGTCAAGATTGTTAATAGATGAAGGACTAATAATGGAGCCATTAAAGGTAACATTTTCCTGTATGATGGACAGTAACTAAAATCCTTGCAACAGGAAGCTGTTAGTGACAGATTTTTAAATTGAAGATCCCATTGCACATTTTTATGAAATTTAGTTTGACAGAAGCCATCATGACTTGTATTGTTTCCGTCAAAAACATAAACGTTGATTTTCACAGAATACTGAAACTTAAGGAGATTGTATATTTGTATTAAGAACTGCATTCTCAGAAGCATTGAGCAGCTGTATCTGTGATAAATTAATTAAATAATAGTTTTGAGCCAGAATCGCTTTCTGCAGTATAGTATACTGTTTGGTTGAATAAAGTAATGAAACCGTTTTAAATTTGAATCTTCTGCGTGTTCTGCCTTACAGTCAGGATAAGATAAAGAAGAAGTAAAAGGTTAGAGATTGGACAGATCTGTTTACCTTACTAGCCAAGTGAAAAGTTCGTTTGTCTCTTTTAGTTAAGCCATTTTTTTCAAGGAAGGTCAGTCATGAAGCACAGCAAAGACATCTGTTGCTACGATGTTATTCATGGATGTGAACAGTCAACAGTGGGAACGGTCTACCAATTCAATAAGTGAAAATGATGCAGTCATTAGACCACCATGGAAATAGGATTAGTTAGACAGATGCTAAAATAACTGATTATTACACTGGAGTTGCAGTAATACGAGTCAAGCTCTTAAGGTTTGTGGGATTACATATGGAATTGATGATTGAACTGGGCAATCTTGTTTGACAGCTCAGATATTCAGTCTTGCTTGGTGAAAATACGACAGTTCTTATTCCGACATATGTCAGGCAATGTGTTTCCAGTGAATTGCTGTATGTCTGGAAGTAGAGTTGTTTTAATTAACTTTCTGAATCTTCCAAAAACACGGTCTTAGTCCAGTAATTGTGCAGAAAAAAGGAAATTAGAATTTAAAATAATTTAAGGGATCTAGCCAAGTGAAAAGTTAGTTTATCTCTTTTAGTTAAGCCATTTTTTTTAACGAAGGTCAGTCATGAAGCACAGCAAAGACATCTGTTGCTATGATGTTATTCATGGGTGTGACCAGTCAACAGTGGGAATGGTCTACCAATTCAATAAGTGGAAATGATGCAGTCATTAGACCACCATGGCATTCTGTGTTAGAACACTTCTGGAAGCTGGGTCTAAAACTAGCTGAGATTATTGGGTTGAATGCTTCTTTGGAGGAAGGTTTAGTTCCTGGAATAGCCAAGAACAGTCTCTCCACCATGTTTACCACTAGGATAAGTTTACATTACAATAGATGTTATTTCTACCAAAGTGCAACATTATTCAATGTGGTTTCATGTTTTGATGTTTGTCAGGGTAATTATTGAGAAGTTTAAAATATAGCAGCAGTCACATTCGGTGCCATAATAATAATGCAATTGTTTCAATGATCATATCATTGCTGCATTCATGTGCTTACAAAACTGATAAGATCCATTCTAAGTATTATACCAGGCCATAATACTCATTAAAATATTAGTATGGTGGTTAATAACTGTCCTATACCTTATTCCATTCTCACATGATAATTATTTCAAGAGCCAGCTTGTGAAAATAGCAAAATGAATTAATTTACAGCAGATCTTTTGAGAAAAGAGCAGGAAAATTGGATTTGAATAGATAGGTCTGATGTGGAGCTAGCACTGGCAGATATTGTGTTAAAATTTCCAAGATCCTAAAAAACACTGTTCCATAAGTACCTTAAGCTTTGCTGTATCACATACATGTCTCAAACCTTTTCAGCAAGGGAGGGGTGGGATTGGGGGGGAGTGGTTATTCCAACTTCAGATTTTGGCATGGTGCTAAGTGCTTCTTTAGCTATATATTTACAGAATAGGCCACATGTTTCAGCAGCTACAGGGGGGAGGGTGAACAGGCAGAGGTCGTGGTTCACATTGGGACCAACGACATAGGTAGGAAGAGGGATGAGGTCCTGCAACAAGAATTTAGGGAGCTAGGTAGCAGATTCAAGAGCAGGACCTCAAAGGTTGTAATCTCTGGATTACTCCCGGTGCCACGTGCCAGTGAGTATAGGAATAGGAGGATAGAGCAGATGAATGCGTGGCTAAAGAGTTGGTGCAGGAGGGAGGGTTTTAGTTTCCTGGATCACTGGGCCTGCTTCTGGGAAAGGTGGGACTTGTACAAGTCGGACGGGTTGCACCTGAACCAGAGCGGGACAAATATCCTTGTGGGGAGGTTTGCTAGCACTGTTCGGGGGGGTTTAAACTAAAATGGCAGGGGGTTAGGAACCTGAGCAGGGAGACAGAGGAAAGGAAAACAGGGATAAAAGCAAAAGATAGGAAGGAGAAAAACAAAAGTGGCAGTCAGAGAAATCAACGGTTTAAATCAAACGTGGCCACAGTAAATAATAATTCTAATAGGTCTAAGAGCGTTAAAAAAACAAGCCTGAAGGCTTTGTGTCTTAATGCGAGGAGCATTTGTAATAAGGTGGATGAATTGGCTGCGCAAATAGAGGTAAACAAATATGATTTGGTTGGGATTACAGAAACGTGGCTCAAGGATGGCCAAGACTGGGAACTCAACATCCAGGGGTATTCAATATTCAGGAAAGATAGGCAAAAAGGAAAGGGAGGTGGGGTAGCATTACTGGTTAAAGAAGGGATTAATACAATTGTAATGAAGGATATTAGCTCTGATGATGTGGAATCTGTATGGGTAGAATTGAGAAATACTAAGGGGAAAAAAACATTAGTGGGAGTGGTATATAGACCTCCAAACAGTAAGGTGGAGGTTGGGGATGGCATTAAAAGGGAAATTAAAGAAGCGTGCAATAAGGGCACAGCAGTCATCATGGGTGACTTTAATCTACATATAGATTGGGCCAACCAAATTAGTAACAATACTGTGGAGGAGGAATTCCTGGAGTGTTTACGGGATGGTTTCCTGGACCAATATGTCGAGGAACCAACCAGAGATCAGGCCATCTTAGACTGGGTATTATGCAACGAGAAAGGATTAATTAGCAATCTTGTTGTACGAGGCCCCTTGGGTCGGAGCGATCATAATATGATCGAATTCTTCATTAAGATGGAGAATGAAGTAGTTGACTCAGAGACAAGGGTCCTCAATTTAAATAAAGGAAACTACGATGGTCTGAGGAGCGAGTTGGGTAGGATTGAGTGGGGAATGGCGCTCAAAGGGTTGACGGTGGATAGGCAATGGCAAACATTCAAAGACCGAATGGATGAGCTACAGAATTTGTTCATCCCAGTTTGGCGTAAAAATAAAACAAAAAAGGTTACTCAACCGTGGCTAACAAGGGAAATTAGGGATAGCATAAGATCCAAGGAGAGGACATATAAATTGGCTAGAAAAAGCAATAATCCTGAGGATTGGAAGCAGTTTAGGAGTCAACAAAGGAGGACAAAGGGATTAATTAAGAAAGGGAAAATAGAATATGAGAGTAAGCTAACAGGGAACATAAAAACTGACTGTAAAAGCTTTTATAGATATGTGAAGAGAAAAAGATTAGTGAAGTCAAGCGTAGGTCCCTTACAGTCAGAATCAGGGGAATTTATAATGGGAAACAAGGAAATGGCAGACCAACTAAATGCATACTTTGGTTCTGTCTTCACAAAGGAGGACACAAATAACCTCCCAGAGATGCCGGGGAACATAGGGTCTGATGAAAGTGAGGAACTGAAAGAAATCAGTATTTGTAGGAAAATGGTGTTCGGAAAATTGATGGGACTGAAGGCCGATAAATCCCCAGGGCCTGATGGTCTACATCCCAGGGTACTTAAGGAAGTGGCCCTAGAGATAGTAGATGCATTACTGATCATCTTCCAGAACTCGATAGACTCTGGAACGGTACCCATGGATTGGAGGGTAGCTAATGTTACCCCACTATTCAAAAAAGGTGGTAGAGAAAAAGCGGGGAATTATGGACCGGTAAGCCTGACATCGGTAGTGGGGAAAATGCTAGAGTCTATTGTAAAAGATGTAATAGCAGAGCACTTGGAAAGCAGTGACAGGATCGGACGAAGTCAACATGTATTTACAAAAGGTAAATCATGCTTGACTAATCTACTGGAATTTTTTGAGGATGTAACTGGTAAAATAGATAAGGGAGAACCAGTGGATGTGGTGTATTTGGACTTTCAGAAGGCTTTCAATAAGGTCCCACACAAGAGATTAGCGTGCAAAATTAAGGCACATGGGATTGGGGGCAAGGTATTGACTTGGATAGAGAACTGGTTGGCGGACAGAAAGCAAAGAGTTGGAATAAACGGGTCGTTTTCCGAGTGGCAGGCAGTGACTAGTGGGGTACCGCAAGGATCGGTCCTAGGACCCCAGCTGTTCACAATATATATTAATGATCTGGACGAGGGAATTGGATGTAATATCTCCAAATTTGCAGATGACACAAAGCTGGGCGGGAGGGTAAGCTGCGAGGAGGATGTCGGGAAACTCCAGTACGATTTGGACAGGTTGGGTGATTGGGCAGAAACATGGCAAATGCACTATAATGTGGATAAATGTGAGGTTATCCACTTTGGTGGCAAAAACAGGAAGGCAGATTATTATTTGAATGGCAATAGATTGGGAGAAGGGGAAGTGCAAAGAGACCTGGGTGTCCTTGTGCACCAGTCGCTGAAGGTAAGCATGCAGGTGCAGCAGGCGGTTAAGGCGGCAAATGGTATGTTGGCCTTCGTAGCAAGAGGGTTCGAGTACAGGAACAAGGATGTCTTGCTACAGTTGTACAGGGCCTTGGTGAGACCGCACCTTGAGTATTGTGTGCAGTTTTGGCCACCTTACCTGAGGAAGGACGTTCTTGCCATGGAGGGAGTGCAGGGAAGATTCACCAGGCTGATACCTGGGATGGCAGGAATGACGTATGAGGAGAGATTGTGTTGATTGGGCTTATACTCACTGGAGTTTAGAAGATTGAGAGGGGATCTCATCGAAACCTATAAAATTCTGTCAGGTCTGGACAGACTAGATGCAGGAAGGATGTTTCTGATGGCCGGGGAGTCCAGAACCAGGGGTCATAGTCTAAGGATAAGGGGTAAGCCATTTAGGACTGAAATGAGGAGGAATTTCTTCACCCAGAGAGTGGTGAACCTGTGGAATTCTCTGCCACAGAGGGCGGTGGAGGCCAGTTCATTAAATATATTCAAAAAAGAGTTGGATATATTTCTTAAGGCTAAAGGGATCAAGGGATATGGGGAGAAGGCAGGGACAGGGTACTGAATTTGGATGATCAGCCATGATCTCATTGAATGGCGGAGCAGGCTCGAAGGGCCGAATGGCCTACTCCTGCTCCTATCTTCTATGTTTCTATGTTTCTATGTCAGACGTAGCTCAGTTAGAAGCACCCTTGCCTCTGAGTCAGAAGTCCCACTCCAGAGACTGAGCACAAAAATCTAGGCTGACACTCCAGTGCAGTACTGAGGGAGTGTTGCACTGTCGGAGGTGCTGTCTTTTGGATGAGATGGTAAACCATCTGCCCTCTCAGGTGGATGTAAAAGATCCCATGGCACTTTTTCGAAGAAGATTTTCTTTAATGCAGAAATAAAGTCAAAGAAGCCGTAGAATAGGGTGACCATATTTTCAAAACCAAATCCGGCAACACACAGGGTGGGAGCACAGCAAATTAGCCAGGACCTGTTTCAGGAAAACCGGCAAGATGACTTTGTTGCTTCTGCTAGTGGAATACATATAGAGACAGTGGCCCTGAAATTGTGGTCAGCAGCAAGCTCCCCTTTGAAAGCTTGCATTGTTTAGTTGCAGAGTTGTGTGCAGTGTAGTGGCCCATGCATCCCAGGGGCACATCGTGTGCGTAAGCATACCTGGGATCACGTGGGGCGGTACACCAATCAGGAAACAGAAATCTATGATGCCCAACATCAATTAAATTTTAAATTCACACATTACACCAATTATCTGACTCATGGGATAACAGTGGTAGTCCATAATAATCAAGTGAACATGGTCTATTTATCCCTGGTTAAGCTCAGCACCTCATCACCCACAATATGGAAATGCAGTGTTTTTTTTTTTCAATCTTCAATTAGGTGCACTGAAACAACAGCCCTACTTAATTTAACTTAAATCTTGCAGTTCGAAGGAAGTTGACCCTGACATGCAGTCAAACCCATTCACTGAACTTCATTGCCCTGATGTGCTGTAAAACATGCCATTTCAGCAAAGCACATGGTAAAATAAACACAGATCCCTTTTCGAGCACTCAAGCTGATGTTTTGATGCTTCACCCATATCCCCGGTCCCCTTATGCTGTGCAAACAAGCTCCTGCACCTGTTAGCACCAGCTGTAAAATTTTCCTGTATAATTGCTGGGCAGTTAGTGGGCAATTAACCCACCCTGCGCCAGCCATGAGGATAATACAATCGAAATGGATGATCTGTCAAGTCAGAACTTGACAGCCCAAAAGTTTGGGATTTAACGGATGCAGAAAATAAAATAGAGAGGAAAAGAAAGATTAGATTAAGAGAGAGAGATAAAAGAGACAGAAAGAAAAAGTAAAAATAAAACCATGTAATTTTTTTAAAATTTCCAACAATAATTAAAATCTGAAGGATTGAGATTTCACACTTGTAAAAGTTAATTTTCAGTGTCAGGGAGGTTGTTTGGCAGTAACTAAGACATATCAGGCCATTAAAAAGAGTACTTAGACTGAAATGGACAAGCCCTAACTTTCTGTGGTGAGTATAGTCGTTATCTATGAGGTAAGTACAGGAACTTCACGCCAGTCAATACATCTGAATGGGGAGCCAGGCAGCGAGATGCCTTTTTTGCGCAGCTTACGGAGAAGTAGCGCATCATGGACAGCATTTAACTGCGCATCTGTGTCGCCCGAAGTTGCTGTCTGATATGCGCATAAAATACAGCGAGCGCCAATAGCCGTAACGTTATTTTTACAGTAAGTTCTGGCACAATTTGCAACAGTGCCTCTCAAAGTATATTCCATTTCAACCACTACCCGGCATCAGATTTACAGAATAGGCCAATTGGAATATAATTAAGATAAAATAACACAATTTCATGGGAGCTGCGTTGTTGTCCTACCACTTTGAGGATTTCATTGATTATTCATGTTCCTGAAAAAACAAATTCATGCGCTCCCCCTCCCCTCTTTCCTGGAATAGTGTTCCTCACCTCAAGAACCGATTTCAGAACATCACAGCATACGGCATACAAGACATAGTCTACTTGGGGAATTATAGTCTTCCATTATATTTTGGACTTGATATAAAATACTACTGCAGCGGTCCAAGAGTTAAAAGGGAGTGGGTTTTATAAGACAAACGGGAAAGTAAGGCATAACCATCTATACCCGACGCATGAGAAATAGGTTAGTCCTGAGGGACTGGTAGTTGCACTGCTGTTATTACCAGCTGCTGCTGTCTCTGGGAGCTTGAGCGGGAGTGGTACCTGAGTGCTGGAGCTCCCCCTCGCTCTTTCCACCACAGTGTCTCACTCTGCCTCTCACTCGGGCGAACCTGAGAGAAAAGACGGAATTCGGGGCTCGCTCGCCAGGTACTTTTTGGTCGTAACTGTGCTTTTTACAATGATAAATTGTTCTAGTCGGTAGTTTGAAGTATTAAATGGAGGGGTGCCGTAACGAATACATAGGGAGGAAACCGAATAACTCGTGGAAAGATAAAATTAATTGAGTTACATTTCCGGCAATCGGGGCGATTTGAAGTCTGGGTTAATTTCAGTAACCAGACCGCAAGCAAATCAAGTCGCTTTTATGAATTAATTCGCCGTCAATTTAGTTTCTATCACTGCATCCAGGTCAACTCGTTTAATCAGCTGGCCAACTTTAGCGCTGTCATTTAATTTTCAATGTTTTAAAATGAACTATTTAGCATATAGAAGCAATTTTTCGCTGCGTGTTAAAGCTTTTTTTTTTAAAAACCACCTTACAGTGTCAGTGGCATATTGTTTATTGTTGTTTATCAGTGTGCTTAGTGTTATGTTTGCATTTTTTAACTTATTCATTGGTAAGAAAGCGCCCCGGGTCGTGTGCCAGATCTGCGGGCTATTTGCAAGTACGGATGTGACTCGGGGTCGGGAAGCGGGGCTGTTCCTTTAAGAAACTCTTTGAATTGGGCACAGATTGTTAGGTTTTAATCCGAATGCAATGGATCGGAGTTGAGACAAAGAAATCGAGATTTTAAAAAACAATTTTCTTGTAATCTAATGCCTTGTCTGGATTAGAAATAATTTTGGGAGCTGGAAATTAAAATTGCGGTAGTACGGTAATGTCAGATTTACAGGGCAGCGGAATCTATTGCGTTTCAGCGCAGAGTACCTCAGGTCTTTGTCAAGTAATTAATTTGACATTTTCTGCTCATCCTCTCTACATCGGGCACATTTATATTTCTTATATACCATAAAATGAAGGTTATCATTCTGCTATACTTCATACTTTACATTGTTAGCATATGGCTGATAAGATGTTCCCAACTCATGCATACAGGAACCTATATATATTTATTCGGTCATTAAGCGGCATGCACCCACTGGATACTTTAATTTCTTCTAAAGGCAGATAATCCATATGAAGAAGATTAACTAACTTCTACACCAGCCATGTTAAATCACATTTCTCGAGATTACCTATCATAAGGCTTTTGCACAAGTAATATCTGTATAAGTTTGTGTTGTGCATCAGCAGTAGGTGGGACCTAGACATAAAACAATGAAACAAATTCTAAAGAAAATCGTTTAAAAGACAGTCATGAAAAAAGACATTAGAGGGAATGTTTATGAGGATTTGGTTATAGCTAAAGGCAGCTAGAAATGACTGCTGTCTGGAAATGATATGTGGCCCACTTTGAGTTTTGAAGACACAACATACAAGTTTATACCAAAGGAAAGTCTTTTGGGAGCAGTGTTGTTCCCAACAACTTTCAGGACACAACCAATTAAATTACAAAGGTCCTTTGCTGACTACTGAAACATTCAAATTACTTTACCAACCTCAGCAGCATTGCTGTGAATGAAAGTGAAGTATGTGGCATCAATAATTCTGATTGAATATTTATACAGCATATAAAGGGCAATAAGTTGACCAACATTATTCCATGAATTGGCTTTTATGCACCTATCATGGTATGATTCCACCATTCAGAACTGGGCAACACAAAAAAATTAAACTAAATATGTTGGAAACCGTTCCTGATTTTCACAGCTTTTATCTAACATACACTCAAAATGCTAAGATTTTCACTGCTATCTTTAATACAATACAATGAGATTCAAATCTTTCACCACGGCAATTAATACCATCCCCCTTACCTAACAACAATCTTTAGAGAAAATCAAGTTTTGTACTCTGACAGATACTATGAAGGACATCCTCTCCTTTCATTCTGGCTGAAGACTTTTCCAGATTCCTGTATCAGCGGTTCAGGTTTATCCCTGCCACAATTCTCCAGGTTTGTTGGAACAGGAGCTCAATGATCACGCTATCTCCCAGTAGCTGATCAAAATTCCCTGAATTAATATGGAAAGTTTCTCCCATTTGATGCATAATGGTTCTCTGATCAAAGCTCAAGGCTTCCTTTATTGAGCACCCAAAGCACTCAATGTTGAAGACTTTCATAGCTTACTTAACAATGATCCAAGGTTTCCTCAGTGATGGCTTAAGGTTACTCCACCTAAGCTTCCTGACCAGTAACCATATTTCTATTCTCACGAGCTTGCTGCTATTTTGTTTTTGGCAGGATTATTTCAGTGACATTACTTTGCTAATACAGTCTCACAAAATAAGTAAAATCACATGGGATTTAGTCATTTGTGATAGAGAATTGTGATGTTATATCAGCCATATGCTAACAATGTAAAGTATGAAAAATAGCAGAATGCAAACCTTTTATTTATATAATATTTGATGAAATATAAATGTGCCTGATGTAGAGAGGATAAGCAGAAAATGTAATTTTATTATTTAGTAAAGACCTGAGGAACTCTGTGCTGAAATGCAATATAGATTCAGCTGTCCTACATCATACATGGCCTGCTTTAGTTAATGTAATAAAGTGTGGTTTTGCCTGGCCCAGTCTGTTCAAACCAACTAATTTTAGAATAATTTTGTACTTCAAAAAGATGTGAACTATGGCTGGAAAAATACACATACCCATTTCCCTACTCTGTCTCCTAACCAATTCTCTACCCATGTCAAAATAGAATCATAGAATGGTTACAGTACAGGAGGCCATTCAGCCCATCGAGCCCGTGCCGGCTCTCTGCAAGAGCACTTCAGCTAGTTCCACTCCCCCGCCCTTTCCCCGTAGCAGGTACTTATCCAATTCCCTTTTGAAAGCCACGACTGAATCTGCCTCCACCTCCCTCTCAGGCAGTGCATTCCCGATCCTAACCACTCGCTGCGTAAAAAAGTTTTTCCTCAAGTCACCTTTGGTTCTTTTGCCAATCACCTTAAATCTGTGTCCTCTGGTTCTCGACCCTTCTGCCAATGGGAACAGTTTCTCTCTATCTACTCTGTCCAGACCCCTCATGATTTTGAACACCTCTATCAAATCTCCTCTCAATCTTAGCTGCTCTAAGGAGAACAACCCCAGCTTCTCTAGTCTAGCCACATAACTGAAGTCCCTCATCCCTGGAATCATTCTCGTAAATCTTTTCTGCACCCTCTCTAAGGCCTTCACATCCTTCCTAAAGTGCGGTGCCCAGAATTGGACACAATACTCCAGTTGAGGCCGAACCAGTGTTTTATAAAAGTTCATCATAAATTCCTTGCTTTCGTACTCTATGGACTGGATTTTCATTGAGGAGTCGGGTAGGAGGCGGGACTACAACTTTTGGGGTTGTAGTCCCGCCTCCATCGAGTTCTAGCCAACCCACGCGATTTTGACTTAATTGACCTTGTTGAGCCCACCCAGCGGGCTCAGCAGGCCAATTAAGGGCCACCCGGCAACAGGTGACATCACAGATTGATATTTCATCTGTCAAGACCTTTTGACAGATGAAATATCAGCGTTTGACAGCTGTTTGAAGCTGTCAAACACTGACAATCTGTACTCCAAGTAAATTCCTTCCTGTCAGGATGAATTAGAGATCTCCCCAGAACAGAAAGCTGAATGCTAGAACTTTTGACAGATCGCGGCCATTCTGCTTTCTGTGCCGGTGAGATGAGGGACTCCCGAGACCTGAAGGAAGGAAGGCTGTAAAGGTATGTAAATGTAAGTACAACTTCTTTAAACACTTTACACACACCAAACACACTTACCTCTGCACTCATGCACCCACCACTCATCTGAACACCGGACATCTCGACCCCTCCAAGCCCTTCATCCTGACGGCCCGCCTTGCTAACTTGGCGTGGATTGGAGCCATCAGGAATCCCACATTTCAACAATGAAAATAGGGATTAGGCTAAAAACTGCCTGTTAACTACCTGTTAACAGGCAGTTAATTGGCACTAATCCCCTTCCCGCCTCGGGGAGGCGGGTCCCAGTGCAGGTCGGGTACCCACCTCCTTTGAAACTGGCATGGAGGCAGGTTGGGGGTGGGATGGGTTCATGCCCCCCGATTTCAGGATTTTAACCCCCCACAAGCCTCCAATCCTGCCTCCACGGCCCAATGAAAATCCTGCCCTATGCCTCTATTTAAGAAGCCCAGTATCCCGTATGCTTTATTAACCACTTTCTCAATCTGCCCTGCCACCTTAAACGATTTGTGCACATATACCCCCAGGTCTCTCTGTTCTTGCACCCTCTTTAGAATTGTACCCTTTAGTTTATATTGCCTCTCCTCGTTCTTCCTACTAAAATGTATCACTTTGCACTTTTCTGCGTTAAATTTCATCTGCCAGGTGTCCGCCCATTTCACCAGCCTGTCTGTGTCCTCTTGAAGTCTATCACTATCCTCCTCACTGTTCACTATACTTCCAAGTTTTGTGGGCTCTGCAAATTTTGAAATTGTGCCCTGTACACCAAGTCCAAGTCATTAATATATATCAAGAAAAGCAGTGGTCCTAGTACCAAGCCCTGGGGAACACTACTGTGTACCTTCCTCCAGTCCGATAAACAACCGTTCACCACTACTCTCTGTTCCCTGTCACTTAGCCAATTTCGTATCAATGCTGCCACTGTCCCTTTTATTCCATGGGCTTCAACTTTGCTGGCAAGCCTATTATGTGGTACTTTATCAAATGCCTTTTGGAAATCTATATACACCACGTCAACCGCATTGCCCTCATCAACCCTCTCTGTTACCTCATCAAATAACTCGATCAAATTAGTTAAACATGAATTTGCCTTTAACAAATCCATGCTGGGTTTCCTAATTAATCCAAATGACTGTTAACTTTGTCCCTGATTATTGTTTATTAAAGCTTCCCCACTACTGAGGTTAAAGTGACTGTCCTGTAGTTGCTGGGTTTATCCTTACACCCTTTTTTGAACAAGTGTGTAACATTTGCAATTCTCAAGTCCTCGGACACCAGCCCCGTATCCTAGGAGGATTGGAAGATTTCCGCCTTAACCTCCCTCAGCATCCTAGGATGCATCCCACCCGGTCCTGGTGACTTATCAACTTTAAGTACAGACAGCCATACTAGTACCTCCTCTATCAGTTTTTATCTCATCCAGTATCGCCACTATCTCCACTTTCACTGTGACTTTGGCAGCATCTTCTACCTTGGTAAAGACAGATGCAAAGTGCTCATTTTTAACCTCAGCCATGCCCTCTGCCTCCATGCATAGCTCTCCTTTTTGGTCCTAATTGGCCCCACCCCTCCTCTTACTACCTTTTTTAAAATTTATACACATATAGAAGATTTTTGAGTTTCCTTTTATGTTAGCTGCAAATCATACTCTATCTTTGCCCCTCTTATATTATTTTTCTCTTCCCCTCTGAACTTTCTATATTCAGCCTGATCGCTTGTCTCCAGTTCCATGCACTTCCATGTTTCCGAACAGTCTCTTGTGTGGAACCATATCGAATGCCTTGTTGAAGTCTATATAAATAACATCTATAGACACTCCGTTAGCTACCACATTAGTGACCTCCTCAGCAAATTCAACTAGGTTAGTTAGGCATGACTTACCCTTTACAAATCCATGCTGGCTCTCTCTGCTCAGCTCATCTTTGCCCAAGTGCTCAGTCACTATGTCCCTAATAACAGAGTCTAGTAACTACCCCACAACAGATGTTAGACTTTCCTGGTTTATCTCTCCCACCTTTCTTAAGTTATTAGTATAAAGCATAAATAAGCCATCCAAAGAGCATAAAGAAAATACACTAAAATTTTGGAGTAATAGGAACTACCATTTTGTATTATAATGAAGTCTATTTCTTAACTAAGCTAACAAAGAAAAAAAGATCTAATTAGCATAATTTGCCAATAAATTTATGCCCACAATATAATTACTATCCACCAAGTTCCATAGAGTACTCAAAATTGCAGAATTAAATGGTAAAGCTTATTTTCTAATGAATCTTAATGTATTTGTAAATTATATTAATTAATGCACTTATTCATAAGTTTTCCTAATAACAATTAAAAATTTAAGTTTCAAAGACAAAGCTCTCTTGTGTTGCGAGAAAGTCTATTATAGAATTAACATACCACCTTACACATCCTCAGGACATCACGAAGCACGTCACAGCCAATGCATTACATTCAATTTGCACTCAGCAAAGTCCCACAAGAAGCAAGTGACAGAAATATCCAGTTTATCTGTTTCATTGGCATTGGCAGGAATATTGGCCAGAGCTCCCCACCCCGTAGGGTAGCCTAGTGGTTATAGTACTGACCGAGCTACCCAGCCGTCACAAGTTCAAATCCCACCGGGGCAAATCATTAAATCTGGTAATCTGAAAAGATAACCATGAAAGCTTCTGGATTTTTATAAAAACAAATGGCCTACCTGGCCTGGCCTACAGGTGACTCCAGACAAACACTATGTTATTGACTTTTACTACCCTCTGAAATAGCCCAGCAAGCCAGTCAGTTGTTCAATAATAAGAAAATTGGATGGGCCTATCAAGACCTAAAATTAAGGAATGGCAGATGGACTTTAATTTGTATTAAGAACATAAGAACTAGGAGCAGGAGTAGGCCATTCGGCCCATCGAGCCTGCTCCGCCATTCAATAAGATCATGGCTGATCTTCTACCTCATCTCCACTTTCCTGCACTATCCCCATATCCCTTGATTCCCTTAATATCCAAAAATCTATCGATCTCTGTCTTGAATATACTCAACGACTGAGCCTCCACAGCTCTCTGGGGTAGAGAATTCCAAAGATTCACCACCCTCTGAGTGAAGAAATTTCTCCTCATCTCAGTCCTAAATGGCCAAGCCCTTATTCTGAGACTGTGACCCCTGGTTCTAGACTCCCCAGCCAGGTGAAACATCCCCCTTGCGTCTATCCTGTCAAGAACTTTGTATGTTTCAATGAGATCACCTCTCATTCTTCTAAACTCTAGAGAATATAGGCCTAGTATACTCAATCTCTCCTCATAGGACAATCCCCCCATCCCAGGAATCAGTCTGGTGAACCTTCATTGCATTCCCTCTATGGCAAGTATATCCTTCCTTAGGTAAGGAGACCAAAACTGTACACAATACTCCAGGTGTGGTCTCACCAGGGCCGTATATAATTGCATTAAGATGTCTTTACTCTTATACTCAAATCCTCTTGTAATAAAGGCCAACAGACCATTTGCTTTCTTAATTGCTTGCTGTTAGTGTAATAATGTGCAGGGGTAGGGAGGAATTGTGAGCCATATGCACACAATTAATGGCATATCTGTTAGCTAATATGGAAAATGATTTGTGTATGATTATTGATCACTCACTGAAAGAATTTAGTTAATATGAGACTTTGTCAGCAACATTTATCATGTACATGAATGCATCTCACGGCAATTGATCAAAAGTAGGAACACTAACTTTAACTTTGTGTAAGTCATTGATCAGATCATACGTAGAATAACGTGTGCAGTTCTTGTCATCAAACCATCAAAATTACATTGATGGATTGGTTTAGGTTCAGAGAAGAACAAAAATGATGATCAAGTTTGAAACAAGATTAAAGGTTAGCAAACACTGTTTTCACCAAGTAGTGGATATATGGACTTAGAACTTAGTTATGCAGAGTGACTCAAAAAGATTGTGAGGGGATATGATCTTTAAAATGGTGAAAACATGTTAAATGTAGTATATTTAGCTTAGATTGCAGTCACAACAATAGAGGACAAGTACAAAATTAACAAGTTTGAAACAAGATTAAAGGTTAGCAAACACTGTTTTCACCAAGTAGTGGATATATGGACTGATACTAACAAAAGTAATTAATGTTAGGGCAGTTGACTTTTTAATATAAAAAAGCTGGATCAATATAGAACTAGATGATCATTGGGACCATGGAACTGTCATTAGTGGCATGTAGCCAATTAATGTTTAATCATGTAGGTTTATATCCTGGAGCTTTGTTTGATTGCCTTCAGAGGTCAGGGATGAACCGTACAATCTTCTTTGAAGTTTTACCTCTGGTTTATCACTCCCATCAGGAGATTAAATGGGGTAGAGTGCATTATAAGACAAATTTGTTTATAGACTGTGACAGGAATTAGCTTGAAAGACTGAATAGCCTTTTTTGTTCACTATTTTATGCTTACCAGTGAATCTCCCCTGGCATTGCTCACAGTCAATCAGAGGTTATATTTTAATAGGGATAGGAGCATTATACCATGCAATGCACAATATTATTCTGTTATTAAGGTGGATTTGTGTCCTTTTAAGGCTACACAATCTTATTGCAGTCAATAGGGACATCTTGTGGTTAATTATAGACTAATTTTTCTGAAGCATATCTTGCAGCCACTTTTCTGTAGATTGGTAGGTGATTTTAAATCTCTGGGTCCTCCCCTGGGTCAGAAAAACCAAGAGGAAATGATTGTTTTTTGTTTTGTATTTGTAGCACATTGTGATGTCTGATGGTTGTGGTGTAACATTTGCAGTGTGCCATCTGAAGAGCAAGGGACACAAAGCTTTAATATTTGAAGAAAAATAGATAATGACAATGAATAAGATTTGGTACATTGTAAATATAGATAACAGGAATGAATGGGAGATGATTTGTGCTTGGAATTCTATACAACCAAAGCAAGTGGGAGGTCATTTTATGTGTTGGAATTCTATATAATGAAAATGAATGCAGGAAGTGGCCTGATGAAAGCAATGAGTGTATATAGTATTAATCTCACGACAGAACCATCAAACATATATTTATCTAAATACAGTCAACTATGTTTCCGAATGACACAGGGAAGACATTTGCTTAAAGGGGATCATTTGTCTTTCTCCTAGTTTTTTAACTTTAATGTCAGTGTTATCTTCCTTTTTCATTATTTCTCTTATTTATTTCCTTTGCTTATTTTAGTTTTTCCAGCTAAAACAAATTAGATGCTTAAATATGATGAAATCTAACAAAAGGACTGAATAGATTATGTAAAAAAAAAATCACTGAACAAATGGACTTTATTCAGGAAACTACAGTTCATTTACAGTGCTTGTTACTGTTAAACTCAATCAAACAACTTGAAAAAAACTTCAAAACTCTATGGAATGTGAGCTTTATTACAACAAACTTTTGCTTGATTTATTTTCAGGTGCTTTTGATATCGGCTTTGGTGCAGCATTGTCTAAAAGGATTGCTTACTGCCCCAAGTTACTTTAGTTTATTCTTGGACACTGAAGATGGAAGAATCAAAGTATTAGCAAAGCCTGGATTGGAGGATCCTAGAAAGGACAGAGACTGATTCCACTGAAATAATCTCTATCACCTTCATACCATCAAGCAGCTTTATAGCTGTTGCCCTGGTGCAACCGTCCAATACAAATCCACAGTGCTGGTTTTCTAGTGTTAGTGTCTTGGTGAAGAGCTCCTCCAGTCCCTTGTTAAGGTCCTCCCAGTAACATTTCCTTGCTGCTGAGTTCCCAGTCAGGTCTTGGTGCAGAGATGAATGAGCTCACAGGCAGGGTGTCTCCAAGTCCACTGGGTGTTGTTACAACTCCCTGTGTATCCAAGGTGGAGCTACGTGTTTCCTGCAAAGCTTTGCTGGACAGAGATACTCTCAATAAATCTGACCCATCTGTGGTACTTATGATGCAGTCTCAGGGACATTGGGTGGAGGTAGGTGACAGTCAATAGATATTACCTGACTAAAAAGGCAATATCAATTCTTCTGGTTGTGTTTGTGCATGTGTGTTTATATGAAAAGTCAGCACAACTGATTCAAGCAAGGTGGATTGTGCAGCCTGTTTCCTTTAAAACAACTGGATAAAGATAGATGTGCACGGAGATCTGATATAACATTCCCAGTTAAGATGGCAGGTAGACCTTACCAATTAATTGGCTATGAAACACATCAGTACATCCTGAGGATGTAAAAGCACTGTATGATTACAAGTTCCTTCGTTCTTCTTTCAATGCCTGTATGTGACTGAGCACCACAAGGTATACGAGACTGGTGCTGGTTGACCCACCATCCAACATCCTCTCCCTCAATATCGGAAACACACTTTGCCTGAATTTGTTGCCTTCCCTCTACTTTTGTATGATTCCACAGGAGAATATAAAAGGATATGGGGGGGAAAAGGTCAGGAAAATGGGATTAGAGTAGACAGCTCCATTGATCAGCTAGCACCTGTATAGGGATGATGGATTGAGTGGCCTCCTTATGTGCTGTAACTTCAATTATTCTATTATTTCTATACTTAGCATTTCCCCACAACACACTGAAGCTGGTGACATTTGATGTAGAAGAAATTGTAATCCTGTACTTTACCATTCTTAATTATGTAAAGTGATTTTAGAGACTTTCTCCTACATATCAAGTGTGTAACTGTCAACTATCTAATGTAGGTTGCTTTGATTTTGAAAAAAATACTGCACTATACCATATCTCACAGGTTACATGTCTTAACAGGGTGGCTTAAGAACAATTTACCCCAACTATGCAATGTCAGATCAGATGGAACAGCACACAATTCAATTCCTGATTAGAGCAATTCCTATTACAGGAGAAAACAACTATAAGAAAGTGTTTTCATTCTAACTTATCCCCTAATAAGTTCCACAACATTAGTGAAAAATAAAACACTTTCATCTACCAGAATAATCCTCTTTTCAAGGCACCTCAGTGAAGTTATGGCTGTCTGACGTTTAATTCCAGCAGACACAAGTTAAATGCACTGATCTGACATCAGGCAGGGGAATCATTATGGAGTGTGTCCCCTGGCTACCATTAAGCACTACGTAGATAATCTATGTATATGTCGATTGGGTCCATCTCATTCTTACTAAATGAATTCCTGCTGAATTTTATTGCTGTTTACCTGAGAATATGTCAGCGACTTGGTTAAAAAGAAAAAAAATGCTTCCTAATCAGTTTCACAGGGTAACTATGGCTCTTAATGGTGCCTAGGGGAAACATTAACTAAGAACATGTCAGCAGAGAATAATAAGAAAAAGTTAGTTTAGGAGTAGTGCAAAAATGATAGGTCAAAAAGCAATCTTTTTCAAGCTAAGGCAATATTACAACATTGACTAAACTTCAGAAGTACTTGATTGGCTGTGAAGCACTTCAGGACATCCTGAGGTTGTGAAAGGCACTATATTAATGGAATTTATTTCTTTTCTTTATCTATATCTATATATATAAAGCGGTCGATCTGTCTGTCATTCCGTCTGTCTGTCTTTATTGAATAAACTCGAAAGTTATAGAGCGTACCTACACGTGTGTTACATCGAAAGAAAGCTTACGATTCCAGAACCGTCATAAGCATATTTACGTTTCGGCCAGACAAAAATTGCGCCCGCGGTATCCAAAAAACTTTCAACATTCCGCTCATTATCCGCTCATTAGCATCGAGTGACGTCGAGGTCGACCAATCGTACGGTCGAGCGACCCGACGGTTGACCAATCGCTGCGTAGCGGGGGGCGGGTTCCTGGCGCGTGCGGGCGGGCCCTCCTACAGTCGAGTGATGGGACAATTGACCGATCCTATGCTTCGGTGACCTGACGGTCCACCAATCGGTGCATGTGTGGGCGAGCCTTATCATTCTGAACCGAGGTGAGTCGCCGCCATCTTGATTCCAAACTTTTCATTTCTTTTTCCCGCTTTCTGCGTGTTTCTTTTCAAATCTACATTTCCAGCAAAAAAAAAGTTGCTTTTAAAACACAAATTGTTTTAAAAAAAAGTTAATTAATTTGTAAATCTTTTCTGTAACATCTAGAACTTTCCTACCTTTAACCGTTTTTCCAGGCCTGTAAGCCTGGGCCTCTGTTGCCCAGCCACGCCTGAGCTAGGCACCTCCCGTCGTGCTGAACAAGCGGCTCGCGATCGCCACCATCTTTGTGAAGGCTGGAGGGGGCGGGCCTGAGCCGAGCGTCGCCACCACCGCCATGTTAGTAAAGGCGGGTGGGGCAGGAGTCAGCGCGCGCGACTTGAGTCCGGCCGGGTCTCACGCGGTAGGTTGTGCGGCGGCGGCTCTCTCTCTGCTCTTGAAGCCGGCTCGGGCGGGGGGCGGGGCTCGGGAGATCGGGCCTCCGGAGATTGGGGGGGGGCGGGGGGGGGTGAGCCTCGGGAGATCGGGGGGGGCGGGGCCCGGGAGATCGGGCCTCGGGAGATCGGCGCTCGGGAGATCGGGGGGCGGGCCTCGGGAGATCGGGGGCGGGGCTCGGGGACTCCACCCCCCCTCCCCTCCCCTCCTCCTTCCCCCCTCCCCTCTCCCCTCCCTTCCCCCTCCCCTCCCCCCCGCTCCCCTCACCCCTCCCCCTCCTCCCCCCCTCTCCTCCCCCTCCCCTCCCCTTCCCCCCCTCTTCCCCCTCCCCTTCCCTTCCCCCCCTCTTCCCCCCAGTCGCTCTCTCTCTTCCCCCCAGTCGCTCTCACTCTTCCCCCCAGTCGCTCGCTCGCTCTCTCTCTCTTCCCCCCCAGTCGCGCGCTCTCTCTCTTCCAACAACAACATACCCTCAAAAGACCATCGGCACCGCCGGGCACTTCAGCTAGTATATAAATAAAAGAATAGTGGTGTCTGTCTGTCTGTCTGTCTGTCCGGGCATCACTCAAAAGTTACAGAGCGTACCTACACATATGTTATATCAAAAGAAAGGTTATGATTAGGAGGGTGTCCTAGGCATATTTACTTTTTGGTCAGACAAAAATTGTTTGGACAGTAGACAAAAAAAGTTCAAAATTCCGCTCATTAGCGGTTGGCCAATCATACGGGGGAAATCCGCTCATTAGCATTGAGTGACATGAAGGTTGACCAATCCGCGCGCTGCGTCACGGGGGGCGGTTCATGGCATTTGTGGGCGGGGCCTAATCCTTCAAACTGCCGTTATTCAGGTGTTGACCAATCCTACCGCTCATTAGCGTTGAGTGACGTGATGGTTGACCAATCCGCGCGCTGCATCACGGGGGCATTTCATGGTGTTTGTGGGCGGGGCCTAAACCTTCAAACTGCCGTTATTCAGGTTAGTGGCGGTCATTACAGACTGGCTGGGCCTGAAGTTCAAAAAATGTCACTCTCTCTTTCCTCTCTTCTTCCCTCTCTCTCTCTCTCCTTCACTCTCTCTCTCTCTCTCCTTCCCCCTCTCTCTCTTGCCATGAGTGTGGGACCGGCAAAACCGGGGCTTTCCAACGAGCCGTCCCCGACCGCAATCGGACACGGGAGTCCGCAGCGAAAGACGTTCGTCTGCCGCCCGGCCAACCGGGTCCAAAGGCCCGCTGCATTAACAGTCAGGAACCCCGGGCTCGCTTCGGAGTGCTGGGCACCCAGCCTCCCGTTGTCGGACTGGCTCCGTTCTGGTACCGAGGTGAGTCCGCTGGGCCTGAGGCGGTAGGGAGGGAGAGGGGAGGGAGGGAGAGAAAGGAAAGGAGGGAGAGAGAGGGAGGGAGGGAGGGAGAGGAGAGGGGGAGGGAGGGAGAGGGAGAGGAGAGGGAGGGAGAGGAGAGGAGAGGAGGGGGAGGGAGAGGAGAGGGGGAGGGAGGGAGAGGAGGGGGAGGGAGAGGAGAGGGGAGGGAGGGAGGGAGAGGAGGGGGAGGGAGGGAGGGAGAGGAGGGGGAGGGAGAGGAGAGGGGGAGGGAGAGAGAGAGGGGAGGGAGAGGTGAGGGGGAGGGAGAGGGGAGGGAGAGGTGAGGGGGAGGGAGAGGGGAGAGGAGAGGGGGAGGGAGGGAGAGGAGAGGGGGAGGGGAGAGGAGAGGAGCAGGAGGGAGAGGAGAGGGGGAGGGAGAGAGGGAGGAGAGGAGGGGAGGGAGGGAGGGAGAGGAGGGGGAGGGAGAGGAGAGGGGGAGGGAGAGAGAGAGGTGAGGGGGAGGGAGAGGGGGAGGGAGGGAGAGGAGGGGGAGGGAGAGGAGAGGAGCAGGGAGGGAGAGGAGAGGGGGAGGGAGAGGAGAGGGGGAGGGAGGGAGAGGAGAGGGGGAGGGAGAGGAGAGGAGCAGGGAGGGAGAGGAGAGGGGGAGGGAGAGGAGAGGAGCAGGGAGGGAGAGGAGAGGGGGAGGGAGAGGAGAGGGGGAGGGAGGGAGAGGAGAGGGGGAGGGAGAGGAGAGGAGAGGGGGAGGGAGAGGAGCAGGGAGGGAGAGGAGAGGGGAGGGAGAGGAGAGGAGAGGGCAGGGAGGGAGAGGGGAGGGAGAGGAGAGGGGGGAGGGAGGGAGAGGAGAGGGGGAGGGAGAGGAGAGGAGCAGGGAGGGAGAGGAGAGAGGGAGGGAGGGGAGAGGAGAGTGACCAGCCCATCAGTCTCATAACCAGTTTTACAAAAAAGCCTGGCATTTGTGGGCGGGGCCTAATCCTTCAAACTGCCGTTACTGAGGTGAGTGGTGGCCATTACAGACCGGCCGGGCCTGAAGCTTAAAATTTTTTTCTCTCTCTCTCCTTCCCCCCCCCCCCTCTCTCTCTCTCTCCTCTTCCCTCTCTTCTTCCCTCTCTCTCTCTCTCTCCTTCCCCCTCTCTCTCTCTCTCCCCTCCTTCCCTCTCTCTCTCCTTCCCCCTCTCTCTCTTGCCATGAGTGCGGGACCGGGAAAACCGGGGCTTTCACATGAGCCGTCCCCGACCGATATCGGACACGGGAGTCCGCAGCGAAAGGCGTTCCACTGCCGCCCGGCCAACCGGGTCCAAAGGCCTGCCGCGTTAACCATGAGGAACCCCGGGCTTGCTTCGGAGCGATGGGCACCCGGACTCCCGGTGTCGGATATGCTCCGTTCTGGTACCGTGGTGAGTCGGAGGGAGAGGAGAGGGAGAGAGAGGGAGAGGGGTGGGAGAGAGGGAGGGAGAGAGAGGGAGGGAGAGAGAGCAGGGAGAGAGAGGGGCAGGGAGAGAGAGGGGCAGGGAGAGAGAGGGGCGGGGAGAGAGAGAGGGGAGAGACAGGGGCAGGGAGAGAGAGGGGACGGGAGAGAGAGGGAGGGAGGGAGAGAGAGAGAGAGTGAGGGAACTTCCCGCCGACCTCACAAAATGGCGGCCGCCCTTCTTCACCCGCAGTCTCTCTCTCTCTCTCTCCCCCCCCAGTCTCTCTCTCTCTCTCTCCCCCCCAGTCTCTCTGTTCTCCCCCCAGTCTCTCTCTCTCTTCCCCCCCGTCTCTCTCTCCCCCCCAGTCTCTCTCTCTCTCGATCCCCGGGCCTCTCTGCCCCCCCAGTCTCTCTCCTTTCCCTCTCTCTCTCCTTCCCACACAGACAGTCAGACAGACAAACTCATTTATATATATAAAAATTATTTCTACTTTTTTCATAACATGCCCTCAAAAAACCCTCGGCACCGCCGGGCACTCCAGCTAGTAGGACATATAAGGGGTTAAATAATTCACATTGAAAATATTCACTGAACAACATTCTTCTTTATGAGCTAGGTTTTCATTTTTTATTGAAAATTGAACTGGCTGTTAACAGGAATTGACTTCAGATGTGAAAGAGGAGTGGAGCAATCTGACTTAAAAAATACCTTAGCAACACAAGAACATAGGAACAGGAGTAGGCCATTCAGCCCCTCGAGTCTGTTCCACTATTCAATTAGATCATGGCTGGTCTGTATCTTAACTCCATTTACCCACCTTGGTTCCATATCCCTTAACACCCTTACCTAACAAAAATCTATCAATCTGAATTTTTACATTTTCAATTGACCTAGCCTCAATGCCATTTTGGGTGAGGGTTCCAGATTTCCACTATGCTTTATGTGAAGAAGTGCTTCCTGACATCACACCTGAGTGGCCTAGCTTTAATTTTAAGGTTATGCCCCCTTGTTCTGGACTCCCCCATCAAAGGAAATAGTTTCTCCCTATCTATACTATCAAATCCTTTAACCATCTTAAACACCTCAATTAGATCACCCCTTAATCTTCTATACTCAAGGGAATACAATCCAAGTCGGTGCAACCTGTCCTCATCATTTAACCTTTCAGCCCTGGTATAATTCTGGTGATTCTGTGCTGCATCCCCTCCAAGGCCAGTATATCCTTCCTGAGGTGTGGTGCCCAGAACTGAACACAGTGCTCCAGAGGCGGTCTAACCAGAGCTTTATACAACTAGCATAACTTCCACCCCTCTCTATTTCAGCCTCCTTGAGACAAAGGTTAACATTCCATTCGACTTTGAAATTATGTTTTGTACCTGTCCACTAGTTTTTAGTGATTTATGTACAAGGACCTCTATATCTCTCTACTCTGTCACAGTTCCTGGCTTCCCACCATTTACAATATACTCTGATCTATCTTTCTTAGATCCAAAGTGGATGACTTTACACTTGTGTCCCCTCAAAGGTGGAAAAGGCCTAAGTAGAAAGGATCAGGATTGTTCCATTCTCCACACTGCTAGTCTTCCAGCTTACTGGCTGGATGGTAATGAGGCCCAGCCCTCAAAATTGACCAGGCCTCTTGCTGGGACTGTTGGGCAGCTGGTAGGTGTGCAGCTGGCTGGTCGCTCGAAGTCCACACCCGGGAAAAATCTATCCCAGGGAAAATGGACAAAGGGACACCTGATCACTCTGGTTGAAAAGGAGAGACTGTGTGATGTAGGCTTGAGGTTCAGAGCTGGAAGATAAAAGTGTAAGAGGGCGCTTTTTGCAGTTAGAAGTCGTTTAAAACAAAGGTAATTAATAAACAGCATATGTGAGAGCACTTGCAAAATATACAATAGCTAGTTCAGATCACAAGGTGTTCTAATTATTATGACTCCCTCTGGGTTATTCTATCATATAATTAGATATTGAGCAGTACAGGCACACTCCCGAACATAAGATACTCAGACAACATATTGGAGTGACTAGCACCACTGTACCTAAGTGAATATCTAAGGCAGATCCAACTATGCCTACCAGAAGGTACAGGCAGAAGTCTTTGACTGTGAGGCAATTTGTAAAGGTGTGTATTTCAAAGGGGACTTCAACTATCCTAATATAGACTGGGATAGTAATAGTGTGAAGGGCAGAGAGGGGGAAGAATTTCTGAAGTGCGTCCAAGAGATCTTTCTTGATCAGTACATTTCTGGACCAACTAGGAAGGAGGCATTGCTGGATCTGTTCTGGGGAATGAGGTGGCGCAAGTGGAGCAAGTGTCAGTAGAGAAACATTTAGGGAACAATGATCATAATATCATAAGGTTTAGATGAGCTATGGAAAAGGACAGGGAGCAATCTAGAGTAAAAATACTTAATCGGAGGAAGGCCAATTTCAGTGGGTTGAGAACGGAACTGGCCCAGGTAAATTGGAATCAAAGATTGGCAGGCAAAACTGCAATCGAGCAATGGGCTGCCTTTAAAGAGGAGGTGGTTTGGGCACAGTCGAGGTACATTCCCACGAGGGGGAAAGGTAGGGCAACTAAAGCCAGAGCTCCCTGGATGATGAAAGAGATAGAGAGTAAGATGAAGCAGAAAAAGAGCATGTATGACATGTCAGGTTGAGAATACAAGTGAGAATCAGGCTGAATATAGAAAGTTCAGGGGGGAAGTGAAAAAGAAAATAAGAGGGGCAAAGAGAGCGTATGAGACTAGAGTGGCAGCTACCATTAAAAGGGAATTCAAAAGTCTTCCATAGGCATAAATAGTAAATGGGTAGTAAGGGGAGAGATGGGGCTGATTAGGGACCAAATAGAAGACCTACGCATGGAGGCAGCGGGTATGGCTGAGGTACTAAATTAGTACTTTGCATCTGTCTTTACCAAGGAAGAAGATGCTGCCAAAGTCATAGTGAAAGAGGAGGTAGTGGAGATACTGGATGGGATAAAAATTGATAAAGAGAAGCTACAAGAAAGGCCATCTGTACTTAAAGTTGATGAGTCACCAGGACTGGATGGGATGCATCCTAGGATGCTGAGGGAAGTTAAGGTGGAAATCGTGGAGGTACTGGCCATAATCTTCCAATCATCCTTAGATACAGGAGTGGTGCCAGAGGACTGGAGAATTGCAAATGTTACATCCTTGTTCAAAAAAGTGTGTAAAGATAAACCCAGCAACTACAGGCCAGTCAGTTTAACCTCGGTAGTGGGGAAGCTTTTAGAAATCATAATCAGGGACAAAGTTAACAGTCACTTGGACAAGTGTGGATTAATTAAGGAAAGCCAGCACGGAATTGTTAAAGGCAAATCGTGTTTAACTAACTTGATCGAGTTTTTTGATGAGGTAACAGAGAGGGTCGATGAGGGCAATGTGGTTGACGTGGTGTACATGGACTACCAAATGCATTTGATAAAGTGCCACACAATAGGTTTACCAGCAAAGTTGAAGCCCATGGAATAAAAGTGACAGTGGCAGCATGGATACGAAATTGGCTAAGTGACAGGAAACAGAGTAGTAGTGAACGGTTGTTTTTTGGACTGGAGGAAGGTCTACAGTGGTGTTCCCCAGGGGCCGTTACTTGGACCACTGCTTTTCTTGATATATATTAATGACTTGGACTTGGGTGTACAGGGCATAGTTTAACTTTGGAAGTGGAGTAGTGCAGGTGACACAAAACTTGGAGGTATAGTGAACAGTGAGGAGGATAGTGATAGAATTCAAGAAGACAGTGACAGGCTGATGAAATGGGCAGACACGAGGCAGATGAAATTTAATGCAGAAAAGTGCAAAGTGATACATTTTGGTAGGAAGAATGAGGAGAGGCAATATAAACTAAAGGGTACAATTCTAAAGGGGATGCATGAACAGAGAGACCTGGGGATATATGTGCACAAATCACTTAAGGTGGCAGGGTAGGTTGAGAAAGCAGTTAAAAAAGCATACGGGATCCTGGGCTTCATAAACATAGAAACATAGAAGATAGGAGCAGGAGTAGGCCATTCGGCCCTTCGAGCCTGCTCCGCCATTCAATGAGATCATGGCTGATCATCCAAATTCAGTACCCTGTCCCTGCCTTCTCCCCATATCCCTTGATCCCTTTAGCCTTAAGAAATATATCCAACTCTTTTTTGAATATATTTAATGAACTGGCCTCCACCGCCCTCTGTGGCAGAGAATTCCACAGGTTCACCACTCTCTGGGTGAAGAAGTTCCTCCTCATTTCAGTCCTAAATGGCTTACCCCTTATCCTTAGACTATGACCCCTGGTTCTGGACTCCCCGGCCATCATAAACATCCTTTCTGCATCTAGTCTGTCCAGGCCTGACAGAATTTTATAGGTTTCGATGAGATCCCCTCTCAATCTTCTAAACTCCAGTGAGTATAATCCCAATCGACACAATCTCTCCTCATGCGTCATTCCTGCCATCCCAGGTATCAGCCTGGTGAATCTTCGCTGCACTCCTTCCATGGCAAGAACGTCCTTCCTCAGGTAAGGCGACCAAAACTGCACACAATACTCAAGGTGCGGTCTCACCAAGGCCCTGTACAACTGTAGCAAGACATCCTTGTTCCTGTACTCGAACCCTCTTGCTACGAAGGCCAACATACCATTTGCCTTCTTAACCGCCTGCTGCACCTGCATGCTTACCTTCAGCGACTGGTGCACAAGAACACCCAGGTCTCTTTGCACTTCCCCTTCTCCCAATCTATTGCCATTCAAATAATAATCTGCCTTCCTGTTTTTGCCACCAAAGTGGATAACCTCACATTTATCCACATTATAGTGCATTTGCCATGTTTCTGCCCAATCACCCAATCTGTCCAAATCGTACTGGAGTTTCACGACATCCTCCTCACAGCTTACCCTCCCGCCCAGCTTTGTGTCGTCTGCAAATTTGGAGATATTACATCCAATTCCCTCGTCCAGATCATTAATATATATTGTGAACAGCTAGGGTCCTAGGACCGATCCTTGCGGTACCCCACTAGTCACTGCCTGCCACTCGGAAAATGACCCGTTTATTCCAACTCTTTGCTTTCTGTCCGCCAACCAGTTCTCTATCCAAGTCAATACCTTGCCCCCAATCCCATGTGCCTTAATTTTGCACGCTAATCTCTTATGTGGGACCTTATCGAAAGCCTTCTGAAAGTCCAAATACACCACATCCACTGGTTCTCCCTTATCTATTTTACCAGTTACATCCTCAAAAAATTCCAGTAGATTAGTCAAGCATGATTTACCTTTAGATTAGTCAAATAGAGGCATGGTGCTGGACTTTACTCACCGAGACGTGTTGGGGGCAGGACTGCTGCCTTACAGGTTCTAATCTCGCCCTCAGTGACGTCCGACGCACAGACGCTATTTTCCCGATTGGCCTTGTTAAGCCTGCCCTGCGGGCTTGCCAGCCAATTAAGGGAAAGCCGGTGTCAGATGACGTCAGTTGATGACGCTTCATCTGCCAGTTTTCTTAAAGGCACATGAACCATAAATATTTGACATGATTTGACAGTATTTGACAGCATTGAGGTGCTGTCAAACACTGACAATCACTGTACACAGGTGGGCCCTTGTACCCAGGCTCTCCAGTGACTCTCTTCTTAGGATGAAACAGATGGCAGCTGCAGGTGAGAATACAGAAGTGATCTGTTACTTCTCCCATTGAGGTGAGGCCACACAAACACTTCAAAGCTTGTCACCTATCGAAAAACCTAAATACATTAAAAATGACTTTCCCAACATTTCCTTACCTCTGATACTCACCAGTGTCCCATTGCATCCTTCACACCACTTCTGCAGCTTTCATCTATTACACCAATATAACAACAGACCTACAGCACGCCTCACTTACCCTGGCGGGGTCCCCTGATGTTGGGAAGCCTGCCGCAGAAGTCTAAAAATTGGAAAAAGCCTCTTAACTGCCTGTTAACTACCTGTTAACAGGCAGTTAAGTGGTTATAATCCTCTTCCCGCCATTAGGAGTTGGGTCCCTGTGCAAATCGGTGATCCGACTCCCGGGAAGATTGTTTGGAGGCGGGTTGGGAGCGGGTTCGGGACCAGCTCCCATTCTTTTTGACTTTCCCTGCAGTCCCGCCTCCAAACCCGCCTCCTCAGGGCTGGTAAAATCTAGCCCATAGAGTATAAAAGCAAGGAAGTTATGATGAACCTTTATAAAACACTGGTTCAGCCTCAACTGGAGCATTGTGTCCAATTCTGGGCACCGCACTTTAGGAATGGTTCCAGGGATGAGGGACTTCAGTTATGTGGCTAGACTAGAGAAGCTGGGGTTGTTCTTCTTGGAACAGAGAAGGTTGAGAGGAGATTTGATAGAGGTGTTCAAAATCATGAGGGGTCTAGACAGAGTAGATAGAGAGAAACTGTTTCCATTGGCAGAAGGGTCGTGAACCAGAGGACACCGATTTAAGGTGATGGCAAAAGAACCAAAGGCAACATGAAGAAAAACTTTTTTACGCAGCGAGTGGTTCGGATCTGGAATACACTGCCTGAAAGGGAGGTGGAGGCAGACTCAATCATGGCTTTCAAAAGGGAATTGAATAAGTACCTGAAGGAAAAATATTTGCAGGAATATGGGGAAAGGGCGGGGGAGTGGGACTAGATGAAGTGTTCTTGCAGAGAGCCGGCACGGGCTCGACGGGCCGAATGGCCTTCTGTGCTGTAACCATTCTATGATTCTATGGGGAGGGGGGAGGGTAGAACAGTTGGTGTGAAGTGACTTTATTTGCACTGGCAATTTTTATTCATTGAAAGCACTGGGCTAGAAGTTGTGTCCACCTTTATCTAGCTGCTGGTTTTCTAGTCCCATGTCCTCTCCCTCCTATGCACTTGCCTCATTGTTTCTCCAGGTTTCCATCAATCATCTGCTGAAGTTATGGCAGTCTTCTGGGTGGGCACGAGTTAAAGGTTTAAAAATAACAAGCGTTGATAGATTGGCAAAATCTGAGGTACAGAATCTGTAGGGAATATTTTGGTTGTGACCGAGTTACAGATGGTAGCCAATCCCACCAGTAAATGAAATAGGAATGCTGGGTGCACCGGAGAATTTCAGCCTAGAGAGCTGAAGGGAATCACTCCGGGCCTGGCAACCAGGTTGTATTATTTGCAGAAAATGCTGGAAATACTCAGCTGGTCAGGCAGCATCTGTGGAGAGAAAAGCAGAGTTAACGTTTCAGGTCGATGACCCTTCGTCATCAACCTGAAACGTTAACTCTGCTTTTCTCTCCACAGATGCTGCCTGACCTGCTGAGTATTTCCAGCATTTTCTGTTTTTATTTCAGATTTCCAGCATCCGCAGTATTTTGCTTTTGTATTATTTGCATGTCATCTTGTCAGTTAATATAACACTGTGGAATAGTTATATAATATCTAATACTGTTATTAGTCAATGTAATAAAGCTTGTTATTAGAAAAACCATTCGTGCGTGAATCATAGGCGGAGTTATTGATGCTGGACTAACAACCCTTTCTGCGACGGTAACCAATGGAAAATCCGCTAACTTTGGGAGAACACCTGTGGAAATTGCAGAAATGGCTACACATTAGCAAACATTTTGCCATGTGCATTAGCTGTAATATACAGGAGGAATTTCACCCTCTTATGTGTCTGCAGGCATGTTTGTGTAGGTCAAGAAAATGTGGTAAGGCTGTATGTGTGAAGGAGTAGGTTGTGTGGCTATTGAGGCTGAGTAACCGAATCTGAGCCTTGGGTTTACTCTATATGCCTGTTCATCATTGTGGGGCACATTTTGTCACCAGTGCATTGCTGTATCTAACGGTTGCGTGTTGGACCAATTCGGATGTTTAGCAGAGATGCCGTGTCGTGGCATTCTCAGCCAGCTTAAGTTTAACACTCTTCCACTTAGTAGTAAAAGCTGAAAAAATAAAATCATGCAAACCCCCATCTCGCCCATATATCGTACAGAAGTGAGGGTTGTTTCCCAGAAATGTGGTATCTAATGTTCGGTTCTGGCATTACTCCAAACAACCTAGATTGCGTCATGTGTAATTACTAGGGTTCTTGTGTGGAAGTCAAAACCAACTAAGGGCCCCGATATTTAAAGGCATGACCTCATTATCATTTTTTAGCGAATGGAACACTATAAGGGGGCTCAGGTCATGGCAATCGGGAGGGAGGCAAAGACCAGGGCCTGGTGGCGGGTCAGATCATGGCAATCGGGAGGGAGGCAAAAATAAGGGTTTGGTTGATGGGCGGGGGCGGTTGCTGATCGTGGCAGCGAGAAAAGGCCGCGATCGGCAGATGGTTTGCTTGAGGGTCCGGTGGGAGCACTCCTGCCCCTCAAGCAGTGCTGTAAAAAAAAACACTTACCTGCTTGATCCGCCTCTCCCGAGCCCTGGGAAACCCAGCTGGTCAGCGCTTAATTTAAATCAAGCCCCCAACTGCAATGTGGGAGCCTGATTTAAATATTATAATGAAGTGCCTCGCCTCTCCAGACCGGGACACGGGCATGCCACACAATCTGCCCCCCGTTAAAATGGCGACAGGCACGTACATGGTGGGTTGACACAGTTGACCACTCCATCCTCCTCCAACGCCTCTCCACCGTCGTCCAGCTGGGTGGGACTGCACTCGCCTGGTTCCATTCTTATCTATCTAATCGTAGCCAGAGAATCAGCTGCAACGGCTTCTCTTCCTGCTCCCGTATCGTTACCTCTGGTGTCCCCCAAGGATCTATCCTTGGCCCACTCCTATTTCTCATCTACATCTTGCCTCTTGGCAACATCATCCGAAAACACAGCGTCGGTTTCCACATGTATGCTGACGACACCCAGCTCTACCTCACCACCACTTCTCTTGATTCCTCCACGGTCTCTAAATTGTCAGACTGCTTGTCCGACATCCAGTTCTGGATGAACAAAAATTTTCTCCAATTAAATATTGGGTAAACCGAAGCCATTGTTTTCAGTCCCCGCCACAAACTCCGTTCCCTAGGCACCGACTCCATCCCTCTCCCTAACATCTGTTTGATGCTGAACCACACTGTTTGCAACCTTGGTGTCATATTTGACCCTGAAATGAGCTTCGGACCACATATCCGCAGCATAACTAAGACCGCCTAGTTCCACCTCCGTTACATCGCCCGTCTCCAACCTTGCCTCCACTCATCCGCTGCTGAAACCCTCATTCATGCCTTTGTTACCTTTAGACTTGACTATTCCAACGCACTCCTGGCCGGCCTCCCACATTCTACCCTACGTAAACTTGAGTTCATCCAAAACTCGGCTGCCCATGTCCTAACTCGCACCAAGTCCCGTTCACCCATCACCATTGTGCTCGCTGACCTACATTGGCTCCTTGTTTTCAAATCCCTCCATTGCCTCGCCCCTCCCTATCTCTGTCATCTCCTTCAGCCCCACAACCGTCCGAGATATCTGCGCTCTTCTAATTCTGCCCTCTTGAGCATCCCTGATTATAAGCGCTCAACCATTGTTGGTCGTGCCTTCTGTTGCCTAGGCCCTAAGCTCAGGAATTCCCTGCCCATACCTCTCCATCTCGCTACCTCTCTCTCCTCCTTTAAGACGCTCCTTAAAACCTACCTCTTTGACCAAGCTTTTCGTCACCTGCCCTAATTTATCCTTATGTGGATCGGTGTCAAATTTTTTGTCTTAAAATACTCCTGTGCAGCGCCTTGGGACGTTTTACTACGTTAAAGGCGCTATATAAATACAAGTTGTTGTTGTTGATGTTGGGGTCGCGTTTTGTGATTTTTGTATTTTTAACGCCCCCCCACACACCATCCCCCTCCTGCCCATCGTGGGGGTATTAATATCAACCCAAGTTGTCTGATATTTTGCTCACAGCATTTTAATTTTGTTCCCTTTTTCTATTTATCTGTCTACCAGTCCTGTGATCATTGGCAGATGGCTAACATTTCTTGAATGCCCTATATACATAACTTTTCATCAGGGGATTAGATAACCAAATAGAGTTAATTGGCAGAAATACTTGGTAACTTTAGGACTGAAACCTCTTGTGTTCAGTTCCAAATTGTAGCAAACCTACACTATTGTGGAATAATATAATCCCAATACTACAGTGTGGAATAATATATTTCCAATATTATTATGTGAAATTGTATTGCATAGAATAGTATAGTTCTAAATACTATAGCATACTTGGGATATGCTAGTATATTGTGGACAAATTCAGTGCTCCCAAGTGTGAGCGGCACTCAAACGGAGTGCAAGTGAAAGAATCTCTGGCCTGCACTTCCTTTAAGTGCCGCTCGATGCTTGGAGCAGGATTGCTGACTTTACCTGATAATCCCTAATATTATAGTGTGGAATTGTACTTTTGTTTTATGTTGTACCACTACTAGCCAACAGATGGCTCTGCTTGTAACAGCAATAGTTCTAAACCAAGCAAGCACAGCACATTACATCACACTTGACTTTTGTGTTTCTAACGGTTCCTCAAATTATTAGTCATAAGTTCTTCAACTAATATTTTCTCCCACGTATTCCAGCCAATTTCTTCCTCACCCCTTTAAAGATAGTCTTGTTTAAATGCAAAACCGTGGATCTTTGGCACTCACCAACCGTGCTTGAATGGTGAAGATGTGGGGATGAACAGACATGCTACAGTTTTGATTGATTTCCTTTGGGGGTCAGGGAGAAGTTGCACAGAATTTTCTTTCGAGAGGTAGAGTAAGCCAGGTATAGTGGATTATAGGGTAAACATGGCCTGTGGAATGCCATTTTCTTTTCTCATGTGTTATATTCCAGGAGCAATATTTAGTAGGCAATATGGTCAGAACCCGTAGCTATACTAAGTGCAACTAAGTAAGAAACCCGAATTTTAAGCAAACTCTTCATCAAAGTCACTGTTAAAGCTGGTGCAATCAGCGATAAAATTAACTCCACCTTCAAGCGAGCTGTAACCAAGTAAGTTCTCTTGGGAGAGAAAACTGGCAAATATGTGCAATAGCTCTCAACCACTTATGTGGAGCATAACATGCAGTGACGGACCAAACTGTGTAGTGCACAGTTTTCATGATATGCAGTACCCAAGTTCACTGTCAGGTTAATATGTGTGAAACAATATTTCAATATTTCTGGTGGATCTTGTTGCCAAGTGATGACTAGAAGAATCTACAATTGCAAGGCTCATTTTTAAATCTGAGACCATCATCTGAAACCATTAAAAAAAACTTAAAGCAATGAGCTGATGGAAACACTGTGAAACAATCCGTGGCAATGCCTAGCAGGGCATAAAATGAAATACCCGATGGAAATGTGGATTGTGACGTGAAACTTGAGAGGTATCGTAGGGCAGAAAAGAAATGAAATAAACCTGCAAAAATAGCACAAATTTATCATATTAGAAGTTTTGGCCACTGCCTAGATGTATTGTAAAAAGACCATTTATGTTCAAGACAATATTAAGAGAAACTATTCCCAAACTGCAGCACTACCTCCTTAAAAGGAAGCCATGTATAGCCCAGCTAACCAAATTCATTGCGAGGTATCTTGGCACAATGGGACTAGGTTGCAGTCTCTATTAAATCCTCACTCTGTATGGGACAGATCTTGCCTGGTGGCAAATTTCTTGAATGCAAAAATGTTTACCCAGTAGCTGCTCCATTACAACAAAGCCAAATGAATAGCTGCTGTCCATGTAAATATGGAATAAGAAGAAGTGAGGGGAGACTGTAATCGGTGTACTGTCATTTTACTGATTGTTGTACCTTGTGGTTTCACACACTGAACAAGCTGCAGGTTGTGGCATGAGACAGGTAGAATGTACACCTAACAGAGGGCTTGATGTGATTCAGCTTTAATCACCAAATGCGGTGTGATCAGTTTTGACTGTCCTACTTCAAAATTAGCAGCAGTACATAGAATTAGCAGGAGTACATAGACGTCACTGACTTATGGATCATGAACTATTATGTTATAAACAACTAGAAAGCTATCAACCAGCAATGGCAGATGTGGAAGATCAGAGTATCATGAAGAGTACAGATGATTTTCCAGAACATTTTACTAGAAGTATTTTATTGAGTAAAGTCCTCCTTTATATTGAGTTAACAAAAATGCATTTATATATGTTTATATTTTTAAAGAACATTCATCCTTTTGAGTTGCCTTTGCTCATTACAGTGCGAACCAGGAATAAAAATTAAATAGGAACTAGAACATGGGAAGCAGACTTGGAATGTCAGATCTCCCTGTCTGAATGGAAGCCGATTTGGAGGAATGTGCGTGAAGAACTTTACATTGCTAGATTGCAACACATTCAAATCAATACCCCATATGCTTTTATATTGCTGCTTGTCTCCTGGCTTCTACCATATGGGTCTTCTGCAGCTGGCAGGTACATCAATGTAAAACTGCAGGATTTATTTTTAGACAGATGGTGAGGAAAACCTGTTTCTCACCGGGTTTTCCTGGCTGCTGCAGGTCCTAGCGGAGCTAGTAAACATGGTACTGTCATCATGACATCAAGCACAATCATTTCCATCAACTCTTATAACGTCATCATGTCACTACCTTGCACATGCATAGTGGTCATAATGTCATGGCAAACCTGGGCATGCAGGGACTGTTAGGCCCCCACAATGCAACTGGTCCCCTCTATCTCTGTAACCTCCTCCAGCCCTACAAGCCTTTGAAATCTCAGCGCTCCTCCAATTCTGGCCTCTTATGCATCCCTCATTATAATCGCTCCACCATTGGTGGCCGTGCCTTCAGCTGCCTAGGCCCTAAGCTCTGGAATTCCCTCCCCAAACCTCTCCACCTCTCTATCTCTCTTCTCCTTTAAGATGCTCCTTAAAACCTACGTCTTTGACCAAGCTTTTGGTCATCTGTCCTAATATTTCCTTATGTGGCTCGGTGTCAAATTTTGTTTGATAATGCTCCCATGAAGCACCTTGGAACGTTTTTCTATATTAAAAGCACAATAGAAATGCAAGTAATTGTTGATTTACTAGAAAACTGACTGCACATTACAAAAATAAATATGGGAGAGCAGCTCAGTTAGTATGGCCTTCTGAGATCTAGGCTTTAATGTAAAAACAGTTGACGACTACCTTACAGGGTTCCCTCTCATGGGAGGTGGTCCTTGGAGCCAGTGCTGTAGTGTAAGTGACCTGGTGCCAGTGCTATCTGAGATACTGAAACCCTCCTCAGGATTTATTTTGTATTAGTTGTTATATTATTCAATCTGGTGGATAGCTCTTTTGGCGTCAGAGGATGCAACAGTCTTGTTCTACAAGGGTAAGTTGTTCCAGTTGGAGAAGGGGCAGTGCAGCTTGAAGTGCACACTTGGTTATATTCTGAGCCAGCACGCGATGACACTTGGGCAGAATTAGTGTTTTCTGGACAGAAAAATCCATTGCTGCAGATACAGCTATTGTTGCACAGACAATAAAAATACTTAATTGGAGGAAGGCAAATTTCAGTGGGTTGAGAACGGATCTGGCCGGGGTAAATTGGAATCAAAGATTGGCAGGCAAAACTGTAATTGAACAATGGGTTGCCGTTAAAGAGGAGATGGTTTGGGTGCAGTCGAGGTACATTCCCACGAGGGGGAAAGGTAGGGCAATGAAAGCCAGAGCTCCCTGGATGATGAAAGAGTTAGAGAGTAAGATGAAGCAGAAAAAGAGCACGTATGACAGATGTCAGTTTGAGAATATGGCCTCGATATTCATTGAGCCGTGGAGGCGGGCTTGGAGGCGTGTGGGGGGTTAAAATCGCAAAAACTGGCGGGCGGGACTCCTCCCGCCTGGTTCCCAACTCCGAGCAATTTTAACTCAGTCGTGTCTGATGGTCCCGACTCCGTCCCACATCCGACAGGCGGGACTGGTCGTTAAAGCCCTTAACAACCACTAAATGGCTTCTATAATCCTATTTTGAAAGGGCCTTGCAAATTTAACCCTTTTCCCACGTGAAACACGCCTGGTGGGAAACACGAATGTGAAACCTGGCGGGAGCACTATTGGATTGCTGACTATCAACTGCAGGTCAACCATTAAAGAGGAGATTTGATCAGCCATGATTTGCAGGTGGCAGGACTTAGTGGTCTCAGGTCTGGGGCAACTTTTAGAAGGCTTAACCACACCTGTGGAAGGTTGGAGCCTCACACCCATCGCCAGTGTGACCTCCTGGGAAACCCCTCTCGACACCTTCACTCAGCGCTTCCTCAACGGAGGCATATACCAGAAGCATGGGAGCCATTTATTTCCTTCCCTTCTAGGCATTAGAGGAGCTCGAGCACCAGCCGTGGCAGCAGCAGAACCAGGAACAACAGCAGCAGCAGCAGGAGCGCCAGGCTGCTGCTCACCCACCTGAAGCTGCACAGGCCAGAAGGGGCCTGCGCCTGGAAGCCCGTCGGCGCAGGAGATACCCCCGAAACAGGGTCTACAGATGCAGGGTCAGCTACCTCAACATGTCTGAGCAGCAGTGCCAAAGGCGGCTCCGACTTTCGCGAGAGGTAGTGACTGACATCTGCGCAATGCTACAGCAAGACCTGCTGCCCAGAGGACCAGGTGGACAAGCATTACCAGTGGCCATCAAAGTCACCAATACAATCAACTTTTTTGCCTCAGGCTCATTCCAGGGATCAGCAGCAGACATCAGCGGCATCTCCCAGGCGGCTGCACACACTTGCATCACGCAGGTGACCAATGCCCTCTTTGCCCTCGCGCACAATCACATCCGTTTCACCAAGGATCGAGCAAGTGTCATGGTGCGAGCGGTTGGATTAGCTAATCTGGCAAGCTTTCCAAGGGTGCAGGGCGCCGTTGACTGCACACATGTGGCCCTTAGGGCACCCCATCGCAATCCAGGTATTTTTGTCAGCCGCAAGGGCTTCCACTCCCTCAATGTTCAGCTGGTGTGTGACCACAAGAAGGAGATTTTGCATGTTTGTGCCATGTACCCTGGCAGTTGCCATGACTCCTTCATACTGCGCCAGTCTAGTGTGCCTCCGCTATTCAGTCCGCCAGACCAACTTAACGGATGGCTATCCCCTGAGGACTTGACTAATGACGCCGTTGAGGAGGCCAGCCAACGAAGCTGAGGAGCGCTACAACTCCAGCCACATTTCCACCAGATCCATTATCGAGTAAACCATCGGTTTGCTGAAGATGCACTTCAGATGCCTGGATAGATGAGGTGGAGCCCTACAGTACTCAGCAGCCAGGGTCTCCAGAATCATTGTGCTGTGCACTTCACAACATGGCACAGTGTCGTGGCTTGCAGATTCCTGAGGACCAAGTGGCTCCTCACATATCCTCCTCAGATGAGGAGGAGGAGGAGGAGGAGGAGAAGTGCGAAAATGAACATCCTGCAGAGGCCCATCAACCAGCGGCAGCATTACGCGAGAACATTGCTGCCCGGGATGCAAGGAACGCACACATCCTGGCCAGATTTGCTTAGCCTAGTCAATCAAACACTTTTGCCTCACTGCTTCTTACCAGGGCTTTGACAATGGCCAAGAACCAGAGGATTCCTAGCACTCTGACCACCATACTGACAGTTGCAAGTATTCCTAAGGCCTCAATGTGGAAGTCCCAATAGCAAAATGACAGACGCCACAACTGCAACATTTGCCATCAGAATTTTTATATTCAATAACGACGTGATGGCATTTTTACAATAAACACAAAATTGCACCCAAGTGACTACCCTTGTGACTATTTGTGCAGAATTTTCCTCTTGTGCATGCTCCTACGTGGTGCCTCCCCTGTGGCTTCAGCAGATGTGGAGGCCCCTTGCTCACTTTCCTGCTGCTCCTGTCTTGACATCTTTGGTGAGCGTCCTCTGGGGTTGCGAGCCTGTGAGGGCTTGTCACCAGTCTGCTGCTCCTGCAGCTGTGCAGGGGTTGAGACGTCTATCTCACTTGGGTATGGACTCCAGTGGGGCTCTGACCGAGGGCTCTGCAGTGGCATGGAAGTGTGAGCTCTTGAAGAGGAGCCCCCACTTCCTTGAGGTCTGCCACCAACCTCCCTCTCATGGGTCAGGTCCCCCTCAGCACCTACAAGTGGCTGGAGAGCACCTTGCTGCACATCAGGGGGGCCATGGGGACCCGTATCTGCAATGGTAGTCCTACTCAGAAGGACTTCCATGAAGGTCTGGTTTCTCTGTTCAATAGATGCCCATCGCTCCTCAAGAAATGTCATTCTATTCTGAACAATGACCATATTTTCCATACCGTGGCGACTAAGCTCCTCCATGGCCGTAGCCATCCTCTCCTCTACCTTAGCCATCATCTCCTCTATGGTAGGCAGCCTTACCACGGAGGTAGCAATCCTTTCCACGGAAGTAGCCATCCTTTCCGTGGTGATGCGTTCATGCGCCAATGACTCCACAAAGGCTCTGCTCATGTTCGCTATGGACTCCTCCATTCGCTCCACACTCACAGCGACCCTAGAGACAAAACCTGCCAGAGACTCCTGCATCTGTGCCTGGAGTTCCATCACCTCTGATCTTATGGATGGACCCAGAGGCAGAGGGTTGACATGCTGCTGAGCCGAGCTGGCAGAGTCCTGCGCCCTCCGACTAGGACTCTCCACTGCTGTCCCTGTCTCCACAATCTGCTGATGCTCATTTGTGAGCTGTGATACACCAGGTGACAACACTACTCTATGTCCCGAAAGTCCCACCGAGGTGTGAGTGTCTGCGCTGGTGCTGGATGCGCTGAATTCTGCTGACGCTGCACCCTCAGAGATTGCAGCTTCCTCTGAGGAGTCTGGCTGCTCAGCCTCTTCTTCCTGGCTAGGGGGGACGGATGCTTGTGATGGTCCTGTGGGGGAGTAAAGGAAAGAGTCAGTGATGTGATGCAAAGGCTACATGCACATAGCTTTTTGCAAATGCTCATAAGTCCATCTGTTACAGCTTCACAATCATTATCAGCGACTCATGCAATGTCAAAGAGAGAGATGGGAAACTTTTCTGTCACCAGCTTGCTGTGTTACACCCGTCTGTCCGTCCCCCACGTGCAAATCATCCTCTATTCCCATAATTTCCAGGACGGCCTCCTCCCAGGGGGTCAGGTGGGCTATTGAGGCTGTCCCTCCTCCTGTCCTGGCTCGCTCTCTTTTGTTGTGAGCTCTCTTTTCCTGCAATGAGGGAGACAAGTGGAGGTTGAGTGAGAATGAAGGAGTGAGTGTAGAGATTGCATAGAATAGATACTTAGAAGGAGACAAAGATGGAGTGAGGTTGCAAGACCAAGGGCCCTCCCTGGGTGTTGTCAGTTGTGTTCAAAGCATCAGAGTGATAGGGATTGTGAGGGCTGCATGGTCAAATAGTTATGTGAATGAGAGCATAGAGAGAGAGGGAATGGGTAAGGGTGCATGGATGTCAGTGTCCAGTGGGATGTGGAGGAAGAGATTGCTAAAGCTGAGTGCTGGTGAGGAAAGGCAATGGGGATCAGATTGAGGGTGATGGGAAATTCATACTCACTTTTCCAGTGTGCTGAAGGTCATGAAATCTTTTCCTGCACTGTATCCAGCTTCTGCGAGTGACTCCCAAGGAGTTGACCTCCTCAACCACCTGCATCCACACTGCCTTGGTCTGAGTGGGAGGCCTCTTCCTCCCTGATGAAGGGAAGAGCACCTCCCTGTTGGCCCTAGCCCCATCCACTAATGCTTGCAGTGCCACCTCATCAAAGCGAGGAGCTGATCTGGCCCTCCCACTTGTCATATTTGCTGCAGCTCCCTCACACTGCACAGTCAAGAAGCTTGGCAGTCTGCAGAAGAAGCAAGGCTTGCTGTGGACCTTAAATGCAGCAGCAATGATGACATCATCAGAGGGGACTTTCAGTCATGAAAAACCCATTTGCAAAGGCTTCCCACACGTTGGAAATCAATTGGCCAATTCAGTTAAAATTGCATCAATCTCCCACATCCATTTAGGTTCATGTGGGAAACATGAAATTCAGATAACACGACACCATCCTGCACCTGAGTTAAAATCCCCCCCTACAAGTGAGAATCAGGCTGAATATAGAAAGTTCAGAGGGGAAGTGAAAAAGAAAATAAGAGGGGCAAAGAGAGAGTATGAGAATAGATTGGCAGCTAACATAAAAGGGAATTCAAAAGTCTTCTATAGACATATAAATAATAAATGGGCAGTAAGAGGAGGGGTGGGGCCGATTAGGGACAGAGGCAGAGGGCATGGCTGAGGTACAAAATGAATACTTTGGATCTGTCTTCACCAAGGAAGAAGATGCTGTCAAAGTCATAGTGAAGGAGGAGGTAGTGGAGATACTGGATGAGATAAACATTTATAAAGAGGAGGTACTAGAAAGGCTGTCTGAACTTAAAGTAGATAAGGCACCAGGACCTTCCAATCCTCCTTGGATACGGGGGTGGTGCCAGAGGACTGGAGAATTTCAAATGTTACACCCTTGTTCAAAAAATGGTGTAAGCATAAACCCAGCAACTACAGGCCAGTCAGTTTAACCTCGGTAGTGGGGAAGCTTTTGGAAACAATAATCAGGGACAAAGTTAACAGTGACTTGGACAAGTATGGATTAATTAAGAAAAGCCAGCATGGACTTTTTAAAGGCAAACCGTGTTTAATGAACTTGATTGAGATTTTTGATGAGGTAACAGAGAGGGTTGATGAGGGCAATGTGGTTGACGTGGTGCACATAGACTTCCAAAAGACGTTTGACAAAGTGCCACATAATAGACTTGCCAGCAAAGTTGAAGCTCATGATACAAAATTGGCTAAGTGACAGGAAACAGAGTAGTGGTGAATGGTTGTTTTTCGGACTGGAAGAAGGTATAGAGTGGTGTTCCCCAGGGGTTGGTACTAGGACCACTGCTTTTCTTGATATATATTAATGACTTGGACTTGGGAGTACAGGGCACAATTTCAAAATTTGCAGATGACACAAAACTTGGAAGTTTAGTGAACAGTGAGGATAGTGATAGACTTCAAGGAGACATAGACAAGCTGGTGAAATAGGCGGACATGTAGCAGATTAAATTTAACTCAGAAAAGTGCAAAGTGATACATTTTGGTAGGAAGAATGAGGAGAGGCAATATAAACTAAATGGTACAATCCTAAAGGGGGTGCATGAACAGAGAGACCTGGGGGTATATGTGCACAAATCATTGAAGGTGGCAGGGCTGTTTGGGAAAGCAGTTAAAAAAGCAGACAGGATACTGGGCTTCATAAATAGAGGCATAGAGTACAAAAGCAAGGAAGTTATGATGAACCTTTATAAAACACTGGTTCGGCCTCAACTGGAGTATTGTGTCCAATTCTGGGCACTGCACTTTAGGAAGGATGTAAAGGCTTTAGAGAGGGTGCAGAAAAGATTTACAAGCATGATTCCAGGGATGAGGGACTTCAGTTACGTGGATAGATTAAAGAAGCTGGGGTTGTTCCCCTTGGAGCAGGGAAGGTTGAGAGAAAATTTGATAGAGGTATTCAAAATCATGAGGGGTCCAGACAGATTAGAAGAGAGAAATTCCCATTGGCGGAATGGTCGAGAACCAGAGGATACAGATTTAAGGTGATTGGCAAAAGAATCAAAGGTGACTTGAGGTAAAACTTTTTTATGCAGCGAGTGGTTAGGATCTGGAATGCACTGCCTGAAAGGGTGGTGGAGGCAGACTTAATCATGGCTTTCAAAAGGGAATTGGATAAGTACCTGAAGAAAAAATATTTGCAGGGCTACGGGGAAAGGGCGGGGGAGTGGGACTAGCTGAAGTGTTGTTGCAGAGAGCCAGCACAGGCTCGATGGGCCAAATGACCTCCTTCTGTGCTGTAACCATTCTAGGATTCTAGGATTCTATTCTATGACCATTTGGACAAATGAATCATTTAATACTTGACTGATACTCTGATAGGTCACATATGCACTACAGCTGCAGTGAAATAGTACTAATTTTATCAGGCGATTATAGGCTACAAAATGTTAAATTAATAAATCATTATTTGTGTTTTTTTCCATCTGGAATTTTAGTTTCCAGTGCACTTTTAAATGATTAAACTCAGGTATTCCTTACAAATCTGCATTCTGTTACCCACAAAAAGATGGCAGAATCATTAATGAGCAACATTAAAATATCTTCTGAAATCTGTTTTACTTTGTCATGAATTTTAAATATTCTTTATGTTACTAAAGCTATATGTACTGGGGCATATTAGTGTCCTAATGCATAACTTTCTGGTACATTTGGTATAGCTATCATTAGAAGATAAAATCAGTATGAACCTAATCTTATTCACATGTCAGGAGCAGATTTGAACTCCTCAGATACCTCTCTTCATTGATATAGTTACTATTATCATTAGCAGTCCGTGCTTTCCAGTCCCAATTAAAAAAAACACAGTACATAATTTTGCTGCCAAGCCAACTGTCTCAGGCTGATCCAGACTTTTCATAACCTCAGTGTTCCATTCAACCCCAAGCTGAGCTTCCAACCCCATATCCTCTCCATCACAGATACATCATTCAATAGGTAAACAGATTGTACACTTCCCCTTACATAGCATCATCTACCTTCACCTGTACCTGAGCCTGTCTGCCACTGAACTCTCATCCATGCCTTTGTCACCTTCAGACTCGACACTTTCTAATGATTTTCTGGCCAGCCTCCTATCCTCCACCTCCTGTAAAGTTCAGCTCATCCAAAACTCTGCCTCTTGTATCCTATCCTTATAGTCCCACTCGCCCTTTGCCCCTGTCCTCACTGCCTTGCAGAGGCTCCCAGTGCCCCAAATTTAAAATTCTTGCCTTTATGTTTAAATCCTTCTATGGATTAGCCCCTGCCTATCTCTGGAAACTCTTCCAGTGCTACAACTCTCCTCTCAAACTCTTCCACTTGTGCATCTCCCCCCACTTTGCCCTACCATTGGTGGTCATGTTTTCACCTGCCTCGACCCCATGCACTGGAATTCCCTCCTTAAACCACTCCACCGCCCCCTCCTCCTTTAACACGTTCCTTATAACCTACCTCTATGACCAACCTTTTGGTCACCCCATCCAGATATCTACTTTGGCTTAAGTCCATTTTTTCCCTTATGCCTGTGAGAAGCACCATGGGTTTTTTCTCTACTCTAAAGGCACTATATAAATGCAAGTTGTCATTTTTATTGTTGTTGTCAGCAACTGCTCAACTGGGCTGCTTTAAAATCATATATTTACATATATTTGTAAAAAAAAATAGTCATGAGGGGAAAACAATCAAATTGGGCAGGATTGCGATTTTCCACCAACACAAGCAGCAGTCGCACCCTCAGAGGTGAAATCACTTCCTGCATTCCTTAGCATAATAGCTGCTATGCTGACACCTTTTGGTGACACATGTTAAGAACGCAACAATATCCATGTGACACGAGTTTGCTTTTATGTAATGCAGTGCTTCACATTCCTTAAACATTTCCAAACTTTTGTGTGACTACTTTAAATTTTAAATCAAAATTATTATATCCGTGTATAATTGAGACACGGACTGCAGGAGTTGATTATAACAAGTCTTTACTGAATGGAGACAACCTGGAAACTGAAACTACAGAAGCCTGCTAGGGCCTTTTATACAGGGGTGGTCATTGCCGGTACTGCAGTCTGAGACCAGTTATTCCCTTAAAGGTACATACACAACAATTCCTCCCCTTTTAGGTAAACAGTACATAACATTCATTTAACAACTAAATAATAACTAATTACAATTACGGTTGCTAGATACATTGGTTGAAGTTAAGCAATTATAAGTTCAGTCTTTGAGGAGGCTTCCTGATTCTGTCTGGATAACGCCTCTTTGGGATATCAGGTTCTTCTGGCAAGGTTGAGTCGGGATCAATGTCGTTGTTTGGTCCGCCTGCTTCCAATATCATCGATTCTGCGGTAGATGCAATTGGTACTTCGGTTTCATTGCCAGGTGTATCAGATCGTGGTGTGGAGTTGACGTTTTCCAGTGACTCTAGAATCTGGTCAGCATGGCATCTTACAATGCTCTCTCCAATGTCCACGGTATACATTAGAGGTCCTTGCCGTGTTCAGATCGTTCCTGGCTGCCATTTCTCTGTGCGGTAGTCCCGGGCCAAAACTGGTTGACCTATCTTAAAACTCCTGGTCGGCCTTTCATTCATATTCTGAAACTGCCTGTTCGCCACATCTCTTCTGACGTTTGGCTTAACCAAATCCAAGCGGCATCGTAGTCTTCGATTGAAGAACATCATGGCTGGAGTTTGGTTGGTAACCGCATGTGTCGCATTCCGGTAGGCAAACAAGAAGTTATCCACCTTGTGTTGTAGGGGTATATCTTCATTACACATTGCCTTGATAGCCTTCTTGAATGTTTGAACTAACCTCTCGGCCAATCCATTAGTGGCTGGATGATATGGGGCGGATGTGTAATGCTTAACACCATTGTTCTTTAAGAACCTCCGGAACTCTTCAGACACAAACTGTGGTCCATTGTCAGAGCAAATCTGTTCAGGCAGCCCATTCCTGGCGAATATGGTTCGTAAGACTGTGATAGTTTTTTCTGTGGTGGTTGAGGACATTTTTATTACCTCTGGCCACTTTGAATGTGCATCCACCGCAATTAAAAACATCGAGTCCATAAAGGGACCAGCAAAATCAATGTGCACCCTTTGCCATGGAGATGAGGGCCACTCCCATGGATGTAGAGGGGCTTGTGGTGGGGCGTTTTGGACCTTCTGGCATCCTGTACAGCTCTTGGTCATCTCTTCGATTTCTTTATCGATTCCCGGCCACCACGCAAACGCTCTGGCTAAGTTCTTCATTTTTACCCCTCCCAGATGACCCTCATGAAGCTCATTGAGCACTCTATCCTTCAATTTGGGTGGCATTACTACTCTGGATCCACACATCAAGGTTCCTCTGCACACTGACAGCTGTTCTCTTCTCGGCGAGAATGCTGGCAGCAGTGGTTCGCCATGTGCTGGCCATCCCTTCACCGTTAAATCATAGACCCAGGAGAGTGTCGGGTCATTTCGTGTTTCCTTTTCTATGTTTGCATTCGTCACAGGGAGACATTCGACTATAGTCGAGTGGAATAACTCCACTGGATCCACTGCCAGTTCTTCTTCCACCATCGGCAACGGTAGGCGCGACAATCCATCAGCATTCCCATGCTGTTTAGTTCCTTTGTACTCAATGTCATATTGGTGTGCCCCTAGGAAAAGGGACCACCTCTGTAGCCGTTGTGCCGTCATTATCGGTACGCCCTTCTGAGGGTTGAAAATGGAGACGAGAGGTTGATGATCAGTTAGTAGAGTAAATTTCTGACCGTGCAGATAGTGATTGAACTTCTTCACCCCCCACACCAGGCTGAGGGCCTCTCTGTCAATCTGGGCGTAGTTACGCTCGGCTGAAGTTAACGAGCGTGACGCAAAAGCTATCGGCCTCTCTGAACCATCAAGGAATTTATGTGACAGTACCGCCCCAACACCGTAGGGAGACGCATCACACACCAGTCTTATCGGTAGTGATGGGTTGTAGTGAGCCAATACTTCTCTTGAAGTGATTAGGTCCTTACTCTTCTGAAAGGCCCGCTTACATTCATCGCTCCATTTCCATGTTACTCACGTTCATAGTAGGGCGTTCAGTGGATGCAGAATTGTGGACAAATTCGGCAAAAACTTATGGTAGTAATTCACCAATCCGAGGAATTACCTCAGTTGCGACACATTTTCAGGCGCTGGAGCCTTAACTACCGCTTCAATTTTGTCAGGGGACTTATGCAACCCCTCTTCATCAATCACGTGGCCACAATACGATATCTGTTTCTTAAAAAACTCGCACTTGGGGCGATTGGCTCGTAGCCCATGTTCACGTAGTCTAGTGAGAACCTGCTCTAGGTTGGCAAGGTGTTCACTGTCATCTTCACCTGTCACTAGGATGTCGTCCAAGTAACACTGAGTCCCCGGAATCCCTTGCAGGACTTGTTCCATCGCTCTTTGCCATATCGCCGGAGCTGATGCTACTCCGAATACCAGTCGATTATACTGGTAAAGACCTTTGTGAGTGTTTATTGTGAGATACTTCCTAGAGGATTCTTCAACCTCCATCTGCAAATATGCTTGTGCTAGGTCAATTTTTGTAAAACGCTTCCCTCCAGATAGTGAGGCGAAGATATCTTCTATCCTTGGAAGAGGATATTGTACTGTGTGAAGGACTGGGTTCACCGTCACCTTGAAGTCCCCACAGATGCAAACTTTCCTTGGCTCCTCAGACTTATTGTTTAACGTTTTCTTCATGACAGGAACGATGGGTGTCGCCCACTCGCTCCAGTCTACCTTAGATAACACGCCTGCCTTCTCCAGATTCTCCAGCTCTGCCTCGACGGCTGGCCGAATTGCATATGGTACCGGTCTTGCTTTGAAAAACTTGGGAATTGCATTCTCCTCTATTTTTATCGAGGCGGTTACGCCTTTAAGAGTGCCCAGTTCTTGTTGAAATACCTCTTTGGCGTCAGCTAAGATTGTTGACAATTGTCCAGGAGTGACGTCGTCATCCTTTTAACCAGCCACCGTCAGTGCCTGAATGGAGTGCCAGTCTAAACTTATCTTTCTGATCCATTCACATCCCAATAACGGTGGTCCACCATCTTGCAGAATGTAGAGATACAATTTCCGTATTTTCTTGCCGTTGTATTCGACAGGCACCCTTATTTTTCCTCTGGGGTATACTTTTTGCCCCGTATATGTCCTCAAGACAATGGATGTCTCTCTCAAGGGTATGTGTGAGAATAGCCGCTCGTAGTCTCGCCGATTCATGACGGTTAGAGCTGATCCTGTATCCAATTCCATTTTGACTTGGGACCCTGCTATCGTGAGGGTGACCCAAATGGTTCGGTGATCCTCTTTTGCGATTACGTTGTGAAGTTTGAAACAGCTTAGTCTCTTGTTCCCGGATTCACTATCGCTCATCTGATCTTCGGAACTACTGTCCGTCATCTTTTGTACTTTCCTGTACGGTTCCTTAGCAGCCTTTTTGTTGTCATTGGTCTTCTTCCCAGACCTGCAAACTCGTGCAATGTGTCCCATCTTTCCGCATTGCCTGCATATTTTGTCCTTGGACCAGCAGTCCTTCTGGTCATGGTTTGTTCTGCCGCAGCGATAACATTTTGCAAATCCCCGTGTCATTTCGTGGGTGCCGTATTCCTGTGGCTTTTGTTGTATTTCCGCAGCTCCCCTTGCTGCTGCTTCGTACGATACTGCCACGCTGAAAGCCTTATCTAGCGTCAGCTCTTTCTCTGAGAGCAACCTCTTCTGGGTTCCTTCACTCAGGAGTCCACAGACAAATTTGTCCCGTAAGGTATCTGCCAGTCCTGCTCCGAACTGGTAGTGCTTTGATAGCTTGCGTAGTTCCGTAAGGTAATCAGCATTGCTCTCATTTTTATGCTGATTTCTCCTGTGGAATTTAAATCTTTCTGCTATCAGCAGCGGTGTAGGATTTAGGTGTTCCTGTAGGATAGCAACAATTTCGTTAAAACTCTTCGCCTTCGGTTTGGCTGGAGTAATCAGGTCCCGCAATAGGCCGTACGTTCTTGCGCCCATTAAATTTAGCAATACTGATGCCTTTTTCTCATTGGCTATTTCGTTTGCCTCGCAATATACCTCGACTCTTTCCACATATGTGGTCCAGTCTTCTATTGCATTATCGAAGGCAGTGATATCGCCAGTCTTTGGCATCTTGAAAATCTAAGATGGCGCCTCCCGCGCTTTGCCTTCATCTCCGATGGATCAAAATGGCGCCTCCCGCGCTTTTCCTTCTTCCCCGCCGAGTTAAGATGGTGCCTCCCGCGCTTTCCCACCGCTGCTGCTGCTGCCAACGCTGTTGCTGGCGATTATATTTATTTTACTATCCTGTAATGGCGACGCCCTATGGTCTTTGCGCCTCCCCGATCGCTGCTGCCAACGCCGCTCTCCGCGGTATTTTTATTTTTCTATCGCGCTTCAATATTTGCTCTGTTAATTGAAGAACCATTCCCGTCGTGGAGCGGACCCTCTGGGATACTTCCCTCCCTCTTCTTAGGTCCGAACGCTGCCCGGCTGCGAAGCACCGGCCGCGCCCTGTGTGCTCCACCCTCTCTCTCTCTCTCTTTGCTTCCTGACTCGCTGCCCGGCCCCATTGCAGAGCCACCCGATCAAGCTCTAGCCCGCCGCAGCCCAGGAAGGATCAGTGCACTACCTGCCACCAGCCCGATTAGCTGGGAAACCACAGACTGGAGACCAAGCCTGGCTCTCGACAGTCTCTGCTGCACTTTTCAATTCAATGATTTGGAGGGCGGTTGCCCATGGTCGACGCCCATTTCTCGAGTTCCTTTGGATTATTTTTTTTTCTTTCTTCTGGCTTCGACCTTCAATAACGTCGTCTGAGGTGCTGCCGAGTTGTAGGTAAGTTCGTTTCTTACTCGTCGCCAGTATTATGTCCGTGTATAATTGAGACACGGACTGCAGGAGTTGATTATAACAAGTCTTTACTGAATGGAGACAACCTGGACACTGAAACTACAGAAGCCTGCTAGGGTCTTTTATACAGGGGTGGTCACTGCCGGTACTGCAGTCTGAGACCAGTTATTCCCTTAAAGGTACATACACAACAAAAATGAAAACCTCATTTTGCAGTTTACATAGAAACCAGCTTTAGCATGATTCAGGAAATGGGTTTCAGTTATTTCTGCTTAAAGTACTGTTTTGCATTGGGGACATGGATTTCCCTATGGGACAACTTACTTTCTCCCGTGTGGGTGTCTCTGTGTTGGTGCTTGCATAAGTAAGTTGTCATGATGCATTTGGTGAGGAGATGACAGCAATTAAGACTGTGGTTCCAGCAGCTAATTCCCCAGTGGAAGTGCCTAGGTGATTGTCATTGTGGGCGGCCTCTTCCTGCAAGGCACCCTCTATGATGATGTGAAACACAGAAGAGCTTGTTTAGATGTATACACAGCGATATTCTCATTTGAAGAAATAATTGCTGAGTATCAGGGCATTCAAATACCTTGAGAATGCACATAAAACTGAGACTACCTACAATGAGCATTTCCCAGCTTTTACCAGACCTCTGTTGCCACCTCACCTTCTCCCACAGGCTCTCCTGTTTGCCTGGCAATGATTTGCAGTGCTACTTCTTCGTGTGCACTCAGGATTTTCAGCACTGCTGCTCCTCCCTGGTTCTATTTCTTTGGTGCTGTTTGTAGCTTTTTTTTTCCTTTGGAGGGAGAGAAGGCAATGTTAAAAACATATGAATGGCATAGACACTTTACCCCAAATGTGTGCATGCACCCCATGATGAAATGTGGAGGTGCATTGTCTCTGAATCACGTCCTTGAAGACTAGCTGTAGCATTTGAGGCAAGTAATGTAAGTTGGCAAAGTGGTATTGAGTAAAGAAGGTGCTTCAGTGTTTGCAGAGGTTGCCCTTAGCAGAAATATGTTCCTCTGACACCCAGATGCTGAGATAGAACGACTTTGAGAGGTAAGGAGGTGAGTGAAGGCTGTCTTTGTAGTAAAGGATGTGTATTAGCAAGAGTGCCCAGACTTACCTTAGCTACCCTTGTGAGGTCATTGAATCTCTTCCGGCACAGTGTGACAGTTCTTGGGGTAGCACTGATTGCCTCTGCCACCTCGCTCTAGACAGCCTGCATCACCCTCTTGGAGGCTTTCCTGCCCTTAATGCCCAATAATCTTAATCTTCTGGCCCAGGCTTCTATGAAAAGGACATCCATGGATGTGTCCAAGAATCTGAGAGCCCTTCGATCTGTTGACACCCCCAGTGCTGCTGCTGCTTCTTCAGCCATTCTTGCAGAAATATTATGCTGCCCTTTGACTGGCTGCAGCCCTTCAGAGGCTGCACTACAATTATATTTCCCTCTCTCAGAAGCAATAAACCTATCAGGAGTGGTATTACCATTCCAAAGTGGTAGTTTCACATTGCTGGGTGATATTCCCGCTAATGTGTCAATGGGAGGGAAATCTAGGCCATACACCTTTTTATTCCCATGTGGTTTATCAGGGCACGTGTGTGTACCCAGTCTTCATATTGTCTCTGGGGGAATGGGGAGGGAGCCTATTCTCTCTAAAAGGGTAAGCGCATATGATGCAAGATGCAATATCTATAGTCTCTGTTGCTCAAGGATAATATGTACATCTGTTCTTTCTGGCAACCTGGCAGGCTATAACCTCCCTGGTGGTCCTGCAGGATATGTGCCCTGGCAGTACCTCAGAATATGTCTCTCCATTGGACCAGCTTGGCAAATCTTGACAGTCTAGCAAAATGTTTATTCCCTGACTTAGGAATGGCAGAGCCAACAAAACAAGGAGATGTGCAAATGTTTGATGCAATAATGACAGTTGTGTTGCCTGTACATAACTAATACAAACCAACAAAACTTATCTCAGTACATGCACAGTGACATTTTATTATCTGAATCAACCAGATTGTACAATTTTTTTAATTTTCTCTAGAAATTGAGCATTGCCCCACTTTGGACTGATTTAGGCTTGAAATTCTATTTGAAGCTCATTCTTAGATCACCATCCAGAGAGAGGTATATGTTACAACATTTCTTAACATTTGTTTCTTTTCCTAGAAGTAGATTTGTTATTTTTATCCTACACAGAATGGACTACAATAATAACTGTAGCTTGTCATTTCCAGTCAGATTCTGCTTTCACTACACTCCACCAAATAAAATAAAGAAAGCAGCAACTCGAGGCACTGTGGCACGCAATGGGCAGGATTTTCATTGGGCCGTGGAGTCGGGATTGGAGGTGTGGGGGAGGGGGGGGGTTAAAATCCCGAAATCAGGGGTCCCGACCCCATCCCACACCCAAACCCCCGCCTACCCGAGGCGGGAAGGGATTATTGCCAATTAACTGCCTGTTAACAGGCAGTTTTTAGCCTAATCCCTATTTTTAAGGTTGAAGTGTGGGATTCCCGATGGCTCCAAACCATGCCAAGTTAGAGGAGGCGGGCCGTCGGGTTGAAGGACTTGGAGGGGTCGAGATGTCAGTGTTCAGGTGAGTGATGTGTGCATGAGTGCAAAGGTAAGTGTGTTTGGTGTGTCTAAAGTGATTAAAGAAGTTTAAATTACCTTTTCTTACCTTTTCAGCCTTTCTTCCTTTAGGTCTCGGGAGTTCCTCATCTCACTGGCACAGAAAGCAGAATAGTTGCGAACTGTCAAAAGTGACAGCCTTCAACTTTCTGTGCAGGAGAGATTTCTAACTGAGTCTGTGGAGAAGGACTCAGGTTAGAAGTAAGACTGTCAGGGGTCGATTTTCAGTGTGCTGTGAGGCGGGCTTTTAGGCGTGCAGGGGGCAAAAATCTCGAATTTGGGGGTCCCGACACCATCCCGCCCAAAACCCGCCTCCACATAAGTTTCACAGGAGGCGGGTACCTGCCCCGCACTGGGACCCGCAGACCCAAGGCGGGAAGGGATTAGTGCCAATTAACTGCCTGTTAACAGGTAGTTAACAGGCAGTTTTTAGCCTAATCCCTATTTTGAGGGGTGTCGTGTGGGATTCCAGACGGCTCCAAACCACGGCGGGCCGTCGGGTTGAAGGACTTGGAGGGGTCGCGATGTCGGTGTTCAGGTGAGTGATGGGTGCATGAGTGCAAAGGTAAGTGTGTTTGGTGTGTCTAAAGTGTGTAAAGAAGTTTAAATTACCTGTACTTACCTTACCAGCCTTTCTTCCTCTAGGTTTCGGGAGTCCATCACTCAGCCGGCACTGAAAGCAAAATGGCTGTGAGCTGTCAAAAGTGACAGCCTTCAGCTTTCATTGCCAGTGAGACTTCTAACTGAGTCTGTGTAGAAGGACTCAGGTTAGAAGTCAGACTGTCAGTGTTTGACAGCTTCAAACAGCTGTGAAACACTGATATTTCATCTGTCAAGACCTCTTGACAGATGAAATTTCAGTCTGTGACGTCACCTGTTGCTGGGTGGCCCTTAATTGGCCTGCTGAGCCCACTGGGTGGGCTCAACAAGGTCAATCAAGGGAAAATCGCGTCGATTGGCCGGACGTCGATGTAGGCGGGACTAAAATCCGAAAGTTGTAGTCCCGCTTCCTTCCCGGCTGCTGAATGAAAATCGACCCCTCAGTATTTGACAGCTTCAAACAGCTGTGAAACGCTGATATTTCATCTGTCAAAACCTCTTGACAGATGAAATTTTAGTCTGTGACGTCACCTGTTGCCGGGTGGCCCTTAATTGGCCTGCTGAGCCCACTGGGCGGGCTCAACAAGGTCAATCAAGTTAAAATCGCGTGGATTGGCCACATCTCGATGGAGGCGGGACTACAACCCCAAAAGTTGTAGTCCCGCCTCCTAACCGACTCCTGAATGAAAATCCAGCCCAATATGTTGGCACCACATCGATTCACTTTAGAAAAAAGGAGATTTCAGACCCAAGGTGGTGCCACAGAGAATGGATATCTGTGTTTCACAGTTTTATTCTTTTTTCTGATATTTTTCCCCCTTTTTTCTCGTCCTGAAGGTAGATATTGTAACTGTGCTGCTTTACCCTCCAACACCTCATGCAAGTGGCCGTTCTTCATGTATGAGCCTAAATAGTGCACTTGGATGTAAAGCATCACCCGGGTGGAGCACAGAAAAGAAAATTGAGCAGGGGAGGAATCCTGCCTGGTTTTTCATCTGTTAATTTAAATGGATGGATTTTTGGGTGATCTTCCCCATCCCATTCTTTGCACTTCCAAGTGCTAAAGAGGAAAATATATCCCTCATTATTGGCAGGTATTCCAGCTCAGCCTGATCCTGTTCTCAACCAACATTTCTAGGAGTGGGACCGGTTAACCGTCAACTGCGGGAACCCAGGATGATTTTATTTTTAGCCAAGTACGCTGAGGCCAATTTAGCATCCCAACTCAAAACAGACTGGGGATTGAACCTGGGATGTTACTGGTCTATGTGGCTTGATGCAGGTACATTTGACCATGAAGCAATCAGAGAAGACTATGATTTCATTCTTACTGGGGAGGCTAAAGGTGGACATGCTTAGATTCTAGAGTGGACAGATTGTAAAGAATCATTTAACAGTGCACATACATTCAGTATAACATTCACATGTGTGTTAAAAAATGAAAGGAATATATTGTTGAGCTGGGGAAATTGGAGCAAATTATCTGTGGATGCAATACTTTATTTTGATGTTGCTTAAGCAGATGTATGGTTTTTATTTCCACAGTTGTATAACCAATCAAGCGCTACCTATATTGAATTGTGAAGAGTGTTTTCATTTGCAGGTTCATAGCTGAAAGGTTACATGCCCCGTCAATAATTTTTTGCTGTCCTTTATTAATTGGATTAATTAAAGCCTAGATTTTCCACCCAAATTACACTGGTTGTGTGTGTGTGTGTGTGTGTGTGTGTGTGTGTGTGTGTGTGGTGGGGGGGGGCGGAGGGGGGGAGGGGTTGACATAATTGGAGCACAACTTTGACCCTTTGATTAAGACCCTGTTTGCCTGGGGCGGGCACCTGACACACAGCTACAAGCAAGTCAGTTAAAATGGTGGAGGGTTTGGAAATGTACAGGAAGGGTGCAGGGCAGCCACAGGCATGACTTTAATGCTTCACCCACACCATAAAGACAACTAATCCTTAATACCACTTTGAACATTTTTTTAAAAAGGAAGTGTCTTGCTTGCTTCCATTTGTAGCCAGAAAACTGAGAAGTGCAAAAACGATAGGGCAGTAATAGTAGGGGATTTCAACTACCCCAAAATTAGCTGGGATAAAATTAGTGTGAAGGGTATAGAGGGTGTGGAATTCCTAAAATGCATCCAGGAGAACTTTTTTAGCCAGTATGTAGCAAGCCCAACAAGGGAGGGGGCGGTTCTGGACTTAGTTTTAGGGAATGAAGCTGAGCAGGTAGAAGGCGTATCAGTGGGGGAGCATTTTGGTGCTCATGGCCATAATTCTGTTAGATTTAAGGTAGTTATGGAAAAGGACAAGGATAGACCAGGAATAAAAATTCTAAATTGGGGAAAAGTAAATTTCGCTAAGCTCAGAGGGGATTTAGCCATAGTGGACTGGAAACAGCTACTTGAAGGTAAATCAGTGTCAGAGCAGTGGGAGGCATTCAAGGAGGAGATCCGGAGGGTTCAGACCAAACATGTGCCCTTAAAGAAAAAAGGTGGGACTAACAAATCTAGAGCCCCCTGGATGTCTAGAGACATACAGGGTCAGATAAAGAAAAAAAGGGAGGCGTATGACAGATACCGAGGGCTAAATACTCCAGAATCTTTAGAGGAGTACAGAAAGTGCAGGGGTGCAATTAAAAAGGATATTAGGAAAGCAAAGAGAGAGCATGAAAAATTCTTGGCAAGCAAAATCAAGGAAAACCCAAAGATGTTTTACAAATATATTAAGAGTAAGAGGATAACTAAAGAAAGGATAGGGCCTATTAGAGATCATGAGGGTAATCTGTGTGTGGAGGCGGGAGACGTCGGTAGGGTTCTTAATGAATACTTTGTGTCTGTTTTCATAAAGGAGTGGGGCGAAGCAGACATTGCTATTGGGGGGGAGGAGTGTGAAATATTAGATGAAATAAATATAGTGAGAGAGGATGTATTAAGGGGTTTAGCAGCTTTAAAAAAGTGGATAAATCCCCAGGCCCAGATGAAATGTATCCCAGGCTGTTAAGCGAAGCAAAAGAGGAAATAGCAGAGGCCCTGACCATCATTTTTCAATCCCCTCTGGCTTCAGGTGTGGTGCCGGAGGACAGGAGTACTGCTAATGTGGTACCCTTGTTTAAAAAGGGAGAAAAGGATAGACCGAGTAATTACAGGCCAGTCAGCCTAACCTTGGTGGTGGGAAAATTATTGGAAAGAATTCTGAAGGACAGGATAAATCTTCATTTAGAAAGACACGGATTAATCAAGGATAGTCAGCACGGATTTGTTAAGGGAAGGTCGTGTCTGACAAACTTGATTGAATTTTTTGAGGAGGTAACCAGGAGGGTAGATGAGGGTAGTGCATTTGATGTAGTGTATATGGACTTTAGCAAGGCTTTTGATAAGGTTTCACATGGCAGACTGGTCATGAAGTTAAAAGCCCATGGGATCCAGGGCAAAGTGTCAAGTTGGATTCAAAACTGGCTCAGAGGCAGGAAGCAGAGGGTAATGGTTGATGGGTGTTTTTGTGACTGGAAGGCTGTTTCCAGTGGGGTTCTGCAGGGCTCAGTACTAGTCCCTTGCTTTTTGTGGTATATATCAACAATCTAGACTTGAATATAGCGGGTATGATTTAGAAGTTTGCAGATGATACTAAAATCGGCTATGTGGTTGATATTAAAGAAGGACGCTGTAGACTGCAGGAAGATATCAATAAATTGGTCAGGAGGGCAGAACAGTGGCAAATGGAATTCAACCTGGAGAAGTGTGAGGTAATGCATTTGGGGAGGGCTAACAAGGAAAGGGAATACACATTAAATGGTAGGACACTGAGTAGTGTAAAGGAATAAAGGGACCTTGGAGTGCATGTCCACAGATCCCTGAAGGTAGCAGGCCAAGTAGATAAGGTGGTTAAGAAGGTATACGGAATGCTTGCCTTTATTAGCCGTGGCATAGAATACAAGAGCTTATGCTTGTTATGCTTCAACTGTATAAAACACTAGTTAGGCCTCAGCTAGAGTACTGCATGCAGTTCTGGTCACCATATTACAGGAAAGATGTGATTGCACTAGAGAGGGTACAGAGGAGATTTACAAGGATGTTGCCGGGAGTAGAGAATTTTAGATATGAGGAAAGACTGGATAGGCTGGGTTTGTTTTCCTTGGAACAGAGAAGGCTGAGGAGAGACCTTATTGAGGTGTATAAAATTATGAGGGGCATAGATAAAGTGAATAGAAAGGACCTATTTCCCTTAGCAGAGGGATCAAAAACCAGGGGGCACAGATTTAAAGTAATTGGGGGAAGGTTTAGAGGGGATTTGAGGAGAAATGTCTTCACCCAGAGGGTTATGGGGGTCTGGAACTCACTGTCTGAAAGGGTGGTAGAGGCAGGAACCCTAACCACATTTAAAAAGTACTTGGATGTGCACTTGGGATGCTCTAACCTGCAGGGCTACGGACCAAGAGCTGGGAAGTGGGATTAAGCTGGATAGCTCTTTGTTGACCAACGTGGACACGATGGGCTGAAATGGCCTCCTTCCGTGCTGTAACTTTCTATGATTCTATGAATATCTCTACTAATGGCTTCTCTTCCCATCCCTGCACTGTCACCTTGGGAGTTCATTGAGGATCCATCCTTGACCTCCTTCTCTTCCTTATCTACATGCTGCCTTTGGCAATATCACCCACAGACATGGGGTATGCTGATAATATTCAGCTCTACCTCTCCACCACTTCTCTTGACCGATGCTCTCTGTAAGCAGTGCTTTTTCTACACGGCCAGTTTCTCTTAATGGGGGGTTCCTTTAAATTTCTGCGCATGCGCAGTATTTACAATGTAAATGCCAGTGAGCGGCCTGCGCGAAACCGTTCAGATTACTGCGTGGCTGCTGCATGCGCACCTTAGTGGGAACATTGCTCTTGACCCCTCCACTGCCTCTGTGCTGTCAGACTGCTTGTCCAATATCACTATTGAGAAAACGGAGGCCATTATCTTCAATTATAACCTCTGTACCTTCACTACCGACTCCATCGTCCTCTCAGCCACTGCCTCAGGCTGAGCTAGACTGGTCTCAACCTTGGCCTCCTATTTGACCTGGAGCTGAGCTTGCAACTCCATATCCTTTCCAACGACAAAGACTACCTACTTCTACCTCCATAACACTGCCTGCCTCTGCCCCTCCCTTTGCCCATCTCCCACACAAACCATCATTCATGTAGTTGTCACCTCCAAACTTCACTATTCCTGACTGGACTTCTGTCCTTCACACTCCATTAACTTCAGCTCATCAAAAACTCTTGCTGCCCATATCCTATCCCACACCAAGTCCTGCTCACCCAACACCATGTCCTCACTGACCTACACTGGCTTCTGGTTCCCCAGTGTCTCGAATTTAAAACTGTCATCCATGTTTTTAAATCGCTCCACTGCTCTCCCTATCTCTGTAACCCTCTCCAGTGCCACAGCCCACATGAAACCTCTGTTCCTCTAATTCCAGTCCCTTGTACATCCTACTGTCCCTTCAGCCTTCAGCCCATGTTGTGGAATTTTTCCTGAAACACCTCCATCTCTCTACCTCCCTCTTCTTCTTTAAAACCCTCCATAAAGCCCACCTTTTTGACCAAGCTTTTGGTCACCCCTTCAAATATCTCCTCCTTTGGCTTGTATTTATTTTTGTCTTGCATCTCTGTGAAGCTCCTTGGCACATTTAAAGTTGTAAATTGTTGTTGTCTGCAGCCTTCTCCTGAATTGGCCAGTGCTCCGTTTCTGTATTTCTGTGAAATTAGGAATTTACATTTGTTTTTGTTAGAAGAATTATCTAGTCAGTATTTACTGCCCTGGATATGTGAACCATCTGATCTAGTGCATTGTTTCTATTTTCCAATTGTATAATTGTTTTCCTTTGCTGACCGAGGGGGCCGATTTTCCATTCACTACTGACCTATTTTTTGGTGTGCATGGGAGAATAATAGAAAAATAAATTGTGCTAATTTTGCACACGAGGCTTGTCTGATGTGATTTCTGAACAGACCTTGATTTAGACAGCTTGAGCTACCACCCAAAGGGGTCGATTTTCCTGGAGCCGTCAGGCGGGCTTTCAGGCGTGTGGGGGGGGGGGGGGAAAATCGCAAAAATAGGGGGTCGCGACCGCCCCCCTGCCTGATTCCCCGCCCCGTCCGATTTTCACCCAGGCGTTTCTGTCCGACCCGAATCAGTCCCGCCCGCAGCAGGCGGGACTGGTCTTCAGGCACCTTAATCACCAACAATTGGCATATATAATGCCATTTTAAGGGGCCCTTGCTATTTTCAGCCTTTTCCCACGTTAAACACGCCTGGTGGGAGCCGCGCTGATGAAACCTGGCATGAACAATATCGGATTGCTGACTATCAGCTGCAAGTCAATCAGGAAAGAAGAGATTTAATCAGACATCATTTGTAGTTTGCAGGACCTTGTTGTTTCAGGCTTGGGGCAACTTGTTCCAGGCTTAGGCACAGCTGTGGAAGGTTGGAGCCTCACGAACTTCTCCAGTGTGAGCTCCTGGGAAGCCCCTCTCGCCACCCTCACTCAGCGCTTCCTCAACGGAAGCATCTACCAGAAGCATGAGAGGCCTTTTTTGCCTTCCCTTCTTGGCATTAGAGAATCTCCAGCAGCAGATCCAGCAACATCAGCAGCACCAGCAACAGCAGCACCAGCAACAGCAGCAGCAGCAGGAGCGACAGGCTGCGGCTCACCCACCTGAAGCAGCACAGGCCAGAAGGGGCCAGCACATGGAAGGCCGTCAGCGCAGGAGATATTCCCCAAACAGGGTCTACAGATACAGGGTCAGCTACCTCAACATGACTGAGCAGCAGTGCCAAAGGCGGCTCTGACTTTTGCGAGAGGTAGTGACTGACATCTGCTCAATGCTGCAGCAAGACCTGGAGCCCAGAGCACCAGGTCGACACTCCTTACCAGTGGCCCTCAAAGTCACCACCACTCTCAACTTTTTTGCCTCAGGCTCCTTCCAGGGATCAGCAGCAGACATCAGCGGCATCTCCCAGGCGGCCGCACACACTTGCATCACGCAGGTAACCGATGCCCTCTTTGCCCTCGCACACAATCACATCTATTTCACCAGGGATCGCGCAAGTGTGAGGGCACGAGCGCTTGGATTAGCTCATCTGGCAGACTTTCCAAGGGTGCAGGGCATTATTGACTGCACACATGTGGCCCTTAGGGCACCCCATCGCAATCCAGGAGTTTTTGTCAACCGCAAGGGCTTCCACTTCCTTAACGTTCAGCTGGTGTGTGACCACAAGAAGGAGATTTTGCATGTTTGTGCCAAGTACCCTGGCAGCTGCCATGACTCCTTCATACTGCGCCAGTCTACTGTGCCTCCGCTATTCAGGCCACCAGACGAACTTCAAGGATGGCTACTTGGAGACAAGGGCTATCCCCTGCGGACTTGGCTAATGACGCCGTTGAGGAGACCAACCAACGAAGCTGAGGAGCGCTACAACTCCAGCCACATTTCCACCAGATGCATTATCGAGCAAACCATCGGATTGCTGAAGATGCGCTTCAGATGCCTGGATAGATCAGGTGGAGCCCTACAGTACTCAGCAGCCAGGATCTCCAAAATCGTCGTGGTTTGCTGTGTGCTTCACAACATGGCACAGCGTCATGCCTTGCAGATTCCTCAGGACCAAGTGGCTCCTCACAGACCCGCCTTGGATGAAGATGATGCTGAGGAGGAGGGCGAGAACGACGATCCTGCAGAGGCCCATCAACCAGCGGCACCATTACGCGAGAAAATTGCTGCCCGGGATGCAAGGAACGCAGTCATCCTGTCCAGATTTGCTTAGCCTAGTACATCAAACACTGTAGCCTCGCTGCTTCTTACCCGAGCATGGACAATGGCCAAACCCTGCGCATTCCTACCTATTTGACCAGCATCCAGACAACTGCAAGTAATCCTAAGGCCTCAATGCAAAATCCCCATTCGCCAAATGACACACGCCACAACTGCAGCAGTTGCCATCAGATTTTTTATAAACAAGATACTGATGACATAATAACTATATACAAAACTTTTCACCCAAGCGACTACCCTTGTGATTAGTGCTGCTTTATTTTTCTCTTACGTGTGCCTCTACGTAGTGGCTCCCCTGTGGCTTCAGCAGATGTGCCAACAACCTCCCTCTCATAGGTCAGGTCCCCCTCAGCACCTACAAGTGGCTGGAGAACACCTTGCTGCACATCAGGGGGGCCATGGGGACCCGTATCTGCACTGGAAGTCCTACTCAGAAGGACTTCCATAAAGGTCTGGTTTCTGTGTTCAATAGATGCCCATCGCTCCTCAAGAGATGTCATTCTATTCTGAACACTCACCATGTTTTCCATAGCCTGGCGACTAAGCTCCTCCATGGCCGTAGCCCTCCTCTCCTCGGCTGTAGCCCTCCTCTCCTCAGCCGTAGCCCTCCTCTCCTCTACCGCAGCCATCCTCTCCTCTACGGTAGCCAGCCTTACCACAGAGGTAGCCATCCTTTCCGTGGTGATGCGTTCATGCGCCAATGATTCCACAAAGGCTCTGCTCGTGTTCGCTATGGACTCCTCCATTCGCTCCACACTCGCAGCGACCCTGGAGACAAAACCTGCCAGAGACTCCTGCATCTGTGCATGGAGATCCATCACCTCTTCTCTTGCGGATGGACCCAGAGGCAGAGGGTCGACATGCAGCTGAGTTGAGCTGGCAGAGTCCTGCGCCCTCCGACGAGGACTCTCCACTGCTGTCCCTGTCTCCACCATCTGCTGATGCTCACTTGTGAGCTGTGATACTGACGTGCCTCAATAACTTCAAGACTCGAAGTTAGCAGAATAAAACAAGGCTTTTATTAGCAAAGAAAAGATGCCGGTGGCTGCACCTAGCGTGCTGCTGTTCTACTGCAGGACAAGCCTGGACTTGTCTTAAGTAGGGCCAGGTATGGGCGGAGCCGACACACAAAGGGGGCGGTGCCCTATACACAATACAAGGTACAAACACCGGAGCAGGCAATACAATATATACAGTTAACTACAGAGTCTGATGAATGACATATTTCATCACATTCACCCCTTCTACAGATTTAGTCTGTCCGGGGGTGTGATAGTCCTCTGTGACCGACGTAACGGTTGCGGTGCCGCGGGTGCCGGCTGGGTGTCCCGGGTGGTCTCCTGGGTCTCTGCCGGGGGCGCCACCGGGGTTGTTGACGGAGTAGGTGGTGGGGGAGTAGGTGGTGGGTGTACCGTTGGCTGGTGTTCTTCCGGGGGTGATGGAAAATTAGTGGGTGGAGTGGGTGGGTAATAGTTGTTGTGGTTGTTGTTGTTGTTGTTGAAGTCATTGTCGTTGTTGCTGTTGTTACCGGCTGGGGCAAGGTCTTTTATGGACACAGTGTCCTCCCGTCCGTCGGCGTGCCGGACATACGCATATTGTGGGTTGGCGTGGAGCAGGTGCACTGGCTTCACGAGGGGGTCCATCTTGTGGCCCCTCACATGCTTCCGCAGGAGTACCGGACCTGGGGTGGAGAGCCATGACGGTATGGATACGCCTGAGGTGGATTTCCGGGGAAACACAAACATTAGCTCATGAGGCGTGGCATTAGTGGCGGTACACAATAGTGACCGTATTGAGTGGAGCACATCTGGGAGGACTTCCTGCCAGCGGGAGATAGGGAGGCCCTTGGTCCTTAGAGTTAGGGTGACTGCCCTCCATACTGTCCCGTTCTCTCGCTCCACCTGACCGTTACCCCGGGGGTTGTAGCTGGTGGTACGGCTCGTGGCAATCCCCTTGGACAGCATGTACTGGCGTAGCTCTTCACTCATGAAGGCCGCCCCCCTATCCGTGTGGATATAGCTTGGCATACCGAACAGGCAGAACAGGCTGTTGAGGCATTTAATGACCGTGGCGCTGGTCATGTCTGGGCAGGGGAAGGCAAATGGGAAACGGGAGTATTCGTCCACAATGTTCAGGAAGTAAACATTGCGGTCGACGGACGGGAGGGGCCCTTGAAATCTAAGCTAAGCCGCTCAAAGGGCCGTGTAGCTTTGATTAGGTGGGCTCTATCAGGGCGGTAGAACTGAGGCTTGCGCTCAGCGCAAGTGCGGCAGTTCCTGGTCAGAGACCGAACTTCCTCAATCGAGTAGGGTAAGTTGCAGGACTTTCTGAAGTGGAACAGCCGTGTGACCCCTGGGTGGCAGAGGTCATTGTGGAGGGTCTGTAGCCGATCCCCGCTGGCGTTGGCACACATCCCTCGTGAGAGGGCGTCGGGGGATTCGTTAAGGGCCCCCGGCCGGTATATGATGTCGTACTCGAAGGTGGAGAGCTCGATCCGCCACCTAAGAATCTTATCATTTTTAATCTTCCCCCTCTGTTTATTATTGAACATAAACGCTACCGACCGCTGGTCGGTAAGTAGGGTGAAGCGTTTGCCGGCTAGGTAGTGCCGCCAGTGGCGCACTGCCTCCACGATGGCTTGGGCCTCCTTTTCCACGGAGGAGTGTCTGATCTCGGGCCCCTGGAGGGTCCTCGAGAAGAAAGCTACGGGCCGCCCTGCTTGGTTGAGGGTGGCCGCCAAGGCAAAGTCAGACGCATCACTTTCCACTTGAAAGGGAGTGTTCTCGTCCACTGCCTGTAGCGTGGCCCGCTCAATATCCTGCTTAATGCTTTTGAAGGCAGCATGGGCCTCAGCAGAGAGCGGGAAAGAGGATGCTTTCAAGAGGGGACGGGCTTTATCGGAGTAGTTAGGGACCCATTGGGCATAATATGAGAATAACCCCAGGCACCTTTTCAGGGCTTTGGGAGTGTTGGGCAGGGGCAGCTCCCGTAGGGGGCGCAATCGGTCGGGGTCTGGTCCGATTTCCCCATTCTCCACCACGCTGCCTAGTATGCAGAGGCGCGTGGTGTTGAAAATGCACTTGTCCTCGTTGTAGGTGAGGTTGAGTTTTTGTGCGGTTTTCAGAAACCTCGCGAGGTTTGAGTCGTGGTCCTGTTGGTTGTGGCCGCAGATGGTGACGTTGTCGAGATAGGGGAAGGTTGCCTGCAAGTGGTGGTCATCGACCATGCGGTCCATCTCCCTCTGAAAGACCGAGACCCCATTCGTCACCCCAAAGGGGACTCTGAGGAACTGGTAGAGGCGCCCGTTTGCCTCGAAGGCGGTGTACGAACGGTCCTCTGGTCTGATAGGGAGCTGGTGGTAGCTGACTTGAGGTTGATGGTGGAGAACACCCGGTATTGGGCGATTTGGTTCACCATCTCGGATATGCGGGGTAGCGGGTAGGCGTCTAGTTGGGTATAGATGTTGACTGTTTGACTATAGTCAATCACCATCCGCTTCTTCTCGCTACCCCTCACCACCACCACTTGGGCGCGCCACGGGCTGTTGCTGCGTTCAATAATGCGCTCCTTCAGGAGCCTGTCTACCTCGGTCGCGATAAACCGCCTGTCCTCCCAGCTGTACCTCCTGCTTTTGGTCGCTATTGGCCGGCAGTTAGGGGTAAGGTTCGCGAATAGCGAAGGCGGCTTTACCTTCAGGGTAGCCAGACCGCACACTGTGAGGGGCGGCTGGGTCCCACCGAAATTGAGTGTGATGCTTTGGTGGTGGCACTGAAAATCCAGGCCCAAGATCACGCTCACACATAAATCTTTCATAATTAACAGTTTAAAATTATTATATACAGTGTCTTTAACGGACAATCGTACCGCGCAGTAACCCGCAATAGTCGATATCTGGGTTTTGTCGGCCATAGAGATCCTGCCCTGAGTAGGGACTATAGTTAGAGAGAGTCGTTGTACCAGATCAGGGTGAATGAAGCTCTCCGTGCTCCCGCTGTCAATTAAACATTTAACCTTGCACCCGTTTACCTCAATGTCCACCATCGATTTGGATAGTGGGTGCGGTCTGGACTGGTCCACTGTGATCGACGCCACTGTAGGGCCCTGATCGGGACAAGATGGTGGGCCACACGAGGCCGGGTAAGATGGCGTCCATGCTGTCTGCTCATGAGATGGCGGACCCCACGAGGTCGGACAAGATGGCGTTCAAGATGGCCGCTCCCACGGCGCGCACGCGGCGGTGGCGGTTTTGCCTGCGGGGTTCCCTCTGCACACCTTCCCAAAGTGCCCCTTCTTACCGCACTTAAAGCAGGTGGTGCCTTTCGCCGGGCACAGGTTCCTGGTGTGCTTCGGCTGCCCGCAGAAGTAGCATTTGGGGCCCCGATGCGTCGCGGCGGTCGTAGGGCTTCTGGGGGGAGAGCAGGGCCCCGACGGTGTTGGGCTACCGGGCTGGGAAACAGAGGCGGCGTGGGCCGCGCGGCCTGCCGAGTAGGAGTCAGAGTTCTTCTGAGCCACATCCAACGATCGCGCTGTGTCCACAGCCTGTGTCAGATCTAGGCCCGTTTTCTCTAGCAGTCTCTGCCGGATATAATTAGAGCTAAGGCCTGCGATAAAGGCATCCCGAATCAGCTCGCCTGTGTATACCGTGGCTTTCACGTCTTTGCATTTGCAGTCTTTGCCAAGCACTTTTAGGGTGACTAGAAAGTCCTCTAGCGACTCTCCGGGTCGCTGTGTGCAGGTAGCAAGCAGGTGCCTGGCGTACACTTCGTTGGTAGGCCGCTGATAGTGGGCCTTTAGGATGTTGCAGGCATCCAGGTAGCTGGCGGCGTCTTGTATGAGTGGAAAAACCCGGTGGCTTACCCGATTCTGTAGGATCCCGAGTTTCACATCTCCGGTGGCTGTAGAGGCTGTGACGGCTTCGGAGTTGGCCATAAAGAATTCCAAGCACTGGAACCAGTGTCCAAACCGTGCCGATGCATCCGAAGCATGCGGGTCCAAATCCAAGCGTTCCGGTTTCAAAAGTTGATCCATCCTTAAAAGTTTGCTAATAAAATTGACGTGCCTCAATAACTTCAAGACTCGAAGTTTGCAGAATAAAACAAGGCTTTTATTAGCAAAGAAAAGATGCCGGTGGCTGCACCTAGCTTCACCTGGCGTGCTGCTGTTCTACTGCAGGACAAGCCTGGACTTGTCTTAAGTAGGGCCAGGTATGGGCGGAGCCGACACACAAAGGGGGCGGTGCCCTATACACAATACAAGGTACAAACACCGGAGCAGGCAATACAATATATACAGTTAACTACAGAGTCTGATGAATGACATATTTCATCACAGATACACTACTCTATCTCGCGAAGGTCCCACCGAGGTGTGAGTGTCTGCGCTGGTGCTGGGTGCGCTGAATTCTGCTGACGCTGCACCCTCAGAGATTGGAGCTTCCTCTGAGGCGTCTGGCTGCTCAGCCTCTTCCTCCTCCGCAGTGGGGACGGGGGCTCTGGATGGTCCTGTGGGGGAGTAAAGGAAAGAGTTAGAGATGTGACGCCAAGGTTACATGCACATTGGATTTTGCAGATGCTCATAAGTCCAAATGATGTAGCTTCAGAATCATAACAGCGACTCATGCTATGTCAATGAGAGAGATGGAAAACTATTCTGTCACCAGCTTGCCGGACTGCCCCTGTCTCTCCTTCCCCAGCTTCCGCAGCCACATCAGCCCCGACAATTTCCAGCACTCCTTCCTCCCAGGGGGTCAGGTGGGCTATTGAGGGTGGGCCTCCTCCAGTCCTGGCTCGCTCTCTGTTGTGAGCTCTCTTTTCCTGCAATGAGGGAGACAAGTGGAGTTTGAGTGAGAATGAAGGAGTGAGTGTAGAGATTGCATAGCATAGATACTTAGAGGGAGACAAAGATGGTGTGAGGCTGCAAGACCAATGGCCCTCCCTGTGTGTTGTCAGTTGTGCTCAAAGCATCAGAGTGAGAGGGAGTGTGAGGGCTGCATGGTGGAATAGTTATGTGAATGTGAGCATAGAGAGAGAGGGAATGGGTAAGGGTGCATGGATGTGACTGTGAAGTGGGATGTGGAGGAAGAGAGTGCTAAAGCTGAGTGCTGGTGGGGAAAGGCAATAGGGATCAGTTTGAGGGTGATGGAAACTTCATACTTACTTTTCCTGTACGGTGAAGGTCATGGAATCGCTTCCGACACTATATCCAGGTTCTTCTGGTGACTCCCAGCGAGTTGACATCTGCTGTCACCTGCATCCATGCAGCCTTGGTCTCAGTGGGAGGCCTCTTCCTCCCTGACCTAGGGAAGAGGACCTCCCTGTGGGCCCTAACCCCATCCAATAATGTCTGCAGTGAAGCCTCGTCGAATTTGCAGGCAGCTCGGGGTCTGGCACTGGCCATAGCTGCTGCAGGCTCCTCTGCCATCCTGTGTGGTTCGTATGGAAGCCTGCAGAGGTTGCAATGCTTGCTGTGGGCCTTAAAAGCACCACGAATGATGACATCATACTGTGCAACTTTCTGACTGGAAATAGTCAATTAGCAAGCATTGCAAGGGTTCCCACACGCTGGAAATGAATTGGCCAATTGAGGGAAAATTGCATCAATCTAGCAGACCCATTTACATTCATGTGGGAACCCCGACATTCGGGGAACCCGACAATTCCCCACACCTGCGGGAAAATCGGCCCCAAAGCTTGGAGCCTAATAAACCTGCAAATAAAAGGCGGGTTTTTGGAACGGATGCCATTTTCGTTGTGACCGTGTTCCTGAACCGGCCCACAAACCATGGGGGGTATAAATTGGGAGGACTGCATTTTCATTGGAATGTATTAGGTCATGGACTTTGGCCACTTGGACTGTTTTACAAGTGCTTGTAGTGTCTACAATGTTCTCAACTGTCAAGAGTAAGCAGAAGGCGAAGAGCTCGCAGGAATCCTTCCCCTCCCAGAGCTTATAGGGCGAGGACAACATACCTGCACTTCCCAGTGGAGCATTGAAAAAGGAGGCTTCACTTCTTTGCAGAGGCTGTCACCGAGCTGTGTTACTTCCTGAGCGAGACTGCAGCCCACTGTGAGAGCCAGCACAGCATTGTTTGTTTCAGTGAAAGTCTTTCCCTCTGGCCCCTTCCAAGCTATCAGCAACATCAGGCAGACGGGAGTTTCTGCTTGCATTAAGCAGGTGACTGATCCCATCTTTGTCAAAGCAAATATTTTCATCATCTTCCCTATGGACAACTGGAAACAGCAGGATAGGTCTCCGGGGTTCACGCAGATTGCAGGCTTCCCCTGAGTCTGGTACAGTATTTGACTGCACTCACATCATCACCCTGCGGGCTCCTTCAGTAGACCCTGGTGCCTTCATGAATCGCAAGGACTTCCGCTCTATTAATATGGAGCTAGTGTGTGATGGCCAGCAATGCATCAGGCAGGTTTGTGCCTGCTTCCGTGCAGCTGCCACAATCCTTGGCCCATGTTTTGACCCTGCACTGCATGTCAGAGGCCAGCTGCTTGGGGACAGTAACTTTCACTCATGATCCTTCTCAGGAACCCAGCATTGGCCGAACTGCGCTACAATCAGATCCATGCTTCACTAGAACCCTCATCGAGCATTGAAGTCAGTGGAAAAGAAAATCTGGCGCAATGTGAAACGGACTGCTAATTTTCTATGGGTTCGTATCACATGACTGGCATAGACCAATTTCTCCCCACTTGTTCTTTAAATAGTGCCATGGAATCTTTAATAGTCTAATGTCCTTTAGGGAAGGAAATCTGCCATCCTTACCTGGTCTGGCCTATATGTGACTCCAGACCCACTTCAATGTGGTTGACTCTTAAATGCCCTCTGCAATGGCCGAGCAAGTCACTCAGTTGTAACTAATCGCTAGGAAACAAAATAAGAATGAAACCAGACGGACCACCCGGCATCGACCTCGGCAGCGGCTATGGACACAGCAACGGCACACCCAGCCCAGTCAACCCTGCAAAGTCCTCCTCACCAACATCTGGGGACTTGTGCCAAAATTGGGAGAGGTGTCCCACAGACTAGTCAAACAACAGCCTGACATAGTCATACTCACAAAATCATACCTTTCAGCCAATGTCCCAAACTCCTCCATCACCATCCCTGGGTATGTCCTGTCCCACCGGCATGACAGACCCACCAGGGGTGGTGGCACAGTAGTATACAGTCGGGAAGGAGTGGCCCTGGGGGTCCTCAACATTGACTCCGGACCCCATGAAGTCTCATGGCTTCAGGTCAAGCATGGGCAAGGAAACCTCCTGCTGATTACCATCTACCGCCCTCCCTCAGCTGATGAATCAGTACTTCTCCACGTTGAACACCACTTGGAAGAAGCACTGAGAGTAGCAAGGGCACAGAATGTACTCTGGGTGGGGGACTTCAATGTCCATCACCAAGAGTGGCTCAGTAGCACCACTACTGACCGAGCTGGCCGAGTCCTGAAGGACATAACTGCCAGTCTGGGCCTGCGACAGGTGGTGAGTGAACCAACACGAGGGAAAAACCTACTTGACCTCGCCCTCACCAATCTACCTGTTGTAGATGCATCTGTCTGCAGGAGCGAGTTGGGTAGGATTGAGTGGGGAATGGCGCTCAAAGGGTTGACGGTGGATAGGCAATGGCAAACATTCAAAGACCGAATGGATGAGCTACAGAATTTGTTCATCCCAGTTTGGCAGAAAAATAAAACAAAAAGGTTGACTCAACCGTGGCTAACAAGGGAAATTAGGGATAGCATAAGATCCAAGGAGAGGACATATAAATTGGCTAGAAAAAGCAATAATCCTGAGGATTGGGAGCAGTTTAGGAGTCAACAAAGGAGGACAAAGGGATTAATTAAGAAAGGGAAAATAGAATATGAGAGTAAGCTAGTAGGGAACATAAAAACTGACTGTAAAAGCTTTTATAGATATGTGAAGAGAAAAAGATTAGTGAAGTCAAGCGTAGGTCCCTTACAGTCAGAATTGGGGGAATTTATAATGGGAAACAAGGAAATGGCAGACCAACTAAATGCATACTTTGGTTCTGTCTTCACAAAGGAGGACACAAATAACCTCCCAGAGATGCCGGGGAACATAGGGTCTGATGAAAGAGAGGAACTGAAAGAAATCAGTATTTGTAGGAAAATGGTGTTAGGAAAATTGATGGGACTGAAGGCCGATAAATCCCCAGGGCCTGATGGTCTACATCTTAGGGTACTTAAGGAAGTGGCCCTAGAGATAGTAGATGCATTACTGGTCATCTTCCAGAACTCGATAGACTCTGGAATGGTACCCATGGATTGGAGGGTAGCTAGTGTTACCCCACTATTCAAAAAAGATGGGAGAGAAAAAGCGGGGAATTATAGACCGGTAAGCCTGACATCGGTGGTGGGGAAAATGCTAGAGTCTATTATAAAAGATGTAATAGCAGAGCACTTGGAAAGCAGTGACAGGATCGGACAAAGTCAACATGGATTTACAAAAGGTAAATCATGCTTGACTAATCTACTGGAATTTTTTGAGGATGTAACTGGTAAAATAGATAAGGGAGAACCAGTGGATGTGGTGTATTTGGACTTTCAGAAGGCTTTCGATAAGGTCCCACACAAGAGATTAGCGTGCAAAATTAAGGCACATGGGATTGGGGGCAAGGTATTGACTTGGATAGAGAACTGGTTGGCGGACAGAAAGCAAAGAGTTGGAATAAACGGGTCATTTTCCGAGTGGCAGGCAGTGACTAGTGAGGTACCGCAAGGATCAGTCCTAGGACCCCAGCTGTTCACAATATATATTAATGAGGGAATTGGATGTAATATCTCCAAATTTGCAGACGACACAAAGCTGGGCGGGAGGGTAAGCTGTGAGGAGGATGTCGGGAAACTCCAGTACGATTTGGACAGGTTGGGTGATTGGGCAGAAACATGGCAAATGCACTATAATGTGGATAAATGTGAGGTTATCCACTTTGGTGGCAAAAACAGGAAGGCAGATTATTATTTGAATGGCAATAGATTGGGAGAAGGGGAAGTGCAAAGAGACCTGGGTGTCCTTGTGCACCAGTCGCTGAAGGTAAGCATGCAGGTGCAGCAGGCGGTTAAGAAGGCAAATGGTATGTTGGCCTTCGTAGCAAGAGGGTTCGAGTACAGGAACAAGGATGTCTTGCTACAGTTGTACAGGGCCTTGGTGAGACCGCACCTTGAGTATTGTGTGCAGTTTTGGTCACCTTACCTGAGGAAGAACGTTCTTGCCATGGAGGGAGTGCAGGGAAGATTCACCAGGCTGATACCTGGGATGGCAGGAATGACATATGAGGAGAGATTGTGTCGATTGGGCTTATACTCACTGGAGTTTAGAAGATTGAGAGGGGATCTCATCGAAACCTATAAAATTCTGTCAGGTCTGGACAGACTAGATGCAGGAAGGATGTTTCTGATGGCCGGAGAGTCCAGAACCAGGGGTCATAGTCTAAGGATAAGGGGTAAGCCATTTAGGACTGAAATGAGGAGGAATTTCTTCACCCAGAGAGTGGTGAACCTATGGAATTCTCTACCACAGAGGGCGGTGGAGGCCAGTTCATTAAATATATTCAAGAAAGAGTTGGATATATTTCTTGAGGCTAAAGGGATCAAGGGATATGGGGAAAAGGCAGGGACAGGGTACTGAGTTTGGATGATCAGCCATGATCGCATTGAATGGCGGAGCAGGCTCGAAGGGCCGAATGGCCTACTCCTGCTCCTATCTTCTATGTTTCTATGTTTCTATGTTTCTGTCCATGACAGCATTGGCAGCAGTGACCACCGCACAGTCATTGTGGAGACGAAGTCCCGTCTTCACAATGAGAACACCCTCCATCGTGTTGTGTGGCGCTACTACCATGCTAAATGGGATAGATTCAGAACAGATGTAGCAGCTCAAAACTGGGCATCCATGAGGCGCTGTGGGCCATCAGCAGCAGCAGAATTGTATTCCACCACAATCTGTAACCTCATGGCTTGGCATATCTCTCATTCTCCCATTACCACCAAGCCAAGGGACCAACCCTGGTTCAACAACGAGTGTAGAAGAGCGTGCCAGGAGCAGCACCAGGCATACCTAAAAATGAGGTGCCAACCTGGGGAAGCTGCAGCACAGGGCTACATGCATGCTAAAAAGCGGAAGCAGCATGCTATAAACAGGGCTAAGCAATCACACAAACAATTGATCAGATCAAAGCTCTGCAGTCCTGCTACATCCAGTCGTGAATGGTGGTGGACCATTAAACAACTAACGGGAGGAGGAGGCTCCAAGAATATCCCCATACTCAATGATGCTGGAGCCCAACACATGAGTGCAAAAGACAAGGCTGAAGCGTTTGCAATCAACTTCAGCCAGAAGTGCCGAGTGGATGATCCATATTGGTCTACTCCCAAGGTTCACACCATCACAGAAGCCAGTCTTCAGCCAATTCGATTCACTCTACGTAATATCAAGAAATGGTTGAGCGCACTGGATACAGCAAAGGCTATGGACCCTGACAACATCCTGGCTATCGTGCTGAAGACTTGTGCTCCAGAACTAGCCCCGCATCTAGCCAAGCTGTTCCAGTACAGCTACAACACTGGCATCTATCCGACAATGTGGAAAACTGCCCAGGTATGTCTTGTCCACAAAAAACAGGACAAATCCAACCCGGTCAATTACCACCCCATCAGTCTACTCTCAATCATCAGCAAAGTGATGGAAGGTGTCATCGACAGTGCTATCAAGCGGCACTTACTCACCAATAACCTGCTCACTGATGCCCAGTTTGGGTTCCGCCAAGACCACTCAGCTCCCGACCTCATTACAGCCTTGGTCCAAACATGGTCCAAAAGGAGCTGAATTCCAGAGGTGAGGTGAGAGTAACTGCCCTTGACATCAAGGCAACATTTGAGCGAGTGTGGCATCAAGGAGCCCTAGTAAAACTGAAGTCAATGGGAATCAGGGGGAAAGCGCTCCACTGGCTGGGGTCATCCCTAGCACAACGGAAGATGGTTGTGGTGGTTGAAGGTCAATCATCACAGCCCCAGGACATCGCTGCAGGAGTTCCTCAGGGTAGTGTCCTAGGCCCAACCATCTTCAGCTGCATCATCAATGACCTTCCCTTCAACATAAGGTCAGAAATGGAGATGTTCGCTGATGACTGCACAGTGTTCAGTGCCTTTCACAACTCCACAGATAATGAAGCAGTCCATGCCCACATGCAACAAGACCTGGATGACGTTCAGGCTTGGGCTGATAAGTGGCAGGTAACATTCACGCCACAGAAGTGCCAGGCAATGAGTATCTCCAACAAGCAAGAGTCTAACCACCTCCCCTTGATATTCAATGGCATTACCATCGCCGAATCCCCCACTGTCAACATCCTGGGGGTCACCATTAACCAGAAACTTAACTGGACCAGCCACATAAATACTGTGGCAACAAGAGCAGGTCAGAGGCTGGGTATTCTGCAGCGAGTGTCTCACCTCCTGACTCCCCAAAGCCTTTCCACCATCTACAAGGCACAAGTAAGGAGTGTGATGGAATACTCTCCACTTGCCTGGATGAGTGCAGCTCCAACACCACTCAAGAAGCTCGACACCATCCAGGACAAAGCAGCCCGCTTGATTGGCACCCCATCCACCACCTTAAACATTCACTCCCTCCACCACCGGCGTACTGTGGCTGCAGTGTGTACCATCTACAAGATGCACTGCAGCAACTCGCCAAGGCTTCTTCGGCAGCACCTCCCAAACCCGCGACTTCTTCCACCTAGAAGGACAAGGGCAGCAGGCACATGGGAACACCACCACCTCCAATTTCCCCTCCAAGTCACACACCATCCTGACTTAGATGTATATCGTTGATCCTTCATCGTCGCTGGGTCAAAATCCTGGAACTCCCTACCTAACAGCACTGTGGGAGTACCTTCACCACACGGACTGCAGCGGTTCAAAAAGGCGGCTCACCACCACCTTCTCAAGGGCAACTAGGGATGGGCAATAAATGCTGGCCTTGCCAGCGACGCCAAGATCCCATAAACGAATAAAAAAAAAACTAGTCATCTGAACCAACTTTTAAGATTTCATCCAAAACATGGCACCTCCAACAATCCCTCAATACTGCATTGGAGTGTCAATCTAAATGACTTGCTTAAGTCATGGAGTGGGACCTATATCTACAACCTTCTTCGGAGGCAAGAGTTCTACCAATTGATCCAAGCTTACAAGTGTAGTGTATGTACCTTTAAGGGGAGAACTACTTTTTACAGCTCCTGTATACTGTAGTACCGGCAGTGACCACACCTGTATATAAACCCTGAGTAGGGATCTGTACTGTTAGTTTTTGGGTGACTCTCATCCAGTAAACACCTGTTGATTGTTGCTCTGCAGTCCCTGTCGATTTATTGAAGGACACCATACATCAAGATTCACGGATTTAACATTGGTGACGAGTGGATTCAAACCTCCCTGCAACTCTGCAACACCTCCCAGGGATTCGCTCCTGGAGAGCAGTGAAAGGGGAAGGCCGAGTCCAGAACTGCGGGCGTCGACCATCCAGAGAGGACTTGAGCATCGGAGAGGAGGCTGTGGAGAGCTGGACTTGGTTCTCCAGTCGCGACGATCCACCGCAGTGGGCTGGCAGCAGGTACGGCGCAGACCCTTCTCGGACAGCGGCGGCTGGAGCCGACCGACGGCGCAGAAAAAGGCCAAGCAGCGTTGACGTGGTAAGAGAGAGGGTAAAGCGCACAGGGTGCAGCCGGGGTTGAAGACCGAGCGGCGTCAACGAGAGAGGGTAAAGCGCAGAGGGCGCAGCCGGGGTTGAAGACCGAGGGGCGTCGACGGGAAAAAAAAAAGAGAGAGAGGGTAAAGCGCACAGGGCGCAGCCGGGGTTCAGGACCGAGCAGCATCAATGAGAGAGGCGCACAGGAAAACGTGTAGAGCGCGGCCGGTGTTCAAGGGCTGAGCAGCATCCGTGGGAGAAGAAAGGAAAGCGCGGGAGACGTCATTTTGAGCCAGCGGAGAAGAAGGGAGAGCGCGGGAGACGCCATTTTTAGCCAGTCTAACCACACCCAGGGATGCCGAAGAGTGGCAGTGTCACAGCGTTCGACAATGAAGTCGAAGATTGGGTGACATATGTAGAACGCATAGAAGTGTACTGCAAGGCGAATGAAGTGCCAGATGCCAGGAAAGCACTGGTATTGTTGAATTCCATGGGTGCAAAAACGTATGGCTTACTGTGAAACCTAGTAACCCCAGAGAAGCCAGTGGAAAAGGATTTTGAAAGCATAGTGGCAATCCTACAGGACCACTTAAACCCCACACTGCTGCTGATAGCAGAAAGATTTAAGTTTCACAAAAGGAACCAGCATAAAGACGAAAGTAATGCTGAGTATTTAATGGAACTGCACAAGCTATCGAAACACTGCCAGTTTGGAACGGGACTAGCAGATACTTTAAGGGACAAGTTTGTGTGTGGGCTTCAAAGTGAAGGAACCCAGAAACGGCTTCTATCAGAAAAGGATCTTACGCTGGACAAGGCTTTCAGCATGGCAGTATCACACGAAGCAGCCGCACGGGGCGCTGCAGAGATACAACGGAGACCGCAAGAGTATGGCACAAATGAAATGTCATATGGAGCAGTGAAGTGTTATTGCTGCGGCAGAACAACACACGACCATAAGGATTGTTGGTTCAAAGACCAAGTGTGCAGACAGTGTGGAAAAGTAGGACACATAGCAAGAGTCTGCAGGTCGGGAAAGAAAACCAGCAGCAAGAAATCTCCACAGGAGAAGTACAAAAAGGTACATAAGGTGACGGAGAGTAGTTCAGACGAACAGAAAAGTGATACAGACTCCGGAAGCAAGGAGCTGGGTTGTCTGAAACTACATAATGTAATCAAAATGGAGGATCACCAAACTATCTGGGTCACGCTCAAGATAGACGGAGTCCAAGTGAAAATGGAATTGGACACAGGATCAGCCCTAACAGTCATAAACCGAAGGGACTACAAGCGGCTATTTTCACATTTACCCTTGAGAGATACAGAGATTGTCTTGAAGACGTACACGGGAAAAAAAGTCTACCCCAAAGGAAAAATAAGGGTGAACGTGATATACAACGGCAAGGAAACACCAAAAATGGACCTATATGTATTGCCAGATGGAGGACCACCACTACTAGGACGTGAATGGATCCAGAAGATACAGTTAGATTGGCATGCCATACAAGCACTGACGTTAGATGCCAAAAAGGATGACGACGTCACACCTGGACGACTGTCAAAAATGCTAACTGACGCACAAGAAGTGTTCCAGGAGGGACTCGGAACACTAAAAGGCATAACAGCGATGATCAAAATAGAGGAAAATGCAAGCCCAAAGTTTTTTAAGGCCAGACCGGTGCCTTATGTGATCCGCCCAGCCGTCGAGGCAGAGCTGGAAGGTTTGGAACGTTCTGGAGTACTGTCCAAAGTGGACTGGAGTGAGTGGGCTACACCCATCGTTCCTGTAATGAAAAGGTCGTTGAGTAATACGCCTGGGGAACCAAAGAAGGTTTGCATCCGTGGGGACTTTAAGGTGACAGTGAACCCAATCCTTCACATGGCACAATATCCGCTTCTGCGGATTGAAGATATTTTCGCCTCGCTATCTGGAGGAAAACGCTTTACTAAGATTGATCTGGCCCAGGCGTACCTGCAAATGGAGGTAGAAGAAGCCTCGAAACAGTACCTCACGATCAACACTCACAAAGGTCTCTACCAATACAACCGGCTGGTGTTCGGGGTAGCATCAGCTCCGGCTATTTGGCAAACGGCAATGGATCAAGTCCTGCAAGGGATTCCAGGGACCCAGTGTTATTTGGACGACATCCTGGTCACGGGCGAAAATGACAGTGATCACCTCGCCAACCTGGAGCAGGTGCTCACTAGATTGAAGGAATATGGGCTCCGAGCTAATCGCCACAAATGCGAGTTTTTCCAGAAGCAGATCTCGTATTGTGGCCACGTTATTGATGAAGAGGGGTTACATAAGTCCCCTGAAAAGATTGAGGCAGTAGTCAAGGCTCCAGCACCGGAAAATGTGTCACAACTGAGGTCGTTCCTCGGGCTGGTGAACTACTACCATAAGTTCTTGCCGAATTTGTCTACAGTACTACACCCACTGAACGCCCTACTGCAAACGGGGGTACCATGGAAGTGGAATGACGAATGTAAACGAGCTTTCCAGAAGTGCAAAGAATTGATCACATCAAAAGAGGTGTTGGCTCATTTCAACCCAGCACTACCAATTCGGGTGGCGTGTGATGCATCACCCTATGGTATTAGGGCGGTGCTGTCGCACAAATTCCCGGACGGCTTGGAGAGGCCAGTAGCCTTTGTGTCTCGGTCACTAACCTCAGCCGAGCGTAACTACGCCCAGATTGACAGGGAGGCCCTCAGCCTAGTGTGGGGAGTGAAAAAGTTCAACCACTATCTGCATGGGCAGAAGTTCACCTTGCTGACGGACCACCAACCACTTGTCTCCATCTTTAATCCAAAGAAGGGCGTTCCGGTGATGACTGCGCAACGGCTACAAAGATGGTCACTTTTTCTAGGGGTGAACCAATATGAAATCGAGTATAAGGGCACGAAACAGCATGGAAACGCTGATGGGCTATCACACCTGCCACTGCCTACTGCGGAGGAAGCACCAGCAGTGGACCCTGTCGAAATATTTTATTCGACTATAATTGAACGCTTGCCAGTAACTAACGCGGATATAGAGAAGGAGACCCGAAAGGACCCGACACTGTCTCGGGTATATGATTTGACGGTGAAGGGATGGCCAACACATGGCGACTCACTGTTGCCAGCATTCTCATCCAGAAGAGAACAGCTGTCAGTATGCCAGGGGACCTTGATGTATGGATCCTGAGTGGTAATTCCACCCAAGTTAAGGGAGAGAGTGCTCAATGAGCTTCACGAAGGTCATCTGGGAGGGGTGAAAATGAAAAGCCTTGCTAGGGCTTATGTGTGGTGGCCGGGGATCGATCAGCAAATCGAGGACCTGACAAAGAGCTGCTCAGGATGCCAGAAGGTCCAAAATGCACCACCACATGCCCCTCTACACCCATGGGAGTGGCCCTCCTCTCCATGGCAATGGGTGCATATTGATTTTGCTGGTCCATTCATGGACTCAGTGTTCTTAATAGCCGTTGAAGCGCACTCGAAATGGCCTGAGGTGATCAAAATGTCCTCCACCACCACGGAGAAAACTATTGCAGTCCTACGGACCATATTTGCCAGGAACGGCTTGCCAGAGCAGATTTGCTCCGATAACGGACCACAGTTTGTGTCTGAAGCGTTTCGGAAATTTATGAGAAGGAATGGGGTAAGGCATTACACATCCGCCCCGTATCATCCAGCCACAAATGGATTGGCTGAGAGGTTCGTACAAACCTTTAAAAAGGCAGTAAGGGCCATGTGCGATGACGACATTCCACTGCAGCATAAGGTGGACAATTTCCTGTTAGCCTACAGAAATGCGACACATGCAGTTACCAACCAGACCACGGCCATGATGTTCTTTAACCGAAGGTTGAGATCTCATCTGGATTTGCTCAGACCAAATGTGCGAAGAGATGTTGAGAATAAGCAATTTCAGCACATCAATGAGAAGCCGACAAGGAGCTTCAACGTAGGGCAACCAGTCTTGGCCCGCGACTACCGAACAGAGAAATGGCAACCAGGAACAATATGCACACGGCAGGGGCCACTAATGTACACAGTGGATGTTGGGGAGAACATTGTCGACCAGATCCTAGCGTCACAGGAACGAGTCAACCCCATGTCTCACGTACCTGGTGATGAACCCGACATACAGGTAGCATCTACCCCAGAAACAGTAGCATCGGAAGCTGATGAACCAACCGACGACAGGGGGGCAGAATCGCCTCCGCACCAAGAGCAAGACACTCAGGAAAGGCGCTATCCAGAAAGGATCAGGAAGCCGCCCCAAAGACTGAATTTATAAATGGACTATTTTCAGTTAATGTTGCATGTTAAAAGTGTTAATTGTTAAATGAATGTTATGGTACTGTCAATCTAAAAGGGGAGGAATTGTAGTGTATGTACCTTTAAGGGGAGAACTACTTTTTACAGCTCCTGTATACTGTAGTACCGGCAGTGACCACACCTGTATTTCAACCCTGAGTAGGGATCTGTACTGTTAGTTTTTGGGTGACTCTCATCCAGTAAACACCTGTTGATTGTTGCTCTGCAGTCCCTGTCGATTTATTGAAGGACACCATACATCAAGATTCACGGATTTAACAACAAGGAAGCGGAGTGAACTAAAATGGAAAAGGCAAGAGAAATCAAATGTAGAATTTCTTTGAAAAAAAAATCACAGCTCCTACCAATATTGACAAATTTAATAAAAGTGGATAATATATAGTAACAGTGTTGGTGTATGTTAATACTGTAACTATAACAATACAAATTACAAAATGTGCATAAATATATAAAATGCACATTGTATAAATTTTGTCACATCTTGTATTGTTATGTCTATGATGCACTATCAATTGCTACAAAAGACTGGAGATTGAGAAAGTAATAAACAGGCTTTTATTACCAAAGAACAGAGCATGCCTCTTGTGGTTGCCTGGTATCCAAAAGGGCCGGAGGCTTCTGAGCAGCGACCTTTATACCCAGCCATGAGGGTGGAGCCAGGGGCGGAGTCAGCTGAGGCATGCACAGACAAGTACAACAATATGCAAGAGTGAACAACAGTACTAACAGTGAACAACAGTACTAACAACAGTGGTGAACAACAATACTAACAAGAGTGGTTTACCACAGTCTACAATATTAACATATAACTATTTGCTACAAAATGCTTTCTTCATACATAAAGCATTTTTATGTTGTGTTCATTCTCAGTTTTTTTATATAGTTCATGAGGATGACACATTGAGAAATAGTCTTTTGCAGTCTAAACTGTTTACTCAGCCCACATAATATTTGTTGAATCATCTGGAGAGTCGACCTCAGGCTTTAGATAAATATTCTCCGTTAGGTGGGTATTATCATCCCACTGGGGAGGTTTGGACGGTGATCAATTAGGCTTACAAATGTCTAAGCTGTTACCAATAGCAACACCAGTATTCAACATAAATTGTTGCAATTGTCTCATCATGAATTCAATAATGTTATTTATGGAAAGCACTAACATATTGAACATCCTCATGAACATCAGACCTTGTAAACCTAATGCTGAAACAAATGGGTCTGGTCAAGTTCAAACACTTAGGGGCTGCCAATGAGCTTGTTCAGCCACAGGAATTTGTTCTAGATTTTTCTCTCCTGCAGGCATTGACTCCTTGCCAGGGCATGGTTCCATGGTACTAATCACCTTCCTGTAACAAACCCAAAAGGCCATTCTTCATATGTGGGTGTAGACACTAGGGCCTAGAAATTCAGTCGCGTTTGCGCCCACTTATTGGCTATAGAGTGGTTTGCGCTGGAAGTTTTTTAGCGCCTGAAATTCAGTTGGTCCCTAACATCGGCGTTAGCCGGTAGCGCTGCGCCGGCAGCGATGACGTCATCGGTGTGCGCAGCGCCCCGGTTCCAATGCGATTCCGTGCCGACCGCCAAATTCAGTTGCGGCCGCCTCGCCCGTGCCGGCCGCAAACAGCGTTTGAAAAACGGTGCCTTGCAGCTCCGAGAGGCCGGCGCATAAAGGTGGAGGGGCGGCCGGCTGCTTTCCCGGCGGCCGCCTGGCCGCACCTCCCTCCCCGGACTCCTGCACCACCCCCCCGCGGCATTGGTGTCTGACTCCCGCGAGCCCGGCACTTCTCCGTGGTGCTGGGCTCATTTGCCGGGGGAATCCAGCGGCGATCTCACGGCTGCAGGCAGCTTCTCCTTAAGAGAAGGAGGAGGCCTGCAGTACCCCAGCCTGCCGCACCGCATTGGGTGCCGCAGCGGCAGCTGGACGCCTGAAACTGACTTTCATCGCCCCAAGCGAGGCGGCCAAACCCTGCAATAGCGCCCGCCTCCGTCTTGGGCCGCCACAACTGAATTTCAGGCGGGCGCTACGGGAATCCGGGCGAGCGCTAAATTTCGGGCGCTAAAGACCTGGCGCGGCGATACCGAATTTTTAGCCCTAGGTGCTTGTAGAGTATTTGACTGCATTGGGGTTGGAGGATGACATTGATGCTGGTTCTTGGGGGTGAATCTCCACGGAGGTTCTCCTGCTCGTTTGCCGTAACTTCAGAGGAAGAGCTGTGGAAACCCTGGAAAAACAGCATAAACACTGTGGAAACCCTGGAAAAACAGCATAAACACTGTGGAAATTCACCTCCCCCCATCTTCTATATGTGCATATATGTACATTTCTAGCAGGGGTAGCTGATTAGCAACAAGAATGATTGTTTTTCCCTCACTAACCTAAGGGTGCTGCAGACAATTGTAGTATTCCTACCAACATCCTGGATGAGGCCAGCTAATTTAGCGCAGACTTGGATCAAATTTCTGCCAAAGGTCTAAGATTTGTGGAAAGGCTGGAGAGGCTTAGGCTTTTCAGCCTGGAAAGGATGCAGCTGAGAGGTGATGTTGCAGAAGTATACAAGATAGTAACTGGTACGGAACAGGTAAATCCAAAAAACTAGCAAAAGGTAACTTTAGGACTGATATCAGTAAATTGTTCTTCCTGCAGAGTGATCAACACTTGGAATGGACTGCCAGGAAGAGCAGTGGATGGGGAAAACTCTTGCTTCATTTAAGAAACAACTAGGTGCAGTAATGGATGGACCTTAGGGTGCTGCTGGATAGATGAACTAACATGGAACAAAAAGTTTTCCTAATCTGTAATTATCTTGTGAACTTGGGACTCTCTGGTCTGCAAGGTACAGCTACTCCCAGTTTAAAGCATCTGGGCCATTGGGGAATCACAAAACAGCATTAACATGCCACCCTTTAAAGGTCATTCACAAAGTTTTGTTTAGATTTCTTAGCATCCTGTTGCATTTGGGCTATGTTAGCATAGCCCCTCTGAACACCAGACATTATTATTTTGTTAGTGGATCTAAATTTTGACTTCTTGTTTTGTACAATTTTGGAAAAATGCTGTTCACCCCTTGTGGAATGTAATACTGCTTATGCAACTTTGGGTGTCATACTATTTCCATCACTTTAAGCATGCTTTGTATAAATCACACCCAGTAATCGTTAAGGCGGATCATGTAATGCTGCTGGATGCCATCTGTTAATACTGGTGGTAAATCAACGTGAATATGGATGTTATCGCACTTATGACCCAGTGACTTGCTCCTCCCATGCAGGAAAAATCCCCCTATGTACCTATTACAAAGTTCATTGACTTCAGCGTAGAGCATCACATAAATGCCATTCAGTTAGAAAAGATGGTTTTGCAAGCATAACTGTGAGGTTTGTGATGTGCTACTTTGCAGTACATTGAACACTTAATACATTGAACTGCAAATGGGAGGGACGTGCTCACACACCGATGCATGTGTTATACAGTCATTTATGACACGTTGACAAAGTGTGAAATTATACCCTGCCAATTGCCAAGTTTTAGTGTAACGATCTGGTGGCAAAAATAACGAAGTTTTATTGCAGAGTTGGATGTTAGCATCACCCTAAAGGAATAGAGATTATGATTTTATTAACTTAATACGGCAATTTCTGCTCTTAAGCTTGCCAAGGAAATAGATTATAAACTCTGTTCTTCTCCTGCTACATATAGATTATTGGATTTTTACAAAAAAAGCAAAATTCATGCATGACATCATCTCATGCAGCCAAACTTATTTTCTCTGGCCCCTTGTCTTTGGCTGGGTGTATTCATTGCTTATCAATAGTGATAGAAGGGAGGGAGTGCTTAAACAAACGGAATGGCTCAGTGGGTAGCACTCTCGCCTCTGAGTCAGAAGATTGTGGGTTCTAAGTCTCACTGCAGACACTTGAGAACAAAAATCTAGGCTGACACTCCGGTGCAGTACTGAGGGAACGTTGCACTGTTGGAGGTGCTGTCTTTCGAATGAGATGTTAAACCGAGGTGGATGTAAAAGATCCCATGGCACTATTTCGAAGAAGAGCAGGGGAGTTATCCCCGGTGTCCTGGCCAATATTTACCCCTCAATCAACATCACTAAAACAGGTTATCTGGTCATTCTCACATTGCTGTTTGTGGGAGCTTGAAGTGTGCAAATTGGCTGCTGCGTTTCCTACATTACAACAGTGACTGTACTTCATTGGCTGTAAAGCACTTTGGGACGTCCGATGGTCGTGAAAAGTGCTAAATAAATTCAAGTCTTTTTTCCATGGGTGGAAATGGGAAAATGTTATTGACGTACCTTTGAGACAAGTTTGAATGTTGGTGGCACTAGCATAAATACAAGTACTGCTAAATATTCCCTTTATGGCTGGTAATAACACATTTTACTATGGTAATATCTATTCAGCAAAGTTAATACACTGCTGGAATGATGTGTTTTGCAGTTGATGCTGAAGGGAGCATGAAAGGCAGTTTCTGGTAATTATAGAGCACTCCAGCTCCTGTAGACTATACATACAATAATTTGTCATTCCATTAATAAAACGTTTTTAGGCTAAGCTAGAATTGGCATCTCCTACTTTCTGGGATGAATGCCACTAACTGCTAGTTTTATGGTCAAAGGTAGGAGAGTCACAGTACCCACTAGTAAAACTCATTAATACATGCATGATTATGTAGGAGTGACTCACCTAAGATATTTTCAAAGTAATTCATTTTGTGTAGTGATGTGTGGCAACTGCTAATTATGTTTGCAGAGTTCTGCATTATATTGCCTACACATATTCACATAAGCACTTGTGTGCCTCTTAAGCATAAATGGAATGTGTAATTCAAACAAAATTTCAGATTATTACTATGTTTCATAACAGCTACATTATCGTTCATGGTATTTTTCATTAATTGTATTGGTGTTCAGTTACATTCTTTATTAGTTTTTAAAAAAATCCTGATTTATTCAAAAGGAAGAGCCACTAAAATCTGGAGAGAAAATAACAATAATAATGGAGGAAAAGTTTGCAGGAATTTTTCTACAGAAAATAAGCACTACGGTGAATACATTTCTATGATATAAACATGAAATTGGTACTATGTTTAATGTTGGTCTGTACCTTTAAGACCACTGCTGAAATATTTACTTTGGAAGTATTTGAAATAAGCACATGCTGAGGTAAATGAGAGGCTTCTTGTTGATGGATGTTTCTGTAGGTTGGCAGCTGCTTATAAATCCCTGGCTCCTGTCCTCAGAGAAAGCGCAGGATGTCAAGGTGAGAAAAAGTATCAGGGCGTGACTGACTTTTTTGTTCCTTTTTTGCATTTTGATATCTGAAGTGTGATGGCCATGTGCTAGATTTAAAAAATTTTTATAGATAGTTCCAGCTATTCTGGAAAAAAGGAAGGGGCAAAAATCCTTATGAAAGATTCTATAATATTTTCATCCATATCAAGGCCATTCTATCCTCATAGTATTATGGCTACTACTATCGGAGACTGGCTGTTTGAATCTTTACAGCCAAAACTAACCAATTAATTACTTAAACATGAACCTACACATCAATGCCAAATGCCGGCCTTCCCTACTGGAGTTGAAAAGGTAGATTTGGAATTTTACTTTCATATTTAGCAATTATAATGTTCATTCAGTTGCTTGTGGATTCAAACCCTGACTTATTATTTCACTTCAGTCAAGAAGGGATGAAACACCTCTTAGAAACACTCCTATGGACAGGAATCGCTCGACACCCATAATGTGATATTAGTACAGTGTAGGAATTTGGGTTGACCTCAGCAGGTATTGAACGAATGCCTACTAAATAATTGAGTTCGACTTCAGGAGAACAATCTAGAAGTTGTTTATTTACAAGAACAGGTAAGTGAGATAGTTGCAGGAGAGCCGTAGAGTAGGTCTTTCCCCAGCAGGGATGCCACGAGGACTGAGTCCGCAGTCCTGTGGAGAGCGTGATGACGTCATCACGCTCGGCTGTGTTTTCCCGCGCTTCGGGTGTCACCTGACCGCGTCGTGACGTTAGCGTGTTCGCTTGCACTTGGGGCAGTCACGTGACCCGCGCCGATACGTCGGCGCGTTAACCCGGCACTGAGGCTGGCCGTTGAGGCCGAAGTCGCGAGCGCGGGAGCGGGAGGCGGAGCTGGGCCGGCGCTTGCCGCGGGAGATCGCGTCGCTCACGTTGGCTGGCCGATGCGGCCGAAGTTGCGGTAGGCCGGGCTGTGCCGGCGGCCGCCATGGAAGGCCGAGCCGGGCCCGTGGCTGGCGCGCGTGCGTCATGTGATGCATGACGTCAGCGCGTTAGGTCGCCTCTTAAAGGGGCAACGGCCCAACAGGTAAGTTAAAGGGGCAATGGCCCAAACAGGTAAGTTACATACAAACTAGTTAGGTTAAAGTGAATTCTGTACATAGTTAGTAAGGGACAACCGGTGGTACCGCCACAACAGCATATTTTCCTGACTTTATTGTTGTAGACTCATCTTCCAGACTTATTGATCAAATTTCTTCAGATCATTTGCTGATGTTGATCAAGAGAATCTGAAGGTCAGCCTTATTTTCACTTTTGTCTTTTAGAAAGTTCCATGCCTTATCCTACTGGTGAACCCATAATAATATTTAATATTTTGACTAATTGCCCTTCAGTTCAGTCTATAATTGAAGTCAAAGAAAACTCCATTGACCTCTTTAGAATATTTGATTGGTGACTTAGAGTATATGTGATTGCCAACTGGATGAACATTATAATTGCTAAATATGAAAGTAAAATTCCAAATCTACTTTTTCAACTCCAGTAGGGAAGGATGACATTTGGCATTGATGTGTAGGTTCATGTTTAAGTAATTAATTGGTTAGTTTTGGCTGTAAAGATTCAAAATATTATAGAGTATGAGACATACAGACCAACAAGTTCCCAGGTTTGATTGCTCATTTGTGGTGAATTAGTTGAACTCAGCTGTGGTGGTGTTATTAGTGTTATAATTGACCTTATCACCCTTAGGTTATTGAGGGAAAGATGGTTTCTACTCCTGTTTGCTATCCAGTGACTCCTAGAATTATAGGATCAGAGAATAATACAGCACAGAACGAGGCCATTCGGCCCATTGTGCCTGTGCGGCTCTTTGGTAGAGTTATCCAATTAGTCCCACTCCCCTGTTCTTTCCCTATAGCCCTGTAAATTCCCTTCAAGTATTTATCCAAGTCCCTTTTGAAAGTTACTATTGAATTTGCTTCCACCACCCTTTCAGAACGTTTATTCCAGATCACAACAACTCACTGTGTAAAAATATGTTTCTTCATGTTACCTCTGGTTCTCCGGACAATCAAACTTAAATCTGTGTCCTCTGGTTACCAACCCTTCTGCCGCTGGAAACAGTTTCTCCTTATTCACCTTTCATGATTTTTAACACCTCTATCAAATCTCCTCTTAACCTTCTCTGCTCTAAGAACAACCTCAGCTTCTCCAATCTCTCCATATAACTGAAGTCCCTCATCCCTGGTACCATTCTAGTAAATAGTTGTGCGGAAAGTGCACATGGACTTGGTTACGATATTTCTTGTAGTTGGTTATCCGGCAGACACACAATGGCGAGACTCAAACCTAAATAATGGCTGCTTGGGTGAGGTATGAGATGGAGTGTATCCCAGCAAGGTGTCAAATTCCTTCAAGAAAGCAAGAAAATTAGTGAGAGAGAAAATATGTGTAACAAGAATCAAGAGAGAAATGGTATTCTAGGAATAATTTCATAAACCTAAATATTAAAAATGGAATATAATTTGAAGCACATGAGGTAGAGAGAATGATTAGGATTCTGATATACAGGAAACATCATTGGTAAGATGCAGTACAATGAAAGTACTAAGTATGGAAGTGGTGCCTCAAAAAATATAAATTGTAATAAAGCATAAATGCTTCAAGACCATTGTTGACTAATTTTATAGAAGATTGTCATTCTGAAGTCTCTATATGACATTGTAATGTGTTCTATCTATAGCATGCCCTCCTAGATTACTACCACGCATTCTACAACCCTTTCCAGAGACAGGCCAGGGTATACTCCATTGATGCTGTTGTGTCTGCTTCAAGTATTAGTAAACAGAAGATGTACTTAACGACAGAAGAAATATGCAGTTCCCTCATTCAAGGTTTACTGTGTCCCAGGCTCAAGATGTTGCACTCTAGCTACTTGGACAGAATGATGAAACACATTATAAGTAAAGCTATGAAGACCTGAGACTTAAACCTATTACTGCTCTGATGGGGTTGCTGCAGCAGATGAAAGATCTGTTGCATACCAAGGTTTTAATCAGCAAAAAATTGATGGGATCTCTTACCTTTCTTAACTATAAGAGTTCTAGGTGATGTAAGTTCTCAGCCAATTTCTGGGAAGAATACATTCACAACACTAAACTGCCCATAATTTAGGTCCAACTACTAGTAAATAGGCATTCTCACTCAGAGGCCATGAGGGTAGTTGCTTTAAGAAAAGGAAATGTTACTGTGGTACAGTGGTGCAATAATGGGTGTTCTACTGGTTGGGAGCCAGGGTATGATATGGGATCATGTATTCTAACCCCAAAACCAACTTTCTCCACTTTGATCAAAAACTAAAAAAAAGTATAAAAAAGACCAGCATTATAAGGTTGTATGAATTTTGTGAATAAAGACTGGTAATGAATCTATTAAACTAGGAGCTTCAGATGAAAATGCATTCTTTGATGACTCCAAGCTCATTGGCTCAGAATTGATGGAACTGAAATGCCTGTACATGGCTGTTTTAAACTGATTCTTCATTTTGATTGTGTTAATTGCTTAGCTCTGCTTAACATTGTCCCTTCCCAGCTACTGTTCCTGACTCAAGCTCCATTTATTATGACCCTTGAAATTCAAATACAGATCACACAATATTTTGGTCTGATAATTTTATTAAGATCCTTTTAAAGCCCCAGGCAGTGAACCATTATGGCTCTGGGACCTGTTGCTATGTTTTAGATATTATTATTCATTAGCAACTGGTTAGCTTTTTTAAAGTGTCCTTCCGCCTCACCAAGTCCTGCTCTGTGCAATTCTGAATTACAATGTCTAGAATTTTTATGCTACATTGTATTCTAGAAATAAAATAGGATTGTGTAGCATAAGGTGAAAAAGGACTCTATACATCTGGTATTCCTAACAGTCAATCAATGTTCTTGTAAAATCTGTTCTCCTTTACAGGTTGACCGAACTGAAGTTATAAAGAGTAACCTGCATCCAGTCTTCTCTAAAATTTTCAATGTGGATTATTACTTTGAGGAGGTTCAGAAGCTTCGATTTGAAGTATACGACATTCATGGACACTGCAGTATTGGCACTCGCGATGATGACTTTCTGGGTGGGGTGGAGTGCACCCTGGGACAGGTAAACATTAAAAGAAACAGAATATCCTTCACAGGAGTGTACAATTCTAATTTTTACAAGGCTGTTTCTATCTTCTAATTCTTTCTATTCCCATCCTTTTGAATTAGCAGTTGCAGGCAGGAGACAGGTTAAAGCTGTAAATATTTCTGGTAAATACAGTATTGCAAAGATATAGGGGAGGTGATGAAATTCAATAGCGCCAAAAAACGGGCGCAGGCACCGCGATGCGAGATATGATCGCGCCCGTTCAGAAACACAGGCAGCACGTCAATTTGGTGCTGCCTGCTAATTACCACGATAGGAGCGCACAGCCTAGCGCGGAATGTGCTGCTGACCGGCAGTGTGCTCAGCATGGGGTCGAAGTTCCCGTCGCTGGAGCAAGGCTAGCTTTACTTAAAGTTAGCCTGCTCCTCTTCAAGGCAGTCTGCAGCTCTTAAAGCTGAACTGCCTTCTGCATATAAAAGAAAAAGAAAAACCCTTCTAGGCAGTCTGTAGCTTTTAAAGCTGAGCTGCTTTCTGCACATAAAAATTGCTAAAAGTGCTTCAGCCCTAACACAAGTGGCTCAACAGGTCAAGGAAAGGGCACCCAGGGCCTCGGGCGCAGCACTCCAGCTTTGTGCAGGAGTTGGAGAAGTCCTCTACCCACAGAGGACCAGCAGGCACTTCAGAAAGAAGGATATGGGACCAGATCGCCACGGTGATCACTGCCAGCAGTGTCACACCCGGGACCTAACTCCAGCACCCAAAGAAGTTTCATGACCTCAGACGAGTGGTCAAGGTCAGTGAATGCATCTTCAAAAGCCATCTCCTACCAACTGCACCACTGGGAGCAAGTGGTGTTCTCCGATGCCTTCCTTTAATGGCCAAAGCCTTGCAAACATCCAGCAGCAAATCCCTGCACACTTTTGACAACTTTTTTAATGTATTGCACCAAGTCACTACTCCAATAAAATGTAAAAATGTAAAAATGTAAAAAAAAAAGTCCAAAAAAAGTCCAAAAGCTGAAATCTAAACTTACCTGAAAGTTGTGTGTGTCACCTTAAGAAGCGCTGGCAGTGTCTCTGTTGTACTGCTGCACGCACGTTCTTCCGTGCATGGTTTGGAGAGGGCGGTATTAAGAGCGACGACATCAAAAATCACAGATCGTGCTTCAATTCGGGCATGATTTAAATATGGGCAGCGAGCATAGGCAACAGCAACGCTGCTGACCTGCCCAAAATGGCAGCTGGGAGTCTGGTCCAGGGAGTAAGAGCACGCAGGGAGGTCCTCTTCCCTGCGGATGGCAGAAAAATACCAGCCAGAGACACTAAGAGGGCATTGCTGGAGATCGCAGAGGAGGTCAGCAACAGGGATGTGGTGAGGGGGATGTGGATCCAGTCCCGCAAAAGATTCAATGATCTCATGAGGTCAGGAAAGGTATGTGCAATGCCACGCTCACCTTCATCCTGATATGCATGTTACCCCGACCCTATCACTCTACCTTCCCAAGTCTACTCCTGCACATCACTCCTCACACCAACCTACCTTGCAGGTGCACCCATCCCTCTCTGTCTATGCACCTATTCACATCCCCATCTGACTGTCCACCACTGACACTCACCCTCATCCTAATGCAATCATAGCAAATAACACCACAGAAGGAGGTCATTTGGCAATGTCACGTCATTCCCTGATAGTCACCCTCTACAGATGTAGCCCATCCATTCCTTACACTCATTCCATCACTCTCACTCAAAGTTCTCTTCTTTCCCTCCTTGCAGGGAGAAGAGAGCCCAAAACAACAGGGAGAGGCAGAGAGCCGGAGGTGGCCCTCCAGTCTTCACTCAATTGACTCCAGCAGAGGAGGAGGCCCTAGAAATCTCTGCAGCGCTGCTGACGGTGGGAGACGGAGAAAGGGGTCCTCCCAGCAACCTGGTGACGGAATTAAATCTCATACAGCCGCATGGCATACAACAGTCACTCATATGGTAACTGATGTCAGCAGCCAGTGAAATGTCATCAAGTGCATAATGGTAACATTACCCATTCTTATTATGACACTTCTAATTCATTTCTTTACTCTCCCACAGGTCCATCAAGTGCCCCCCCACACCACCCCCCCCCCTCAAACTGTCCAGCCGGAAGAGGAAGACGACTCCACAGGGGAAGTCCCAGTCTCTGAGGGTGCACCATCAGCAGACCCAAGCGCACCCAGCACCAGCGCAGATACGCACACCTCGATTGGTCCTGTGAGAGATAGAGTAGTGTCTCACACATCACAAGTGAGCAAGAGCAGCTGGTGTTGACAGGGACAGCAGTAGAGACTCCTCGCCGGAGGGCGCAGGACGCAGGACGCTCCAAGCTCTGCTCAGCTGCATGCAGCTGCTGAACCTCGGGGGCCAGCGAGGAAGAGGGTGATCTAGGAGGGGCAGCAACAATTGCATGAGGCTCTGGCAGCTTTTGCAGCCGCGATGTCTGCAAATGTGCAGAGAATGGAGGAATCCATCTCCAACGTGAGCACCACCATCTCACAGGCAATGGTGATGATGTGCTGTTCCATGGAAAGGATGGCCACCTGCATGGAGCAGCAAATGTGCCAGTCCAACAGATTGCAGACGCTCATTGACGTCATCTCGAGGAGGGATATCAACACAGACTTGGGCTTTCATCGCCCCACTGATGTGCAGCAGGGTGCTCTCCAACTCCTTGCTAGCAGGGAAGTGTGGGTGGCCTATGAGAGGGATGATGCTGAGAGGGGACATGGAAGTGAGGGCTCTTCTGAAAACGCTCCCACTTCTCCCCCTCAGTCAGAGCCCCACATGCTGCCTCGGATCCCAATGGCCAAGTCGATGGCAGCAGGCGCATGGGAACAGCATCACCTCTAAGTTCCCCACCAAGTTACACCATCCTGACTTGGAAGTATATTGCTGATCCTTCATTGTCGCTGGGCCAAAATCCTGGAACTCCCTCCCTAACAGCACTGTGGGAGTATCTTCACCACACAGACTGTAGCGGTTCAAGACGATGGCTCACCACCACCTTCTGAAGGGCAACTAGGGATGGGCAATAAATGCTGGCCTTGGCGGCGACGCCCACATCCCAGCAATGAATAAAAAAACATTTATTAGGTAAAATTAGCAGAATCAAGAAGAAGCACAACAGGTTTCAAAACTTTACTTAAACTTATAGTCCATGTTCCAAGATAATTAAAAGCACCCCAGAGTCCTTGAGGATCTCTGTAATAATACTTCATTTGGACCAGAATTTGTAATGTGAAGTATAACATGAAATCAGGTATCCACAGAGTCCCTGCTAGTCCCTGCTTATCAATGGACTGGCAAAGAACAATGGCCCAGAAATTCGGGTCGGAGGCTTCCTGCGGGTGCAAGCCTCCGACCTGCACTTACCTAGCGCGCCGGCCGTTGAGCTGTGGGCCCGCGTGGGATTCCGATCCTGGGACTCCTCCACCTGCCGGCGCGCAGTGCTTGCGTATCCCAGCAGCGCAGTTAGTTTGATGCGTCCCCTGGGATCACGTGGGCCATGGAGAGCCAATGGTAGCAGGGAATGTTTCATTCATACGTTTGACAGGAAAACCTGTCAAACCTATAAATACTATAAGCCCCAAAACATCACTAAATCGTCAAATAAATTTTTTTTTTAAATCACATTTTTAAAATAAACTATAAATTACATGAAATAACTATTTTAAACAATAATTTAAATTTTTGAAAAAAATAATTTTATTTTCTAACGGGGCTAAAAATAAACTTACCTTTCTTTAAAGTATTTAAAAATAATAAACCTGTGGAAAAAATGTTTTAATTTTAATTAATTCACCACTTACCTTGTAAAAAGCAGGCCTTGCGACTGCTTTTTACACGTCTAACTTCTGGAGACTTACCTTCCTGGGAAAACTTGCAAAAAAAACCTAAGTTCAATGTGCACGCGCAGCCTCTCCTGCACACGTGTTCCACCTCTTAACCCCTTCGTTCAGGGGAATGGAAGTGCCGGTTTCCCACGCATGCGCAGTGCATGCACAAAACCGGCACTTCCATTGGGCTTACGGGTGAGTACCCCATGTGTACTCACCCGTGGAGACCCGAATTTCTGGGGTACTAAAGCCCCTTGATACTAGATACAGATATATCTGCTCGCTGATTGAAATTCAAACTGAGACAAAAGAATATTGAAAAGGCGTATTTTTTTTTTAACAACACTTATTGCTCTAGACAGACTGTCTCCAGCTGGCAGTAACAAATTGCAGTGGTCACCAGCTGGCCAACTATCAAGATTCAATACAGAGCTATTTTTTAAAGGGTCTTTCATGAAATAAGATTTCTGATAAGTCACACCTGCATCTTCCTTCTGTGGTGCTAGATAATACATTAAAAAAAATATGAAACAGTTGGAATTACAGACACATACATTTCTGTCTAAATAATATTGTTTGAACTGTGTGTCACACTGTTCATTTTACTACAGCTTTGTATTTTTGGTGAATGTTGTTTTCTTTAGCTGTGTTATGTTTTAAAGGAAGGGTGGGGGGGAGGTGTCATTTAATTTAACCGGCTTGGTGGGAAACTGACCTGAGGTATGCCCGTTTCATGAGCCGCCTGATTTTACTTTGCATTGAAGTCAGTGGAGAGTAAAATCGTGTGGCCTGGTAAAACGGGCGACCATCGGTTTCCTACCAGGCGGGTTATGTTAACATTACCCCCTATAGATTGGTTTGGTGGGAATTGAATAATGTTACAGAAGTTTTAAAGTAAATTTAAGACTGTCGAGCTAATTATAGCTCTGAGCTATGTCATTGTTTCATGAGATCTAAGGTCATTCCGTGCAAATATAATTCTTCATTTGATACAAGGTTTTCCCTGTAACAAAAACAGAAAATGCTGGAAGTACTCAGCAGGTCCCGGCGGCATCTGAGGAGAGAGACGCTCAGTTAACGTCATCGACCTGAAACATTAACTCTGTTTCTCCCTCCACAGATGCTGTCTGACCTGCTGAGTATTTCCAGCATTTTCTGTTTTGGTTTCAGATTTCCAGCATCCGCAGTATTTTGCTTTTATACTAAGGTTTTCCCTGTGTTCCATTAAGTGATTAATGTAAGTATCGTTGTTTGATGTGCATGTGACTAATCGTAAGTGTGGGTGGAGTGAGGGGGGGGGAAGGGAAGATCGTGGCTGGCCTCAGGCTGATCGTGGGTGGGGGTGGAGGGGGGTGGGGCCAGGAAGGTGATCGGGGGTCTCGTGGGTCTTCGATCGCGGTGGGTGGGCTAGGCACGGACCCTGGATCCAGGAGGTAGGTGTAAAGGCACTTACCCCCTGGATGCAGCAGTTCCCGTCTTGCTGTAAGTGCCGGTTTTACGAATTGTGTAAAACATGTCCAGATAGAGTTAAAGACAAAATGGAGGTTAAAACAAGAGGCTTCCAGCCTCATTGCAATATTTAAATTGACGTCCTGCCTCCTGGGAGCGGGTTGGCTGCCTGCCCCCATCCTGCTTCCCATCCCGCCTCCGTTAAAAGCAGAAGTGGGCAGGATTGAGGCGGTGTTAAGCCGGGAATCCGATTTTTAACAATTTAACTACCCACACGCTCCAAACCCATCTTTTTTTAGGGTAAAATTCCCTCAACTAAATGTTTCTGAGCCACATGATAAGGTGTTATTTAAATGCAAGTATTTATTTCTATACCTGAAAAGAAAGAATGTTGATTTATTGATTTCTTTATATGACTTTATATAAAGTGGACAAAATTGGCACAATTAATAATTCCAAAACATTGTGCAGTTGTTAGCTATTTTTAGTTTAGAAATTTTTATTGACAGGATTAATCAGTAAGGCAATGGTCTGCGGAGAAAGAACCACCTACATATTGTAAAGCTGATTTAAAAATATTTCACTGTAAAAGTGCTGTTCAGACCAACAGTGATTCCAGCCTCAAGACTTACCAGAGACCCTTTCTGCTAACCTCCTTAAAGTATCTAAACTAAGCTTTGCAAATCTGGAAAAAGAACTTCCTCACATTTCATCATAACTATAAATACTTGAGCTTGTTTAAATTACTCACATGAAGATCTTGTTTAGTCACCCTGAGGCCAACTTTCCAGAGTTTTGGTAATGTTTTCGACAGCATAACACCTGGAAACAGCAGTCCTATTATTAGTTGTCTGTCTGTTGTGCATGGATGTTACCAATTTCCAATGCAGGTTTATTATGTCAAACAGGTTTGCAAACTTGCTGCAAAATCATCTGTTGGGTTCTTGGAGTGGGAGGTGTAGGTAGATGCAATCAGAGAAGACCTTATTATAGTTTTCAGTCACCCAATTGGTTTGATCACTTGTTTTCTAAAAGTCTATCTTAGAGTCAATTAGAAAATAGCAACAACAACAGAAACATTGTCTGATAGTTAACCAATGGGAAATTCTGATTGCCATCTATTTCAGGTAAGGTACTTTCCTGTCCCAAAGCAGGAAGATGCTCTGACTGATTTCAGGTTACACATACTGACCCACCATAGGAAATAATAAAGGAGTAATCTTCCAACTACACGTAGATGGTTGGAAAATCATGCACAGTGCATGCCTAAATTTAATATATGCGAGGCTTCCCACTAGGAGTACAAAGAAGGAAAATGACTCCTTATGCAAGTAATGATTACAGGATGGACGAATTTATTTATTATAAGGCAGGTTTCCTGCCTCCTATTGTTACACCAGCATCTAGTCCCCAACTCCGAATGGCCTCCTTCTGTGCCATTATGAATCTATGGGCTGGATTTTGCCAGCCCTGGGGAGGTGGGTTTGAAGGTGGGACAGGTGGCAAAATGGCAGAATCTGGGGGCGGGTGCCCAACCCGCCTCCGTGCCATCTTCCCAGGAGGCGGGTAGCCGTCCCGCGCCGGGTCCCATCTCCTTGGAGGCAGGAAGGGATTACAGCCACTTAACTGCCTGTTAATAGGTAGTTAACAGGCAGATAAGAGGATTATCCCCATTTTACCCACACAAGTGCGGGCTTCCCGAAGGCTCCAAAACCCGCCAGGGTCACCGAGGCGAGTGGTGGGTCTGCGGGGGTCGGGGGGTGCAAAAGTGCGCTGTGAAGGTAAGTGATGGGTGCAAGTGTGGAGAGGTGAGAGGTGAGTATCTGCGGTAAGTGGAAAGTGTTAAAAAAAAATTACTTTGTTTCTTCCTGCAGGCTTCAGTCGGTGGGTATGCGGAGAGTCTCACACCTCCGCGGCAGAGATGACAGATGGCCGTTGCATTCTCCAATGCAACAACCATCTAATTTCTGCAAACGAAAGAGGTTTGATGAGTTCTTGTATTCAAGAACTCATCAAACTACAGAGGATGTCAGTGTTTGAAAGCTTCACAGAGCTGTCAAACGATGACAATTCATCTGTCAAAAATTTTTGCTGGGTGGGCTTAACAAGGTCAATCAAGGGAAAATAGTGTGGGTTTGCCAGAAGTTGATGGAGGCGGGACTGAAACCCGACAAGTGGGAGTCCCGCCTCCATTGCGTCCCCACTGGCAAAATCCAGCCCCATATGACTCTATGGCCTAGAAATTCAGTGGGCTGCGCCACCCGTTAGCGCCTTAAGAGGGCGCTAAGTGGGTCGGAAGCCACTGGCCATGCCTCCCGCTAAATTCAGTGGGACGCTAATGGTGGCGCTAGCCGTTAGCGCTGCACCGCTACCGATGATGTCATCGGTGTGCGCAGCGCCCCGCTGACGCCCCGGCCGCGATATTAGGAAGCGCCCCCTGATTTACCGCCGGACGCTATGTGCGACCGGTTCAGGGGGGCCTTCCTGCGGCGGTAGAGGCGCAAATTAAAGGAGAGGTGCGGGGCGGCCATTTTTGTTGCTGGCCACCTGCCAGCACCTCTCCGCGCTGCCATCCCCGGCCTCCTGATCCCCCCCCCACCGCAGACTGCCGGCTGCGTTCCAAGAGCCCGGCACTTCTCCTCGGTGCCGGGCTCTTTTGCCGGCACTTGCGATCCTCGGGGACCCAGCTGGGCCCCAGATCGCGCAGAACAAGGCCCCTCCCCTTTAAGTAGGAGAGGAAGGCCTTCAGTACTGCAGCGCGACGTGCCGCAGCGTGTGGCGCTGCGGCACGTTGCGCTACGATATTCAGTTGCAGCGCCCCAAGAGGGATGCGGGGCACCTCTAGTAGCGCCACGCTTCCCTCTGGGGCGCTCCAACTGAATTTCCGGTGGGCGGCCGCGAATGCTTCCGGGGTGCTACTTTTAGCGCCCTGGCGAGGCTGGCGCCCCAAACGGGGCTATAGTGAATTTCTAGGCCTATGACTCCTGAGCTTACTGCCTCTAAGTGCAGTTAGAGGTGTATGTATCAGAGGGAACAGACACCAATGATGATTTAAATCAATTTACTTTGTTCATAAATTCTCCATGACAGCTGTATACTTCTCACCTGTGCTGAAGTACCTGTCGAAAGATGCCTTCTGTTCCGCATTTCTCGTACCAGTACTACTGTTAGGAGATAGCTCTGAGTATTTTCAATCTGACATTTTGGAATGGTGCAAAGAACAGCTGCACTCCTTGATGGTACACTATAAAGACACAGAGGCCGTAAAATTCGGCACCTTAGCACTGACTGTTAAGGCCAGTTTCCACATAAAAATGGTGGCCGCCTCGCTTCGGCCCACTTCTGGCGCAGCCCATGGAGGCCGCCATTTTGGGTAGGTTGGCAGCACGGCCGTTGCCTGCGTTCACCAGAAGAATGCTAATCAGTCAGATCATGACGTCCAATCAGTGTGTAACACTGATGTGACGCACGACCTGCCACTTTGGATGTCGCTGCTCCATTCAGTGCCCTCTCCAAAACATGAACAGCTGAACGTGCATTTAGCTGCACGAGGGAGCCCCCACCAGCGTTATTTAAAGGGATCATCAACTTGCAGGTGACTTGTTTTTTGATTTCTACTGGCTCTGTGTAAGTTTGGAGCTTTCTATAGTTATTCAAAGTTGCTGAAGTGGCAGGGAGTGTTGCTGCAAGTGGAGAACGCCTTGCTTATCATTTAAAGGGTTCTGCTCATACCACTTGCTCCTAGTCATGGGGGCTCTCCTTGCAGCCCCCCTCGCACTTGGGCATGACAGGGAAATGGAACAAAGGCAGCAAAGAAGAGGACAAACTGCTCATAGAGGGAGGAGGTGGAGGGGCAGGAGGGCTCTCAGCAAGAGGCCTTACCCACCTAGAGTCTTCCCAGAGCACTTTAACCTACCTGCACTTAAGCCAGGAACAGTGCATTCGGAGGCTCCGCTTCACCAAGGAGGTGGTCACAGAACTCTGCCACCTCCTGGAACCAGACCTGCAGCTTAAGAGCAGGGTGTGACGGTGCTGCCAGTGGCCCTCAAGGTCACCGTGGCCCTCAATTTTTTCCCCACTGGATCCTTCCTGTCTGGAGCAGGAGACATCTCCCAGTCCGCCATCCATCTCTGCATCCGGGAAGACACAGCGGCTCTGTGCTCCAGGAGAGGCGATGGACGAGGGTTTCAGCAGCAGATGAGCTGAGGCAAGGGTGGAGACGGGCGATGTTACAGAGGTGGAAATAGGCGGTCTTAGTTATGCTGCGGGATATGTGGTTGGAAGCTCATTTCAGGGTCAAATATGACACCAAGGTTGCAAACAGTGTGGTTCAGCCTCAGACAGATGTTAGAGAGAGGGCTGGAGTCAGTGGCTAGGGAACGGAGTTCATGGTGGTGACCGAAAAGAATGGCTTCGGTCTTCCCAATATTTAATTGGAGAAAATTTCTGCTCATCCAGAACTGGATGCTGGACAAGCGGTCTGACAATTTAGACACCGTGGAGGGGTCAAGAGAAGTGGTGGTGAGGTCGAGCTGGCTGTCATAGCGTACATGTGGAAACTGATGCTGTGTTTTTGGATGATGTCACCAATAGGAGGAGTGCGCAGGTGGCTTTGCCAGGATATCAGGCTTCCCATGGTGCAGGGTGACATCGACTGCACACATGTGGCTTTACGGGCGCTGCATATCAATCCTGAGATGTATCGCAACAGCAAAGGCTACCACTCACTTACTGTGCAGTCGTTGTGTGACCATGCCCAGCACATCATGATGTTGAATGCCTGGTATCCCGGCAGTCATGATGCCTTCATCCTGCGCCAGTCCAGTGTGCCAGCAATCTTCCAGTCACCACGTCGAACCTGAGGGTGGCTGCTCGGAGACAAAGTCTATCTGCTCTACACCTGGCTGATGAATCCACTCTGCAACCCCACCACTCGTGGCCAGCACTCATAAAATGAGAACCACGCTGTCACGAGGAATGTCATCGAGCAGACCATTGGGCTGCTAAAGCAATGGTTCCGCTGCCTTGACCCCTCGGGAGGAGCTCTCCAATACAAGCCGGAGCGGGTGTCCAATTTCGTGGTGGTCTGCTGCATCCTCCACAACTTAGCCATTGTGAGGGCGCAGCCCTTGCCACCACGGGTTCTGCAACCACCTCAGGAGGAGGAAGAGGAAGAAAAAGGGGAAGAGGATGAGGAAGGGAGGAGGCAGGCAACAGATCCCCAATCCAGACACGAGCACCTCATCAGAATCCAGTTCCCCTGACTGAAACCCCAGCTCCCCATTCCTCCCCACTTCCCCACCTTACCATCACTCTGTCATGGACTATCACGGTGTCCTCTTAGGCAGAGAACTGAAATGAGAGCCACAACAGAACAAACATTCCAATCATACTTTATAAATTAATCAATCTAAAACTACATAACAAAGTCAACTAATCACCCCTGTGCATTCATTTAGTATCTGTCTTTCGTGTTCCTTTGCCTATCCTAGTGCTCCAATGCAGTGCTACCGCAGTGGCTACTGTAGCGTATGTGCCTTTAAGTCAGAACTACTTTTACAGCTCCTGTATACTGTAGTACCGGCAGTGACCACACCGGTATAGAAGCTTTGCGCATGCCTCTGTACCCCCAGTCTAGAGACTACCCTCCTCCAGTAAAGACCTGTTATTTGTTAATGTACAGCATCCGTGTGATTATTTATCCACTGAACCACGGAACCTACAGTGGCGACGAGTGTCGATTCGAATCTACCTGCAACATAAAAAAAAAAAAATAGTCGAGGCCAGGAACACGGGCGTCGACCACGAGCAACCGCCCAGCAGTCAGGCAGAGATCCAACTTCGCAGGGGAGGCTGTGGAGAGCTGGGCTTGGTTCCCCAGCCACAACGAGCAGTAAGAGACCAACGACAGTTCCAGCGCGGACCCTTCCCGAGCAGCGGCGGCTGGAGCCGACCGACGGCGGAGAGAGAGCCGAGCAGCGTCGACGGGGTAAGACAGGGGTGAAGAGCGCAGGGCACAGCCGGGGGTTGAACACCGAGCGGCGTCGAGGAAAATAAAACAAACCGGAGAGAGAGAGGGTAAGAAACAGCCGGGTTCTAGACTGAGCGGCGTCGAAAAATATAAAAAGAAGAACGCGCAGAGCACAGCCAGTGCTCACGGGCTGAACAGGGTCCGCGGGGCGAAGAAAGGGGAGATGCCATTGAGCCGCGGAGAAGAAGGGAGAGCGCGGGAGACGCCATTGAGAAGAAGGAAGGGCGCGGGAGATGCCATTTTTAGAAGCCGCAGCTGAGAAGAAGGGCGAGCACGGGAAGGAAGGAAAGCGCGGGTGTAGCGTCCGTGTGTTGATAAAGACACTGAAGACAGGAGTTGGTTCATAGGTATTTACTAAGCAAAGTCTGGGGGGGGGGGTTCTAACGGATATACACAATATACAGGCTTATATAGCCCGAGTGGCAATTACCGGCACTACAGCACACCTGGGGCTCTTAAAGGCACATACACTATAATTCCTCCCCTTTTAGCTAACCAGTACATTATATTTTAAGTAATTATTAATTACATGTTATAAGCAAAATAATATACATTGCTGTAGTTAATTAATTATAAGTCAGTCTCTCAGGAGGCTTCCTGACTCAGTCCAGATAACGCCTCGGGGGTGTAGTAGTTTCTGGTGGTGTAGTAGGTTCTTCTGGCAAGGCTGATTCGGCTTGAATGCCAGTGTCGGGTTCATCGGGTTCCAGTATCACCGGATCGGAGGTAGATATGGGTATCTCTATTTCATCGTTAGATGTATAGAGTTGTGGTGTAGGTTGTCCCTTTTCGGATGACTTTATGATTTGGTCAGCATGGCGCCTTATTATGCTTTCTCCGATGTCCACGGTATACATCAGTGGCCCTAGTCATGTGCAGATAGTTCCAGGCTGCCATTTCTCGGTACGGTAGTCCCGGGCCAAAACTTGTTGACCTATCTGGAAGGTTCTAGTTGGCCTTTCATTCATGCCTTGAAACTGCCGATTCTCCACGTCCCTTCTGATGTTGGGCTTGATCAAATCCAGCCGGCATCTTAGGTTTCTATTGAAGAACATCATGGCGGGAGTTTGGCTGGTAACCATATGTGTTGCATTCCTGTATGCGAATAAGAAGTTATCCACCTTGTGCCTTTATGGCCTTCTTGAAGGTCTGGACAAACCTTTCAGCCAATCCATTGGTGGCGGGATGGTATGGGGCGGACGTGTAGTGCTTAACCCCATTGTTTTTTAAGAACTTTCTGAATTCTTCGGACACAAATTGCGGTCCATTAGCAGAACATATCTGTTCCGGCAGCCCATTCCTGGCAAATATGGTCCTTAATACTGTGATGGTTTTTTCCGTGGTGGTGGAGGACATCTATATTACCTCCGGCCACTTGGAGTGTGCATCAACCGCGATTAAGAACATTGAGTCCATAAATGGACCAGCAAAGTCGATGTGCACCCTTTGCCAGGGAGATGAGGGCCACTCCCATGGATGTAGAGGGGCTTGTGGTGGAGCGTTTTGGACCTTCTGGCATCCTAGGCAGCTCTTGATCATTTCTTTGATGTCTCCATCGATACCTGGCCACCATACAAACGCCCTAGCTAGGTTCTTCATTTTCACTCCACCCAGATGCCCCTCGTGAAGCTCCTTTAGCACTTTATCCTGGAGTTTGGGTGGAATTACCACTCTGGATCCACACATCAAGGTTCCTCGGCACACTGACAGCTGTTCTCTTCTTTGCGAGAATGCTGGCAACAGTGGTTCGCCATGTCCCTTCACTGTTAAATCGTAGACCCGTGAGAGAGTCGGGTCATTTCTCGTCTCCCTTTCAATGGCAGAATTTGTTACTGGTAGACATTCCACTATGGTAGAGTGGAACATCTTTACTGGGTCTACTGTAGGTGCCTCTTCTACCGTTGGCAACGGTAGGCGCAATAAACCGTCAGCATTCCCATGCTGTTTTGATCCTTTGTATTCTATGTTGTATTGGTGTGCCCCTAGAAAAAGGGACCACCTCTGTAGCCTTTGCGCTGTCATAATGGGAACACCTTTTTTAGGGTTGAATATGGAGATGAGGGGTTGATGGTCAGTCAACAAGGTAAATTTTTGTCCGTGTAGGTAATGGTTGAATTTCTTCACTCCCCATACCAGGCTGAGTGCTTCCCTGTCGATTTGGGCATAGTTACGCTCAGCTGAGTTTAATGAGCGTGACGCAAAAGCTATCGGCCGTTCTGAGCCATCAGGGAATTTATGGGATAATACTGCTCCTATGCCGTAAGGGGATGCATCGCACACCAGTCTGATTGGCAGTGATGGGTTGTAATGAGCCAAAACTTCTTTGGATGTGATTAAGTCTTTGCATTTATGGAAGGCACGTTTACAGTCTTCATTCCAATTCCAAATCACTCCTGTTTGTAGAAGTTTATTAAGAGGGTGTAGAAGAGTTGATAAGTTCGGTAAAAATTTATGATAGTAATTTATTAATCCCAGGAACGACCTTAATTGTGAAACATTTTCAGGTGCTGGGGCTTTTATGACTGCTTCAATTTTTTCAGGTGACTTATGCAACCCTTCATTATTAATTATGTGGCCACAATATTATATCTGATTTTGGAAAAATTTGCACTTGGCGCGATTCGCTCGTAGGCCCCGTTCTTTCAGCCTAGTGAGCACCTGCTCCAAATTGGCAAGGTGCTCGTTGTCGTTTTCTCCTGTTACAAGGATGTCGTCTAGGTAGCATTGAGTCCCCGGAATCCCTTGCAGGACTTGCTCCATAGCTCTTTGCCAGATAGCTGGAGCTGATGCTACTCCAAAAACTAGTCGATTGTACTGGTACAGGCCTTTGTGTGTGTTTATCGTGAGATACTTTTTAGAGGCCTCTTCAACTTCCATCTGTAGATATGCCTGTGCCAAGTCAATTTTGGTGAAATGTTTCCCTCCGGATAGTGAGGTGAAAATATCTTCTATCCTCGGAAGAGGATACTGTACTGTGTGAAGGACCGGGTTTACAGTCACCTTGAAGTCTCCACAGATGCGAATTTTTCTCTGTTCTTCAGATTTATCTTTATTCAATGCTTTTTTCATGACCGGAACGATGGGTGTTGCCCACTCGCTCCAATCTATTTTGGATAATACGCCTGCTTTTTCCAAATTCTCCAGCTCTGCCTCAACTGCTGGATGAATTGCTGCATCTTCCACTTTTATTGAGGCGGTCATGCCTTTCAAGGTTCCTAGTTTCTCTTGAAACACTTCTTTGGCGTTGGCCAAGATGTCTTTTAATCGTTCAGGTATGATGTCATCATTGTTTTTTTCTTACTGGTCACCGTCAGTGCCTGAATGGAGTGCCAGTCTAAACGTATCTTTCTGATCCATTCACGTCCCAACAACGGTGGACCACCATCTTGTAGAATGTATAAATACAACTTTTGTATTTCTTTGCTGTTGTATACAACAGGCACCCTTATTTTTCCTTTGGGGTATACTTTCTGCCCCGTATATGTTTTTAAGATAATGGATGTGTCTTTTAGAGGTATATGCGAAAATAGCCTCTTGTAATCCCGTCGATTTATTACGGTTAGAGCTGATCCTGTATCTAGCTCCATTTTAACTGGGGACCCTGCTATCGTGAGGGTAACCCAAATGGTTTGGTAATCCTCTTTGGCAAGTACATTATGTAATTTGAGACAGCTTAGTCTCTTGTTTTCGAAGTCGCTATCGCTCTTCTGGTCTTCGGAGCTACTGTCCGTCATCATTTGTACCTTCCTGTACTTTTCTTTATTGATTTTTTTTTTTCTGTCTGTGGATTTATTTTGTCCAGATCGGCATACCCGTGCAATGTGTCCAATCTTTCCGCATTGCCTGCATGCGTTGTCCTTGAACCAGCAGTCCCTCTGGTTATGGGTGGATCTGCCGCAGCGATAACATCTTTCGAAACCCTGTGTCATTTCATGGGTGCCGACGTCCTGTGTCTTTTGTTGTATCTCTGCAGCTCCTCTTGCTGCTGCTTCGTATGATACAGCCATACTGAAAGCTTTGTCCAATGTTAAATCTTTTTCAGAAAGCAGCCTTTTTTGTGTTCCTTCACTTAAGAGACCGCAAATGAATTTGTCTCGAAGATAATCTGATGGTCCTGCCCCGAATTGGCAGTACTTTGATAGCTTTCTTAATTCGGTTAGGTAATCAGTGTTACTTTCATTTTTGTGTTGATTTCTCTTGAAGAACTTGAATCGTTCCGCTATTCGCAGCGGTGTTGGGTTTAAGTGCTCCTGCAGGGTATCAACAATTTCTTTAAAATTCTTGTCCTTTGGTTTGGCTGGAGTGATTAAATTTCGTAACAGCCCGTATGCCTTTGCGCCCATTAAGTTCAGAAGTACTGAAGCTTTTTTTTCATCTTCTATTCCATTTGCAGTGCAATATACCTCTACTCTTTCCATGTATGTGGTCCAATCCTCTATTTTGCTATCAAAAGCATCAATATTGCCAGACTTAGGCATTTCAGAAAAGATATGGCGCTTCCCGTGCTTTTTTTTCTTTTCTGCAGCAAAGATATGGCGCTTCCCGTGCTTTCCTGCCGCTGCTGCCGATGACAATGCTGTTTCCCGCGGTTCCCGTTCTTTTTAAAAAAAAATTAATTTACTGTTGGAGACTCATTCCCGCCGGGGTTTCTCTCTAGGTCTGAACACTGACCTGCTTGGCGCGCCAGCCGTCTCCCGAGTGCTCCCTCCCAGTCCGTTATTGCTTGCCTCCGATTTCGCTGCCTGTCTCAGCTGTAGAGCCAGTCGCTGGAGCCCCAGCCTGACGCCCAGGAAGGATTAGCGCAGTACCTGCCACCAGCTTGGCCAGCTGGTGAAACCACAGCTTCTCTCACTTCCTTGAGTCTTCTAGACGCCCGAGGAATCGATGTCCTTGAGGTGCTGCCGAATTGCAGGTAAGTCCGTTTCCACTTCGTCGCCACTGTAGTGTCCGTGTGTTGATAAAGACACTGAAGACAGGAGTTGGTTCATAGGTATTTACTAAGCAAAGTCTGGGGGGGGGGGGTTCTAACGGATATACATAATATACAGGCTTATATAGCCCGAGTGGCAATTACCGGCACTACAGCACACCTGGGGCTCTTAAAGGCACATACACTACAGCGGGAGATGCCATTTTGTGCTAGCGGAGAAGAAGGGGAAGCGCGGGAGGCGCCATTTGTGATAGTTAACACACACCCAAGGATGCCGAAGAGTGGCAGTATCTCTACGTTCGACAATGAAGTCGAAGATTGGGCGACATATGTGGAACGTATTGAGGTGTACTGCAGGGCGAATGAAGTGCCAGATGCTAATAAAGCACTGGTTCTGTTAAATTCCATGGGTGCAAAAACTTATGGGTTACTGCGAAATCTAATAACCCCAGAGAAGCCGGTAAACAAGAATTTTGAAAGCATAGTAGAAATCCTACAGGATCACTTAAACCCCACACCGCTGCTGATAGCAGAACGATTTAAGTTCCATAAAAGGAACCAACACAAAGATGAATGCAATGCTGAGTACCTAACGGAACCGCGCAAGCTATCGAAACACTGCCAGTTTGGAGCGGGACTAGCAGATACGTTAAGGGACAAGTTTGTGTGTGGGCTACAAAGTGAAGGAACCCAGAAACGGCTTCTGTCAGAAAAGGACCTTACGCTGGACAAAGCTTTCAGTATGGCAGTATCACATGAAGCAGCCGCAAGGGGCGCTGCAGAGATACAACGGAGACCGCAAGACTATGGCACCAATTAAATGTCCTATGGAACAGGGAAGTGCTATTGCTGCGGCAGAACAACGCATGACCAGAAAGATTGTTGGTTCAAGGACCAAGTGTGCAGACAGTGTGGGAAAGCAGGACACATAGCAAGAGTCTGCAGGTCTGGGAAGAAAACCAACAGTAAGAAATCTCCACAGGAGAAGTACAAAAAGGTACACCAGGTGATGGACAGTGGTTCAGATGAACAGAAAAGTGACACAGACTCCGGAAGCAAGGAGCTGGGTTGTCTGAAACTACATAAGGTAACCAAAATGGAGGATCACCAGACTATCTGGGTTACACTCAAGATAGACGGAGTCCAAGTGGAAATGGAATTGGACACAGGGTCAGCTCTAACAGTCATAAATCAAAGAGACTACAAGCGGCTATTTTCACACATACCCTTGAAAGCTACAGAGATTGTCTTGAAGACGTATACGGGGCAAAAAGTCTACCCCAAAGGAAAAATAAGGGTGAAAGTGACATATAAAGGCCAGGAAATACCTAAAATGGATATATATGTATTGCCAAATGGAGGACCACCACTGCTAGGACGTGAATGGATCCGGAAGATACAATTAGATTGGCATTCCATACAGGCACTGAAGGTTGAGGACAAAAAGGATGATGACGTCACACCTGGACGACTGTCAAAAATGCTAACTGACGCAAAAGAAGTGTTCCAGGAGGGACTAGGAACACTAAAAGGAAAAACAGCAACGATTAAAATAGAGGAAAATGCAAGCCCAAAGTTTCTGAAGGCCAGACCAGTGCCTTATGTGATCAGACCAGCTGTTGAAGCAGAGCTGGAAGGGTTGGAACATTCAGGAGTACTGTCCAAAGTGGACTGGAGCGAGTGGGCTACACCCATCGTTCCTGTAATGAAGAGGTCGTTGAGTAATACGCCTGGGGAACCAAAGAAGGTCCGCATCTGTGGGGATTTTAAGGTGACAGTGAACCCAGTCCTTCACACGGTGCAATATCCGCTTCCACGAATTGAGGATATTTTCGCCTCGCTATCTGGAGGCAAACGCTTCACCAAAATTGATCTAGCCCAGGCGTACTTGCAAATGGAGGTAGAAGAAGCTTCGAAACAATACCTTACGATCAACACTCATAAAGGTCTCTATCAATACAACCGGCTGGTGTTTGGAGTAGCCTCGGCTCCGGTTATTTGGCAAAGGGCGATGGATCAGGTCCTGCAAGGGATTCCAGGGACCCAGTGTTATTTGGACGACATCTTGGTCACGGGTGAAAATGACGGTGATCACCTCGCCAACTTGGAGAAGGTGCTCACCAGATTAAAGGAGTATGGGCTACGAGCTAATCGCCACAAGTGCGAGTTTTTCCAGAAACAGATCTCGTATTGTGGCCACGTCATCGATGAAGAGGGGTTACATAAGTCCCCTGACAAGATTGAGGCAGTAGTCAAGGCTCCAGCACCGGAAAATGTGTCACAACTGAAGTCGTTCCTCGGGCTGGTAAACTACTACCACAAGTTCTTACCAAATTTGTCTACGGTATTACACCCGCTGAACACCCTACTGCAAACAGGGGTACCATGGAAGTGGGATGACGAACGTAGATGAGCTTTCCAGAAGAGTAACGAATTGATCACATCAAAATAGGTGTTGGCCCATTTCAACCCAGCACTACCAATTCGTTTGGCATGTGATGCATCACCCTACGGTATTGGAGCGGAGCTGTCGCACAAATTCCCAGAAGGGTTGGAGAGGCCAGTAGCCTTTGCGTCTCGGTCACTAACCTCAGCCGAGCGCAACTATGCTCAGATTGACAGGAAGGCCCTCAGCCTAGTATGGGGAGTAAAAATTATTCAACCACTATCTGCATGGGCAGAAGTTCCCCTTGCTGACTGACCACCAACCACTTGTCTCCATCTTTAACCCTAAGAAGGGCGTTCCAGTGATGACTGCACAGCGGTTACAAAGATGGTCCCTGTTTCTAGGGGCGAATCAATATGAAATAGAATATAAAGGCACGAAACAGCATGGGAATGCTGATGGGCCATCGCGCCTGCCACTGCCTACTGTGGAGGAAGCACCAGCAGTGGACCCTATCGAGATATTTTATTCGTCAATAATTGAACGATTGCCAGTAACAAACGTGGATATAGAGAAGGAGACCCGCAATGATCCGACGCTGTCACGGGTATATGAATTGATGGTGAGGGGATGGCCAACACATGGCGACTCACTGTTGCCAGCATTCTCATCCAGAAGAGAACAGCTGTCAGTATGCCAGGGGACAGTGATGTGTGGATCCAGAGTGGTGATTCCACCCAAGTTAAGGGAGAGAGTGCTAAATGAGCTACATGAAGGTCATCTGGGGGGAGTGAAAATGAAAAGCCTTGCTAGGGCTTATGTGTGGTGGCTGGGAATCGATCAACAAATCGAAGACCTAACTAAGAGCTGCTTAGGATGCCAGAAGGTCCAAAATGCACCACCACATGCCCCTCTACACCCATGGGAGTGGCCCTCCTCTCCATGGCAACGGGTGCACATTGATTTCGCTGGTCCATTCATGGACTCAATGTTCTTAATAGCAGTGGATGCTCATTCAAAGTGGCCTGAGGTGATAAAAATGTCTTCAACCACTACAGAGAAAACGATTGCAGTCCTACGGACCATATTTGCCAGAAACGGTTTGCCAGAGCAGATTTGCTCTGATAATGGACCACAGTTTGTGTCCGACAAGTTCCAAAAATTCATGAAAAGGAATGGGGTAAGGCATTACACATCCGGCCCGTATCATCCAGCCACAAATGGATTGGCTGAGAGGTTCGTACAAACCTTTAAGAAGGCGATAAAGGCCATGTGCGACGATGAAATTCCACTACAGCATAAGATGGGCAATTTCTTATTAGCCTACCGAAACGTGACACATGCAGTTACCAACCAGACCCCGGCCATGATGTTCTTTAACCAAAGGTTGAGATCTCGTCTGGACTTGCTTAGACCAAATGTGCGAAGAAATGTTGAGGACAAACAATTCCAGTACATCAATGAGAAGCCGACAAGGAGCTTCAATGTAGGGCAACCAGTCTTGGCCCGTGACTATCGAACAGGGAAGTGGCAACCCGGAACGATATGTACAAGGCAGGGGCCATTAATGTACACAGTGGATGTCGGGGAGAACATTGTGAGACGCCACGTCGATCAGATCTTAGCATCACAGGAACGCGTCAACCCCATGTCTCGAGTACCTGGGGATGAACCCGACATACCGGTAGCATCTACTTCAGATCCAGTAGCAGTGGAACCCGATGAACTACCCGATGAAAAGGGGTCAGAATCGCCTCTGCACCAAGAACAAGAACCTCTGGAAAGGCGCTATCCCGAAAGGGTCAGGAAGCCGCCCCAAAGACTGAATCTATAAATGGACTTTTGTTGTTTAAAGTACATGTTGAAATGTTAATTGTTATTTGAATATTAGGGGTATTACTAATCTAAAATGGGAGGAATTGTAGTGTATGTGCCTTTAAGTCAGAACTACTTTTACAGCTCCTGTATACTGTAGTACCGGCAGTGACCACACCGGTATATAAGCTTTGCGCATGCCTCTGTACCCCCAGTCTAGAGACTACCCTCCTCCAGTAAAGACCTGTTATTTGTTAATGTACAGCATCCGTGTGATTATTTATCCACTGAACCATGGATCCTACAGCTACAGCATGGCTGGTGGAAGGCTGCTGACTTTCCCTGGGGGCGACGGCAGATGGCCTTGCACCACGATTTTGAGCAGCTCTGTGCCTAGAAGGCCCGGCTGTGGGCTGCGGCACCTTGGCATGGGCGGCAGCAGTCTGGGCTGGCTGGCTGACAGGAAGCAGCAAGGGGCTGGCGGAGTGTCAGGGGTCAGAGTATGAATGCTGTTACTCTGCAGGTTCTTGCTCCATGGAGCCACTGCCAATCCCTCAGGGCGGTGCCTCAGCAATCCTAGCCATCCGTTGGAGGACAGATTGCTGGACTGCTGTTAGACCCTGCAAACCCCTGTGTATGCTTACACCATTAGCAGTTTGAAAGTGAGAAGAGATTGTACGATGAGGGGGAAGTGGAATGTGAGAAGAAGGATTACGTATGAGCATACCGTCATCAGCAATGCTTTCAACCTCGCCTCAGTGACGGCCCCTCCAATTATCTCCAGCACCATCTCCTCCAGCGCAGTGAGATTCTGAAGATGTATTTCCTCTCCGGCTGTCTGCTGCTATTCACGTCTGTTATGCGCCACCTTGGTTTGCAGGAGAATGGGAAGTATGTTAGTGAGTGCAATGTGCTTTGGTGCTGTGCCTGTCATGGTTGAATAGCTGGCAGTGTGTGCATGGTGTGAGATATGGGTGTGAGGCTTGCAGCAGTGGTTAATGTGTGAGGGTGAGGTGAAGCTATGACTGTGAGGTATGAGTCGTGATTGCTAGAGATTGTTGGTAGGTGAGTGATGGGGGTATGGTGCATTGAGCAGTGTGTGAGGCTAGTGGTGTAGTTGGTGAGGTATGGCATTTGAAGATGCATTCACTCACCTTGACCACTCTTGTGAGGTCATTAAACTTCTTGTGGCACTGGATCCAGGTCCTGGGGGCAATACTCATGGCATTGACGGCTTGGGTGATCTCCTCCCACTGCCTTCTGGCGTGCTGCCTGGAAGGCCATCTGCCTCCCTGCAGGTAGAGGTCCTGTCTTCTTCTGTGCACCCCCAGGACCAAGGCCTCCAGTGCTACATCTGAGAATCTCCTTCCCTTCTCTCTTCCCTGTTGAGCCATGGCTGCATATAGAGTGACAATGAGTTGCTTCTGCAACAATGCACCTCCACTTCAAGAAGTGCAAAGAGCCTAAGCAAAATTTTATTGGCCAGTAGACTGTACCCGATATTGGTTTCCCCTGTTGCACGCTAAGCCAACCAGCAGCGTGTTTAGCACTGAACTCGCTCCAATCATTATAATGAGAAGGCAGCACGAATTTTACATGCAGCCTGCACCACTTTGAACGGGCGCGGGCAGATTGCGATTCACGCTTTCCATGCCATTTTCCGGCCTAAACGAATTTCACCCTCAGAGTGTCTTAAACAGTTGCTGTGGATGATTCTCTGCCTTCAAGAAGGACACACAAGGATACGTGGCCAGACTTTTCTGACATCGGGGACAGGCTTCTTACGTTGAGTTCCACCGTCTCACTTCTGACATTCAATTCTAAGGCCACTCGTGCTTTGCGTCTGCTCATAGCTGCTAATGATTTTTCCAAAGACAGACTATGGTAGATCTATAAAATCAGATAAGTCTTGGCTCTTTGGCAATCTCTCTCCAAGATTGTCCAGTCTTAATTGCAGGGATAGTTGGAGAGTAAATTCATTTTGGAGCAATACTCCATTATTGCTCGGGTCATTAAGGGTTTCAGTCCTGTTGGTCATATCCTTTCAGGTATGTGGAATGGGTGAGTGTGTGCTTGAGGTGAATATTGCGTTTCTCTGGGCTGGTATGCCTTCCATAATGATTGGTTCCTAAGCGTTGGTGATTGGAAACTTTACAGCCAATTTTAAAAAAAATCAGCAACAGGGTTGGTGCCTCTTTATTTCTTAAGAGGTTAAGAGGCTCATTTCCTCCTTGTTAATGTGCTAAACTGTGATTGCATTTGCTCTGTTCTGATTGGTTTACTAAATTTAAGGAACAGTGGCTATCATTAAATTGTGCAGCGGTAAGTGCTTTGCTCCTGTGTGTTCACAAATTGTATCTTGTATGATCAATTCCTCTGTTGAGGGCTGAGATTGTGAAACTCAAACCTCTACAAGTTTTACACTCAGGAAACCTTTAATTGTTCAACTTGATTGTTAGAACCATAATGAGCCTTAATACTCTAACTGAAAAAAATTGTTTCTCAAGTTTTGCTAGATCAATTATTGTTGTTCTTCTCAACTGCAATAAACACCCTATAAGTACAGAGTCTATTCCATTACTTAAGGACACCCAAAACATACCTTTTATTGGGGTTTCCCTACAAGTTCAGTTTTGTATGATGTGATTTCATACTTTACAGATTGTGGCGCAAAAGAAAATGACGAAGCCTTTGTTCCTAAGATATGGAAAATATGCTGGAAAGTCTACAATTACGGTGAGCGTTGGTATTTATGACTGAGATGTATGACTAATAATTACAGATATAAGCAATTAAGTAGAAAATTTTAAAATGCAAGTAAAGTTTGTTATAACTCAACACCCATTATACTTGCGTATTTGAAGTTGTGTAATGGGCATTGTATCATCTCTGTTCTAATCATTGATAACCACTTACTGGTAGAGAAAGTTGTGCAACATGCAGCTCCATCTTGATTACATGTTGCATTTGAACACTGAATAGAAAGGTGAGAACGGGTGAGAAAGTTTGGGCGTTCATAATATAGAAAATGCTAGTTATTACATGAATGGGGTGAAATCATGCTGTGTGATATTAAACCATGAATGCTTAATGCCTTTGCATGAAATTCCTTCGCCTGCTAGTTTAACTAAAGCATTGTCCTGTTAATTTGAAATAGATTTACAGCACTGTTTAAAGTAGTGGACAAAAGATTTCATGTTAATGTGTTTAATCATTTGTGCGTTAATATTGCAAAGTGCAATGTCACCCCATAAAAGCTGAAGTGTATGAAATGTATACAAGGCAACTGGCAATCATTGTGGAGTATTACTGAAGAACTGTTAAACTTCAGTCAAAAGTTGTATGAAAAGTTAGCCATGTACTGGTAATGTTTTCATTTGTCTTTTTAACTTCTTTCCTAAGCTCATATTACCTTTTATCATCCTCTCCTTTATTGTTTATGTACTTTGTGTATGCCTTTTCCTTCAGATTCAATTTTATTCTCCCAGTTTTATCCATGGTATCTCATTCTTAGCAAGTTTGTTCTTATTTTTAGTGCAATATTTCTCCTGAACTCCATTGATCTCTTTAAATTGTTGATCTACCAACTTTGTCAATATTTTTCTCCAGTTTTCCTTCCTTAGCTCCATTTTCATTCCCGCATAATTGTTTTTTATCTATTACTTTGGTCTTTGTACTTTGGTCTTTGTACTATCTATATTACTCTGAATCACAATCTTAAACCTTTATTATATTGTGATCACTGCTCCCTAGATGTGTTCTCATGCTTGCTTCTCTTATCTGCTCTGGTTCATTTCCCCTTACTGGGTCTAGCAGTACTTCCACCCTTGTTGGGCTTCATACATATTGGGTCAAAAAAAACTCTCATATACACTGTAAAAACTCCACCCCTTTCACTCCCTTCCCCAGACAGTTTATTTTGGATAGTTGAAATCATCCATGATTATGATGTTGTGTTTTTTATTCATTTTGTATATTTACCTACATACTTCTCCCTCCACCTCATTTCCACTATTAGGTGGTCTGTAGTATACCCTAATAGTGTGACTGAGCCCTTCCTATTCTTTATCTCAATCTAGATGGTTTCTGTTTCTACCTCTTTTGTTACCTATTTCCTTTCTTGCTACTGCAATTATATTATTTCTGATTAACACAACTACCCCACTAGTCCTTCCTTTCCTAACTTTTCTAAATACATTATAGCCTGAAATATTGAACTGCCAATCCTGTCCTGTCTGCAGCTATGTTTCCATTATTCCTATTGTATCTATTTCCCCACTTCTAATTATTGCCTTCAATTCCCCCATTTTTGTTGCTGATACATTGTTATACAGGCAATATACTTATATTTCTCATTACTCCTGCTTAATTTTTATCAGGTATAATCTGTTCCCTGAGTATCATGTTATTTTTTATCTTTTTATACTGATCTTTCCTCTCATCCCTTTTTCTTGTCTTTAGGTTACTATTATATCCACCAAACCGCACCCCGCCCCGCCCCGCCAGCTCTTTAACTAGTTCCATGCCATTTCTACAGTTCTCGTTCCACCTGGACCCCTCCCCCTGGCCTCTTACCCTCTCTAGATCTTTTCATTGCAAACTGCCGGCGTGACATCGCCCGTCTTCATTTCTCTGCTCCCCTCACTCACTCCAATCTACCTCCCTCTGAACTTGCAGCACTCCATTCTCTCAGATCCAACCCCGACATTGTCATTAAACCTGCTGACAAGGGTGGTGCTGTTGTTGTTTGGCGACCCGACCTCTACCTAGCGGAAGCTGAACGTCAACTCTCCGACACCGCCTCCTACCTCCGCCTGGACCATGACCCCACTACTGAACATCAAGCCACCGTTTCCAAGACTGTTACTGACCTCCTCTCCTCTGGAGATCTTCCTCCCACGGCCGCCAACCTCATAGTTCCCCAACCCCGCATGGCCCGCTTCTACCTCCTTCCCAAGATCCACAAACAGGACAGCCCTGGTAGACCCATTGTTTGTTTCAGCCTGATCTTGCCCCACTGAACTTATCTCTTGCTATCTCGACTTTTTTTCTCCCCTTGTCCAGTCTCTTCCCACCTACATCCGTGACTCTTCTGATGCCCTCCGCCACTTTAACAGTTTCCTGGCTCCAACTGTCTCCTTTTCACTGTGGACGTACAATCCCTCTACACCTCCATCCCCCACCAGGATGGCCCGAGGACGCTCTGCTTCTTCCTTGAACAGAGGCCCAACCAGTCCCCATCCACCACCACCCTCCTCCGCCTGGCTGAACTTGTTCTCACATTGAACAACTTCTCCTTTGACTCCACTCACTTCCTCCAAATCAAAGGTGTTGCTATGGGAACCCGCATGGGTCCTAGCTATGCCTGCCTTTTCATGGGATATGTGGAACACGCTTTGTTCCAGTCCTACTCAGGTCCCCTCCCTCCCCTCTTTCCGGTACATTGATGACTGTATCGGTGCCGTTTCCTGCTCTCGCCCTGAACTAGATAATTTCATTCACTTTGCTTCCAATTTCCACCCTTCCCTCACCTTCACATGGTCCATCTCCGACTCTTCCCTTCCCTTCCTCGACTTCTCCGTCTCCATCTCGGGATAGGTTATTGACAAACATTTACTACAAGCCCACTGACTCCCACAGCTACCTGGACTACACTTCCTCCCATCCCGCCTTTTGTAAGGACTCTATTCCATTCTCCCAGTTTCTCCATCTCCGCTGCATCTGCTCTGATGATGCCACCTTCCACACCAATGCATCTGACATGTCTTCCTTTTTCCTCAACCGAGAAATCCCCTCTATATTGGTTGACACGGCCCTTAACCGTGTCCATTCTATCACCCACACTTCTGCCCTCACCCCTGCCCCTCCCTCCCGGAACCACAATAGAGTTCCCCTTGTCCTCACCTTTCACCCCACCAGCCTCCACATTCAACAGATCATCCTCTGCCATTTCCGCCACCTCCAGCATGATCCCACCACCAAACGCATCTTCCCCTCACCTCCCCTTTCAGCATTCTGTAGGGACCGCTCCCTCCGCGACATCCTAGTCCACTCCTCTATCGCCCCCAACACCCCTTCCCTTTCACTCGGCACCTTCCCGTGCAAGCGCAGGAGAAGCAACACATGCCCTTGTACCTTCTCCCTTCCCACTGTCCAGGGCCCCAAACACCCCTTCCAGGTGAAACAGCGATTATACTAAATTGCAAGTACAACAAGTAACTGTATTCGCTGCTCACGATGTGGTCTCCTCTACATTGGGGAGACCAAACGCAGATTGGGTGACCGCTTTGTGGAACACCTCCGTTCAGTCCGTAAGGGGGACCCCGAGCTTCCGGTTGCCTGTCACTTTAATTCACCGCTCCATTCCCACTCAGACCTCACCGTCCTCGGCCTCTTGCATTGTTCCACGGAAGCTCAGCGTAAGCTCGAGGAACAGCACCTCATCTTTCAATTAGGCACTTTACAGCCGTCTGGGCTCAACATAGATTTCAACAATTTCAGATCATAACCCCGGCCCCTATCATATATATTTTATCCACACTTTTGTTCTGTTCTTCTCTCCCACATGGCAGCTGTCTTTCATTCTGCCAGCGCAATTTACACTTCATCTAGAGCCATCCTTTGTTTCTTAACGTGTCCCATTACCATCTCCTTTTGCCTTGAATATCTCTCAATGTCTCTTAATCTCTCTGCCTTCTATCCTATCGCAGGCCTTCCCTTTTGTTCTATCATCCCCTCCCCCATTTCCCAGCTCCTACACTTGCTTAAAAATCTGTTCCATTTCCTGCTTTTTTTCCAGTTCTGACGAAAGGTCATCGACCTGAAATGTTAACTCTGTTTCTCTCTCTCTTCACAGATGCTGCCTGACCTGCTGAGTTTCTCCAGCATTTTCTGTTTTTATTTCAGATTTCCAGCATCTGCAATATTTTCTTTTTGTCTACAGTTCTATTTATCCTTTCCGCTAGGACCTTGGTCTCAGCCTGGTTCAGGTGCCGCCCATCCCAATGGTACAGCTCCTTCCTGTCTCCCGTACTGGTAGTTGTTATTGAGTGTAGGTAGAGAGGATTGAGAGTAAGGGAAGTAACATTTAAGATGAGGGAAGTTAAAAAGAAGGAAGTGAGCATGGAAGGGAACATCCTGCAATTACAGAGAGAATAAGTTGAGATGTAGGAAAGTTGAATACAGAGAGAATTAATTGGCATCAAGTGAACTAGGGGGAGATGAACTGAATGGTAAATCAGTACTAATAAAAATGTGAGATAAAGGTGAAAAAATATTGACAGAGACATAAGAATGGGCTGTAAAACAAAGAGAATGTCTGCAGTATGAAACAAAGGTTCAACCGAAAGGTTGATAAGATTTGGCCTTTTACTGTATCATAACTGTTAGTCTTCGGGGCCTCATCTTGAGGAACTGTTAATGTGGGTGAATGGACCAATTGGCCTCCCTCATCTGTAATTATCCTGTGCACATTTATTATTATATGCTCTTGTTTTATAATCTGTGCAAAATGAACATTTCAATAATGAATGTTCTTTCCAAGTGGGTTGTTTAATAAGGATAAATTTGAGGAGTATTAACAACGAATTATTATTAAATTGGCTCTCTTCACCACGTGGCTGTTACATGTCTGAATGTTAGTGAATGTTCTCCCTGGTGCCACAGCAAAAATATTGCTCACTCTTTGAGCGAATGACTCAAAGGCTTTGCGTAAAATTTTAAAAGTTGAGAAATTAGAACTAAATAGGAAATTCAAGCAGAACCATTTCGCACAAATGGTAATTGATATGGAACAAGTTAGTGGAGAAGTAATTGAGGGAGTCCAGAACCAGGGGTCACAGTCTAAGAATAAAGGGTAGGCCATTTGGGACAGAAATGAGGAGGAATTTCTTCACCCAGAGAGTGGTGAACCTGTGGAATTCTCTACCACAGAAGGCAGTAGAGGCCAATATATTAAATATATTCAAGAAGGAGTTGGATATATTTCTTAAGGCTAAAGGGATCAAGGGGTATGGGGAGAAAGCAGGGACCGGGTACTGAATTTGGATGATCAGCCATGATCGCATTGAATGGCGGAGCAGGCTCAAGGGGCCGAATGGCCTACTCCTGCTCCTATCTTCTATGTTTCTATGTAATAATATGGTCCCAGAATCCAGTTGACGTTTCTGGAGAAAGAGGATAGGTTGTGGGCAGGTAGGATGAAGCAGTAGAGATCAGTTAAAATAGATAACCATGTTCAGGCAAATGTCCTATTCCTGTTCCCAAAATACCCCATCTAAGGTTTAAAAAAAATAGTGTTTGGTGTATGATTTTTGTGAGAGAGACAGCTTGAGTAAACTAATATTTTGGTTTGCCAGAAGTAAGGTGATGGCTGAAGGGGAGATGCTGGCCAGATGAAGATACTGGTCAGGAGGGATGTGCTGGGCAGGGCAGTCTTGCTGTGCATAGAAAATGTTCCATGAAGAGGGAAGTGTTGGGCAGTGGGAACATGCTGGCTGATGTTGAGGTAGGCTAGCCCTGAACTCTTGGCTGTCTTGGTCATGTGACTATTTGCATCTGTCACAAAATGTGGGTCACTAAGTGGGGTCAGCGGGAGTGCACCTCACTAGCCTGGGGCTGGCGAATGCCTGTGCCACTATGAATCCAGTCTTAAATTTTTTTTAGCTTACTACCCCACTTTGCCAGCCAGTTCCCTTGAATAGTCTTATTTGTTTATTGTCAAGGCTGTCTGTCTCTTGCACAGTACGAAAAGGTTAGAGTTTGGACAGAAGAAGTAAGTAGCATGTTTTCTTCTAAGTTGAGTGTGTACATGGCCTGGAATTTTTTTTTAGCAATGCTATTGATAATTCAAGTTTTTTTTTAACTTCAGGATAGGATGGGTTGGTGAATGGCAGCAGTAATGTTGGTAGAAATGGTTGAAGTTGAAGTCTCAGCGAGAATAAGTTGATGCAACTCTGGGAGAGCAGCCAGGGAAGGTAGGCCCTACAGAAGTGGATACATTGGATTGGGAATAGATGAAGAGAATGCATAGGAGGATGACTATGGTCTGGTCTGAATAGGATTAATTGTTGTAGTAAAATAGCTTGAAACTTTGCTTTCCTTGTACCCTTCCCTTGCACTATTCAGTCATTTTTTTGTGGAAACTAATACAAATGGAGCAAAACAGCACTGCAGATTTGCATGTCACTCAGAAAATTAATTTTCTAATATTATCACTTTGTATAGCAATAGGTGGCAGCTGATGTTCAACTCCGAGTGTATATATGCAAAAAATAAAGCAGCCTTTGGAAGAAAAGAGGATGTTTCTGATAAATACTTAGAGAAATGGAGCACAAAGATCTGCAACGTCAAACCATTTGCAAGCAGTAAAATTAATTTTCAAAGTGGAATTGTATCAAAGCAGAAACAACCTCAACAGAGTTGACATGTCCCTTTTGATGGCTGTGCACGATGCTTCCTCCCCCCACCCCACTTACTTTTGATGGCAACATTCAAAAACAGAAGCTAAGTGGATGCCAATTACTACTTGAACCGAATCAAGCAAATTGCACCTTGCTGTTTCGTACCCCTAATGAGTCATAAACCAGGATAAGTGCACAAAGTTAGCAAGTTATTCCTGACTGACATTTATTGTCTACCTCTCTTCCACAGACAGAGTGCCTGTAATTAAAGGGGATCTCATGGGTCACATTTTTTTAAAATTTGCTTTATTACATACAACATTGCAATGTGCCGTGGACAACAGAAACAACAAATCACTGAGGCTGTATAAGCTGCCACCACAGGCCTATTGAGGATCCTGTCTGGAACAGTTATTTTCTGCCACCCATGTGGTGTCATAACAGCTGTAAAGAAAGGGGGTTAAAGCAAAGGTTCACAATGCATTTCACTGGGATCCACAAAGCTAACTTAGTCTATGAGAAAATAGGATGGATTTTTGGCTTGCTGCCTGGGCATAAAACTGGTGTTGCGGATTAGCTGTTCCTTATAGAAACCGCCCGATGTTCATTTTTTTATTCGTTCATGGGATGTGGGCGTCATTGGCAAGGCCAGCATTTATTGCCCATTCCTAATTGCCCTTGAAAAGGTGGTGGTGAGTCCTTTTCTTGAACTGCTGCAGTCCGTATGGTGAAAGTACTCCCACAGTGCTGTTCGGGAGGGAGTTCCAGGATTTTGACCCAGCGACTATGAAGGATCGGTGATATTCTTCCAAGTTAGGATGGTGTGTGTGACTTGGAGGGGAACTTGGAGGTGGTGCTGTTCCCATGCGCCTGCTGCCCTTGTCCTTCTAGGTGGTAGAAGTCGTGGGTTTGGGAGGTGCTGCCTAAGGAGCCTTGGCGAGTTGCTGCAGTGCATCTTGTAGATGGCACACACTATGGAGATTGGGGCTGGGTGCAGGGTAGGAGCCATTCTGTAAGGTCCAAAACCAATCTAAAAGTGTAATCTCACCCTATCACCTCTTCAGATATGACATCAGTGATTACTGAAGTTCTTTCATGAGTGTGAAAGACACATAACTTATGAGTTCTGCAGAGTGGGCGTTTAGTTATGTCAATCTATCAAAAGTGAAAGGACAAAAGTAATCATTCATTGTCAGCAATGTATTCTTTTATGTTGGCTTTTATCTTAAAATTCACTCTAAACTGTATCTAAATGATGGTTGATTTTTATTTCACGCTTTTGATGTACCACATTGTAAAGAGGGCTATTTATTTGACGTTTCTTTTCATCCAGTCATATACCTGGGGACATAAGAAATAAGAGTAGGAGTAGGAGTAGGCCATACAGCCCCTCAAGCCTGTTCTGCCATTCATAAGATCATGGCTGATCAAAGCATCACAATGTGGAAGACAGACCTACCATGACACTGAGACAGCCCTGCCCTTTTTTAGATACCCCAATTGTCTGCTTTGCTCAGTTGGTAGCTTTCTTGCCTTTGAGTTAGAAAGTTGTTGGTTCTAGCAACATTACAGACTTCAATACATCTTTTGTTACCTGAAAAACAGGTGGCCAGCAATTGAAAATCAGAGGGTGGCATGAAGGCCTTCATGATGCAATTTTCAGGGTGGTGCTATAAATGGGCGAGCAGTGCGCCCGTCTGAACTGGGTGAGACTGCTTAAATATGCACATTGGGGTCTTACACCAGTTCTAGGACCTTGATTGCAATTTTGAGGTACTAATGGGCAGAGTGTGTGCCATACATGCTCCATCCAGTTGTACCAGGTAATGAGTGGCCTAATCAGTGGTCCTTAAAGGGACCGCTGGAAGCCACTCAATCTCCAGGCCATTTGAGGCCCCTTCGGGATCACTCCTGCCCCCCCCCCCCCCCCCCGCCCCAAGGCTTGACCAACAAGCCAGCTCCGTGTGGGGTGAGGCTCATTTCCCACTATCCCAGAACCAGTGGCCAACCCGCTGTCCTGTGGCCAGTTGTAGCCTCCAAGCCATGACAATCTGGCCCTCAAAGTTTAGGCAACTCGATCTTCTTTACCTTTTATATTTATTATTATTTATTATTGTGCTGTTTGAGTTTTGTGGGCCAGGAGTTTGGAAAGGGTTGTTTTTAATGTTTTGCCCCATTGGTGAATCAATTCTTAATCAGAACATCAAAATCTGTTAATATCAGCAACTTGAGATAAATGGGAACATATCTTAAACTTAATATGTGTGGCACCCCGAGGCTCCATGATCTGCATCTATGTGATCATAGGAACAGGAGTAGACCATTCAGCTCCTCGCGCCTGATCCGCCACTTAGTCAGATCATAGCTGATCTGTTCCTCAACTCCATTTACCCTCCTTTGTTCCATATTCTTTGATATCCTTACCTAACAAAAATCTATTGATCTCTGTCAGCCGTGGCTCAAGTGGGTAGCACTCTCGCCTGAGTCAGAAGGTTGTGGGTTCAAGTCCCACCCCAGCAACTTGAGTACAAAAATCTAGGCTGACACTCCAGGGCAGTATTGAGGGAGTGCTGCGCTGTCAGAGGTGCCGTCTTTTGGATGCGATGTTAAACTGAGGTTTGCTCTCTCTGGTAGATGTAAAAGATTCCATGGCACTATTTTGAAGAACAGTGGAGTTATCCCCGGTGTCCTGGCCAATATTTATCCCTCAACCAACATCATTAAAACCCTATAAGATTATCTGGTCATTATAGAGTCATAGAGTTATACAGCACAGAAAGAGGCTCTTCAGCCCATCGTGTCCGCGCCAGCCATCAAGCCCTGTCTATTCTAATCCCATTTTCCAGCACTTGGTCCATAGCCTTGTATGCAATGGCGTTTCAAGTGCTTATCTAAATGCTTCTTGAATGTTGTGAGGGTTCCTGCCTCTACCACCCTTTCAGGCAGTGAGTTCCAGATTCCAATCACCCTCTGGGTGAAAAAGGTTTTTCCTCAAATCTCCTCTAAACCTCCTGCCCCTTACCTTGAAACTATGCCCCCTGGTTATTGACCCCTCTACTAAGGGGAAAAGTTCCTTTTCTATCTACCCTATCTATGCCCCTCATAATTTTGTACACCTCAATCAGGTCCCCCCTCAGCCTTCTCTGCTCTAAGGAAAACAACCCCAGCCTGTCCAGTCTCCCTTCATAGCTGAAGTGCTCCAGCCCAGGTAACATCCTGGTGAATCTCCTCTGCACCCTCTCCAATGCAATCACATCCTTCCTATAGTGTGGTGACCAGAACTGCACACAGTATTCCAGCTGTGGCCTAACTAGAGTTTTGTACAGCTCCATCATAACCTCCCTGCTCTTATAACCTATGCCTTGGCTAATGAAGGCAAGTATCCCATATGCCTTTTTAACCATCTTATCTACCTGTCCTACTGCCTTCAGGGATCTATGTACATGCACACCAAGGTCCCTCTGATCCTCTGTCCTTCCTAGGGTCCTACCATTCATTGTGTATTCCCTTGTCTTGTTAGTCCTCCCAAAATGCATCACCTCCCACTTTTCAGGGTTAAATTCCATTTGCCACTGTTCTGTCCATCTAACCAACCCATCTATATCGTCCTGTAGCCTGAGGCTTCCCTCCTCGCTAATTACCACACCACCAATTTTCATGTCATCTGCAAACTTACTGATCATACCTCCTACAGTCATATCTAAATCATTAATGTACACTACAAACAGCAAAGGACCCAGCACCAATTCCTACGGTACACCACTGGACACAGGCTTCCAGTCACAAAAACAACCTTCGCCCATCACCCTCCTGCCACGAAGCCAATTTTGGATCCAATGTGCCTAATTGCCCTGGATCCCATGGGCTCTTGCCTTCCTGGCCAGTCTCCCATGTGGGACTTTGTCAAAAGCCTTACTGAAGTCCATGTAGACTGCATCAACTGCACTCTCCTCATCCACACACCTAGTCACCCCCTCAAAATTCAATCAAATTGGTTAGACATGATCTTCCCCTGACAAAGCCATGATGACTATCCTTGATTAATCCTTGCCTCTCCAAGTGGAGACTAATTCTGTCCCTCAGAATTTTTTCCAATAATTTCCCTACCACTGATGTTAGGCTCACTGGCCTGTAATCCCCTGGTTTATCCCCACTACCCTTCTTGAATAATGGTACTACATTAGCTGTCCTCCAGTCCTCTGGCACCTCCCCTGTGGCCAGAGAAGTTCTGAAAATTTGTGTCAGAGCCCCTGCAATCTCCTCCCTTGCCTCACACAACAGCCTGGGATACATCTCGTCTGGGCCTGGGGATTTATCCACTTTTAAGCCCGCTAAAACCGCTAGTACCTCCTCCCTCTCAATACTAATTTGTTCAAGTATATCACAATCCCCCTGCCTGATTTCTATGCCTACATCGTCCTTCTCCATAGTGAACACAGATGCAAAATATTCATTTAAAACCTCACCTACATATTCCGGCTTTACACAAAGATTGCCACTTTGGTCCCTAATGGGCCCTACTCTTTCCCTGGTCATCCTCTTGCCCTTAATATACGTATAAAACAACTTGGGATTTTCCTTTATTTTGCCCACCAGTGTTTTTTCATGCCCCCTCTTCGCTCTCCTAATTTCTTTTTTAAGTACCCCCCTGCACTTTCTATACTCCTCTAGGGCTTCCACTGTTTTTAGTCCTTTGTATCTGCCAAAAGCCTCCCTTTTTTTCCGAATCCATTCTTGTATATCCCTTGACATCCACAGTTCCCTGGGCTTGTTGGTCCCACCTTGACCTTTACGGGAACATGTTGGCGTTGTACTCTCTCTATTTCCTTTCTGAAAGATTCCCACTGCTCTGATGTGGATTTTCCTACAAGTAGCTGATCCCAGTCCACTTTGGCCAGATCCTGCCTTATCATATTAAAATCGGCCTTCCCCCAATTTAGAACCTTTATTTCCGGTCCATCTTTGTCCTTTTCCATGACTACCTTAAATCTCACTGAATTATAGTCATTGCCACCAAAATGCTCTCCTACTGACACTTCTACCACTTCCCTACCTACATTCCCTAGACTTGGGTCCAGTACCGCCCCCTCTCTTGTAGGACTTTCTACATGCTGGCTCAAAAAGCTCTCCTGGATGCACTTTAAGAATTCTGCACCCTCTAAGCCTTTCACACTGACTATCCCAGTTAATATTGGGGAAGTTGAAACCCCCTACTATTATTGCCCTATTATTTCTACACTTCTCTGAGATTTGCCTACATATCTGTTCCTCTATCTCCCCCTGATTGTTTGGGGGCTTATAGTACACTCCCAGCAAAGTGCTTGTCCCCTTTTTGTTTTTAAGTTCTACCCATATGGCCTCATTAGAGGAACCTGCTAAAATATCATCCCTCCTTACTGCAGTAATTGACTCCTTGATTAATACTGCGACATCCCCTCCTCTTTTACACCCCCCTCTGTCTCGCCTGAAGATTCTATACCCCGGAATATTGAGCTGCCAGTCCTGCCCCTCCCTCAACCATGTCTCTGTGATAGCAACAATATCATACTCCCATGTGTTCATCAACACCTTCAATTCATCTGCCTTACTCACAAGACTCCTTGCATTAAAATAAATGTCATCCAGCCTTGCCATACTCCCATTGCTATTTGAGGGAGCTTGCTGTGCACAAATTGGCTGCCATATTTCCTACATTACAATAGTGACTACACTTCAAAAAGTACTTCATTGTCTGTAAAGCGCTTTGGGATGTCCTGAGGCCATGAAAGGCGCTATGAATACCCTTCCCTCTGGGGGGTGGTGGGGGGGGGGGAAATGCTTCCTGATTTTACTGCTAATTAGCCTAGCTCTAATTTGAAGATTATGGCCCCTCGTTCTCGAGAATCACCCAAATGATATAAACCTGAGAATAGCTGTCCAAATTATGCTGAGGGTGCTTGCACTGGGACATTTTTAAACCAGTATGGAGACGACGGAATAGAAATTTCAGAGCAGATTTCCCAAGGCATCCCTGAATCTGTGTCTTTATGCAGGAAAACAGCAGCAAATGGCACTATATTAATGCAGTCATTAAGATGGCCAGGAAGGGCACTTGGATTCAGGTTGGGCAGGTGGGAGGGTCGACTTGGAGGTACATTGAGCAAGGCAACAGGGGACACCGAGACATATTGAGTGGGTGGGAGAGGAATTCAAGGGTACGTCGAGCAGGATGAGGCAACTGAAGCCCTGTTAAGCAGATAGGCAGGAGAGGCAAAGAGCTTACAAGGAAAGTTCTTTTCCCACTAGGCGCCTACTAGTATATTCTAGGTGTTCACCAAAGTTGACACCTGATTATAAGATATTTTTCTTGTACGATGTTCCCCTCACTATAACACCCTTGCATGTACTAGGATCTCTGAAATAACATGCATTGTTTATAGCTTCTGCTCAACTAGAAAGCCCCCTATATGTTTTTATATAGCTCCCAAATATCTTCACGAGAACTTCATTTACAGGTACTTTTGCCCGTCCTGCTACATTGACTTTATATAAAAGTGCTTGCAAGCCTTTTTAAAAATTGTTTGGAAACACAATGGCCCGGATTTTGCGGTCAGCGGCGAAGGAACAGCGCTGGCCGTTCACTACAGACTTTCTCTGGGCTTTTCACAGAATCACAGAAACCCCACAGTGCAGATAGAGGCCATTTCGGCCCATCGAGCCTGCACCGACACATATCCCACCCGATCCCCGTAACCCCTACACCAACACATATCCCAACCTATCCCCGTAACCCATGTATTTAATCCCCCTAACACTAAGGGTCAATTTATCATGACCAATCAACCTAACCTGCACATCTTTGGACTGTGGGAGGAAACCGGAGCACCCGGAGGAAACCCTGGAACTTATGCTGATTAGAAATCCAAAACAGCGCGGCGCCCTCTACAGGAGATCTGGGACCTGTGTGAGCAGGGCAAGCAACTGTGCATCTCCTTAACCAATCAGATTGAAGCATCCTTACTGAGTCACGCAGGCCTCAATATTGACAAATGTAAGAAGTCACACAACACCAGGTTATAGTCCAACAGCTTTATTTGAAATCACAAGCTTTCGGAGCGCTGCTCCTTCTTCAGGTGAAGTGGAGAAATGCATAAAGACACAGCTTATATAGTCAGAGAATCATGTCAGATGTTTACAGGTAACCTTTCCAACTGCCATTTGTCACACCTCGGCAGAGAGATAATCACAGCAGTCAAAGGTGTGAATGGTGTCCAAACGGGTCAGTCAGGGAAACATTACATCAAAGAACAATGAGGTGGGGTCACAAGGGGTCAAATATTGCAGATGCTGGGGTCTGTACGAAAAACAAAAAAACAGACAAAAAACATTTTTTTTGGCTGGAAATCACAGCAGGTCCGGCCGCATCTGTGTAGAGAGAACAGGCCAATGTCGACTCGAGTCTGGATGACCCTGCATCAGGTGGGGTTACATGTAGCGTGACATGAACCCAAGATCTCGGTTGAGGCCGTCCTCATGAGTGCGGAACTTGGCTATCAGTTTCTGCTCGACGATTTTGCGTTGTCGTGTGTCTCGAAGGCCACCTTGGAGAATGCTTACCCGAAGATCGGAGGCTGAATGTCCTTGACTGCTGAAGTGTTCCCCGACTGGGAGGGAACACTTGTGCCTGGTGATTGTTGCGCGGTATCCGTTGTCGCAGTGTCTGCATGGTCTCGCCGATGTACCATGCTCCGGGGCATCCTTTCCTGCAACGTATGAGGTAGACAACGTTGGCCGAGTCACATGAATATGTACCATGCACCTGGTGGGTGGTGTCCTCATGTGTGATGATGGTATCTGTGTTGATGATCTGGCATATCTTGCAGAGGTTGCTGTGGCAGGGTTGTGTGGTGTCGTGGTCGCTGTTCTCCTGAAAGCTGGGTAATTTGCTGCGAACGATGGTCTGTTTGAGGTTAGGCGGCTGTTTGAAAGTGAGTAGTGGAGGCGTGGGGATGGCCTTAGCGAGGTGTTCGTTGTCATCGATGACATGTTGAAGGCTGCGAAGAACATGGCGTAGTTTCTACGCTCCGGGGAAGTACTGGACGACGAAGGGTACTCTGTTGGTTGTGTCCCGTGTTTGTCTTCTGAGGAGGTCTATGCAATTTTTCGCTGTGGCCCGTCGGAACTGTCGATCGACGAGTCGAGCGTCATATCCCGTTCTTACAAGGGCGTCTTTCAGTGTCTGTAGGTGTCCATCGCGTTCCTCCTCGTCTGAGCAGATCCTGTGTATTCGCAGGGCTTGTCCATAGGGGATGGCTTCTTTAACGTGGTTAGGGTGGAAGCTGGAGAAGTGAAGCATCGTGAGGTTGTCCGTGGGCTTGCGGTAGAGTGAAGTGCTGAGGTGTTCGTCTTTGATGGAGATTCGTGTGTCCAGGAATGAGACTGATTCTGAGGAGTAGTCCATGGTGAGTTTGATGGTGGGATGGAACTTGTTGATGTTATCGTGTAGTCTTTTCAGTGATTCTTCGCCGTGGGTCCATAGGAAGAAAATGTCGTCGATGTATCTGGTGTATAGCGTTGGTTGGAGATCCTGTGCAGCGAAGAAGTCTTGCTCAAACTTGTGCATGAAGATGTTTGCGTATTGGGGTGCGAATTTGGTCCCCATGGCTGTTCCGTGTGTTTGGGTAAAGAATTGGCTGTCGAAGGTGAAGACATTGTGGTCAAGGATGAAGCGGATGAGTTGTAGCATCCTACAACTCATCCGCTTCATCCTTGACCACAATGTCTTCACCTTCGACAGCCAGTTCTTTACCCAAACACACGGAACAGCCATGGGGACCAAATTTGCACCCCAATACGCAAACATCTTCATGCACAAGTTCGAGCAAGACTTCTTCGCTGCACAGGATCTCCAACCAACGCTATACACCAGATACATCGACGACATTTTCTTCCTATGGACCCACGGCGAAGAATCACTGAAAAGACTACACGATAACATCAACAAGTTCCATCCCACCATCAAACTCACCATGGACTACTCCTCAGAATCAGTCTCATTCCTGGACACACGAATCTCCATCAAAGACGGACACCTCAGCACTTCACTCTACCGCAAGCCCACGGACAACCTCACGATGCTTCACTTCTCCAGCTTCCACCCTAACCACGTTAAAGAAGCCATCCCCTATGGACAAGCCCTGCGAATACACAGGATCTGCTCAGACGAGGAGGAACGCGATGGACACCTACAGACACTGAAAGACGCCCTTGTAAGAACGGGATATGACGCTCGACTCGTCGATCGACAGTTCCGACGGGCCACAGCGAAAAATTGCATAGACCTCCTCGGAAGACAAACACGGGACACAACCAACAGAGTACCCTTCGTCGTCCAGTACTTCCCCGGAGCGTAGAAACTACGCCATGTTCTTCGCAGCCTTCAACATGTCATCGATGACGACGAACACCTCGCTAAGGCCATCCCCACGCCTCCACTACTCGCTTTCAAACAGCCGCCTAACCTCAAACAGACCATCGTTCGCAGCAAATTACCCAGCTTTCAGGAGAACAGCGACCACGACACCACACAACCCTGCCACAGCAACCTCTGCAAGACATGCCAGATCATCAACACAGATACCATCATCACACATGAGGACACCACCCACCAGGTACATGGTACATACTCATGTGACTCGGCCAACGTTGTCTACCTCATACGTTGCAGGAAAGGATGCCCCGGAGCATGGTACATCGGCGAGACCATGCAGACACTGCGACAACGGATGAACGGACACCGCGCAACAATCACCAGGCACAAGTGTTCCCTCCCAGTCGGGGAACACTTCAGCAGTCAAGGACATTCAGCCTCCGATCTTCGGGTAAGCATTCTCCAAGGTGGCCTTCGAGACACACGACAACGCAAAATCGTCGAGCAGAAACTGATAGCCTAGTTCCGCACTCATGAGGACGGCCTCAACCGAGATCTTGGGTTCATGTCACGCTACATGTAACCCCACCTGATGCAGGGTCATCCAGACTCGAGTCGACATTGGCCTGTTCTCTCTACACAGATGCGGCCGGACCTGCTGTGATTTCCAGCCAAAAAAAATGTTTTTTGTCTTTTTTTGTTTTTCATACAGACCCCAGCATCTGCAATATTTGACCCCTTGTGACCCCACCTCATTGTTCTTTGATGTAATGTTTCCCTGACTGACCCGTTTGGACACCATTCACACCTTTGACTGCTGTGATTATCTCTCTGCCGAGGTGTGACAAATGGCAGTTGGAAAGGTTACCTGTAAACATCTGACATGATTCTCTGACTATATAAGCTGTGTCTTTATGCATTTCTCCACTTCACCTGAAGAAGGAGCAGCGCTCCGAAAGCTTGTGATTTCAAATAAAGCTGTTGGACTATAACCTGGTGTTGTGTGGCTTCTTACATTTGTCCACCCCAGTCCAACTCCAGCATCTCCACACCATCAATATTGACAGAGTGGGTTTTGTAAGTTTTGACTCCTCAGTGTGCGTATTTTTTTTTACAGCCGGATCCCTGCCCTGAAGTCAGCCTGATTGCCCAGATTGGCTTCCAGTCAGGCGGGGAGCACTCCAGAGGAGGCTGCAGCTCTAGAAAAGAAGCCTGCAGCTGCTTCTGGGAGCATGGTGTTGGAGGAGGGGTCCGATCCCCAACCCCAGTGGGGTTGTCCGATCCCCGATTTTGGGGGGGGTTTTGTATTTGGGGGGTGGGTGGTTCTGATTGAGTGGAGGGTCCAATCCAAGGGAAGAAGGATAGCTTGGGGGCCGGGAGAAGCTCTTCTGTTCCTCCTGGCCCACAAGCAGTGCTGTAAGGGCATGTACCTTCTCCCTGAAGCTGTCCTCGCCTCCCTTGAGCTGTCTGGTTTCCCGAGGCCGGGGAAAATCGGCCACCCAGTGTTAAACCTGTAGATCATGTTGAATTTGAGGCTGCCAGCCTCATTAATATATTTAAATGGCCAACCTGCTTCCTGGAATTGGGCTGGCTGCCCGCCCCTTGTCTCGCCTCCATTAAATCCAGAAGTGGGAGAATTAGAAGCAGGTTGGGGTCAATTTTGGGATTTTAAATTTGTTTAACCTCTCACTTGATCCCAACCCACCCGTTTTTGGTGTTTAAAATTCACCCCGCAGTGTCCGAACCAGGAAGTGTCAGCTAGAATAGTTAAATCAATGCCAAATCATATGCAATTGTAAGAAATCACACAACACCAGGTTATAGTCCAACAGCTTTATTTGAAATCACAAGCTTTCAGAGCGCTGCTCCTTCGTCAGGTAAAGTCGAAGGAGCAGCGCTCCGAAAGCTTGTGATTTCAAATAAAGCCGTTGGACTATAACCTGGTGTTGTGTGATTTCTTACAATTGTCCACCCCAGTCCAACACCGGCATCTCCACACCAAATCATATGCAGACAGTGAAATAAAGAGAGGGGAAGAAAGATGGGATTAAGAGAGAGAGATAAAAGAGACAAAGAAAAAGTTTTTAAAAATATTTAAAATCTGAAGGAATGAGACTCCACACTTGTAAAAGTTAATATTCAGGGCCAGAGAGGTTGTTTGGCAGTAATTAAGACTCATTGTGGCGTGAAAAATTCAGTTACACTTGAATGGACAAGCCCTAACTTTTTCTGGCGTGTTTCGTGGGTATCTATCATGTATGTACCGCAATTTCACGCCGTTCCATGTGTTTTCAATGCCGAGTATCTTGGCAAGATACTGTTATAGCGAAGCTTCTGGAGGCATAGGGCAACTCTGACAGAAACTTTCTAATTTCCGTGTTTAATTGCGCATGGATGGTCGCTGGAAGTTACTGTCTGATTTATTCTTTAATAACTGTGAGCGCTGGTAGCCTCACCATTATTTCTACCGCAAAATCAATGAGATGACAGCAAACACTTTGAAATACATCATTAAAATCACGTATAATTATTATGATGCATGATTCGAACTCTTTTCTCCTTGAACAAAAAAAGTTTCACATTCTTCAGCCTTTCTTTAACACAAGCTGTACTGTCACAAAATCCATTGTGCAAACTGCAAGAAGAATCTAATTCATAAGCGTGAAGCATACCGACAATTAGCTATTATTTGTTCCTGTCTGTGTTCACAGGTTGTTGCAGAGGAAATAAGTGGAAACAACGGCTATGTGGAATTGGCCTTCTGTGCTAAGAAACTGGATGATAAGGTACTGTGGATTCTCAGGCAGTGGATTTAACAGAAAATATAAACAAGCACTTTATAGAATGGATCTTCTCAATTGTGTGAAGCATTCCTTTTGACTGTACAATCTACAATAAATCTCCGAATTTTTAAAAGAAAGGTTCATTTTGAAGTTTTGGTTCCTTTTTGAAGACCTAATAAAGCGGAATATCCATATCAGATCTGAACAACACATTTACTGTACTCAAGCGACGTGATAATTAAACTTTGATGGTTTACTGATTCCGAATAACCTTATGTGCAATCGTGTTTTCCACCAACTACCATTCACACTTTAATAAAAGCTTCATATTTAATTCCACATAACAGCCAACACAACATTTTAATCAGTCTGTTGAAAGCTGATTTTTGGAGGACGAATCAAAGGGATTTCAATGCTGCTAACAAACAGATTTGATCATGATCAAAACTAAAGGGGGAGAATTTCCACGCTGTTTTCAGTGTAATTTTAATGCACATTAAGGACTACTAACATTTTGTGGCAGGAAAATAGGGTGGATGCCATGTATATCAGTTTTCCACCCCAAAAATGGATTCTTCTGAATTCCCTTGCATTTTTTGGCCCTTTCCATGATCTGCCCAAAGAGCAGATAATTTAAATATGATAATTAATTCCTGTTTCCTGCTCATACACTCTCAAAGCACTCCAGGGTAACTGAGGGGGTGAATTTCATTGGGGCTTCTCCCTAATACCGCCATAACTTCAGCACACATTTCGGCGGTAATCCTATTTACACGTGTAAACAGGGTTTCCACCAAATGTCTGCCAAAGTTTTGTTGGCGGGAGTGGGAGGAGTCCCAAAGAAATTCATCCTCTTATAGATGTCGAAAGGTGCAGCTGATGCGAGGATCGGCTGCGACAGGCAGAAGTAATGAGTTTTTGAGCCAGAAGTTTGCAAATCAGCTGACCCAGGAGCCCTTGTGTAAATACCACGCCAGCCACCGATGGGCGCCTGTCTTTTCTCATTGGCTTCACAGCATTGCAACTTCCGCCATGGAAATTCACCTGTAGTATTTCCAATTGAACTCGGGAATCATGAATACTGTAGTATTGTAAGCAGGATTGCAATATTCTGCAGCATGAAATAATGAGACTATATTACCTTTATTGATGTGAAATTTAATTTGCCATATATCTGTCCATTTGCATAACTGACATTTTTGCTGTCTCGATTGCTCTTATTAATTTTGCCTTCTATGTAAAATTAGGTTGGCTCACCTGTCCCATCTGCCATTTCAAAAAAGCCTTGAAACTAATGATCTGGTCAACACAACTCCGTAACACTGGACTTTTCATTCATACCGTTACAGGATCTTTTCAGCAAATCTGACCCTTTTCTGGAGATGTACAAGATTAATGATGATGAGTCTGAGCAACTCGTCTACAGGACAGAGGTGTGTAAAAGGCTCAAGAGGAATAGCCAGGGTTACTGTGCCGAGCACAATCCATAGGGGGCAAGAATAAAAAAATTCTCTTAAATATGATTTGAAGTTGAAATTAATATGAAATTTCAAGCTAATGAATATATTTAAAGTGATAGTACCAAAGCCATATAATCCATTCAGATAAGAAAATAATAAAATAGAAAGTATTAATTTAAAGGTAGTGATTTTATATAACTGCAATATTTAATTGCTCTTTAAATAAAATATTATTGGACTGTTGAGTTCTTGGTTCCTAATCTCAAATTCAACTTCTAGTCTTGACTGACCATTTTGCTTGAATCTTGCCAAGCGAGCAAGGCTGCCATTCGTACTGGGGTTGACTGGATGAGGGAGGGGAAGTTGCCTGAAAAGTGAACCCTGAGCTGTGCTCCTAGGTTGCTCCGTCAATGAGCAGCTTGGACTCATCGACCAGAACATCTGAACAAGGAAAACAGCATGGGGGACTCATTCAAAACCGAGAAAAAAAAAACACTTTTTTAAAGGTTTTTAATTATTTAAATCATATAAATTAAACATTGTGGTCTATACAAAAATTAAGCATCAACAGTTTGATGAGTGGTTTCGTTGGTACTATCCTGGCGCACGCTGTAACGATCTATAGGAAGCAGAATGATTTTTGTCTCCTTCAAAGGAGTCTCATTATTAGTGATCTTACATATTTCATTGAGGTCTGGGGCACTTTCATCACTTATTACAAATTCCAGTCCAAGTACCTTCACTTTTCAAAATCTCTCGCTTGACTGGAACAAACAAACTTTGTACAATTAAATGGTGTTGGACAGAACACTTAACAAAACAGGCATTACATTTCACATATTAATTCCAAGAAGAAAAATTCTATAGTGATATAAATGCTCTGTAGTCCATGGTCTAGACTACTTTGATGTTAACAAGGCTGCAAAATAATGACACTAACAAAGAATTTTTAGTGTGCTTGTCACTCAAACCTAGCAGTCTGGTGTAATATGCATCACTTTTGTAACCAGAATAATAATTAAATCCCTTTAATTCCCCACTTATGAAGTAGGGGAGCTGCAAAGAGTAATGAACAAATTCTATTACTAGTCTAAAAAGACTCCATTTTAGATGATTATGTATGACAGTCCTCATTAAAACTGTCAATAACAGAACTAAATAATTTTCCAAACTGATTATTTTTTGGCATGAAGAAGAATAATTCAGTTTGCAATTTGTGTCTGCTTAGGACATGTATTTACATAAATGTTGGAATATTTTTTCAAACCTAGTTAAAATGTGCAGTGCTGTCTTCAGATTTTAAAGGGAAATACAGAAAGGCGGGTTCATGGAGTTTATGCCAGCTCAACATGGCAAGGGGAGGCAAAGTGTTGAGATGAGGAGACTTTTATTAACGCAGCGACTTGTTGCGATCTGGAATGCACTGCCTGAAAGGGTGGTGGAAGCAGATTCAATAGTATCATTCAAAATAGAATTGGATAAATACTTGAAGGGAAAAATGTGCAAGGCTATGGGGAAAGGGCAGGGGAATGAAACTAATTGAATAGCTCTTTCAAAAGAGCCGGCACAAGCATGATTGGCCGAATGGCCTCCTACTCATATCATTCTATAACCCGTCTTTCTGTATTTCCCTTTTAAATCTGCAGATTTTTAACAACTTGTGTGCGTGTAAAATGTTGCATGTTATTTAAATGTTAATAACTTAATTAAAATAAACTGGGTAATAGGATATGTAGGAATTTTATATGAGCGTGTTAACCAACTCATTAAAAGCTATAGCAATTAGTTTGATCATTTACAAATTGGAAAATCACCTGTTACAGTTTAAATATGAAAGAATTTGGACAAAACAAAACTCTACCAATAATTCAGTTTGAGGTTGTGGAGCATGAATAGTAATGACAAGTGAATTTAATTCTGTGGCCAACAGATTATTCATTGAGCAGGAATTGACTAGTTTTCTAGAGCAAGGGTAGAAGTAACTCTCGGTATTGTGTTTAACCAGCTGGTTCACACGCTCATGTAAAATATTGCTCAGACTAATTGCTACGTCTAGATCTGCAGTGTTACAATGAAGCTATCAGAACCACACACAGTATGTGCACCTTGCTTTTGGTTTGTATGGCAAGTTTGGCTAGTACTCAGTGAGATATTGAGTTTTTTTTGCTTCTGCAGGTTATCAAGAACAACTTGAATCCTGTGTGGGAGTCCTTTAAAGTTTCCCTGAGCTCACTTTGTAGTTGTGAGGAAAAGAGACAGCTAAAGGTACAGATTGGTGTAGAATACTGACTTCGACATGATCAGCCAAATTAGCACATAACATGATGCACGTTACAACTGAAGACCGTGTTCAGAACAGAATGTATTTTTATTGTTTGTTATTGTAAAATCACCATGTTACCAATACCTGGACAAAAGTTAAACTGATCCTAATTATTTCCTTGGAACTTCTTTCTCTCGCTGACATCCTGCAATATTGAATCCGGATCACCAGTAGTTCGCAACATATTGAAGTAGATTTTCGACTTGTTTCCCGGGCGTAAAGGAAACATTGCGGATTATATATTGCCCATTATAAAAAATGCCCACTATTTTTATTGCCCATTGAAATCAATGGCAAGTTAAAAATCTACCTAATTGTATCAAGGTGAATAAACTAGAAGCGCGAGTGTCCGCTATCAGCAGTGGGCACAGCTAATTTTGGTGAGCAAGATGCTGTAGTTTGGAGCAAAATTATACTTTATATGTATTTTTTAAGCCCACCATCCCTCACATGACATGTCCAATGTTGACAAGAAATTAATTTCTGTAGAACATACATAATTTGTACAACTTTCACAGGGTGTTGGCTCTGGCTCTGGCTCTCCCTATACCTCCTGCTTTAGGACTTAATGAAACAGTCGTAGACATCAGTCTAGAAATTACAGTTGGTGCTATCAATGGGCAAACACTTCCTACATTTGTGATATTTTGTTGTTTACTAATTTGGATGCAGGCATTAATCCAATTGTCTACTAAAACGCCAGTTAGAGGAACATTACACAAGCACATTTAGTGTTTGTTTTTATCAGAAACAGGGATTTATCTGCTTAAGGTTTTTAATGGCTCGTTTATATTAGGTAAACCATATTAATAATAAAGTAGTATATTAAAACAGTGATTAATATTATTCGTTTAGCTCTTTTCAAAATTTCCCTGGCATTTTGGAAGAAAAATATTTGGTAAAATGAGAATGCGGAATATAGTCAGACTTGTTCAATCAGTGACTGGATTATCCATAGCTCTGAATCCAAAGAGTTTGCTTTGATCATCAATCTTTCCTCGTTGTGATTGTACTTGATCATTCAAATAACTGAGTTTCTGAGTGATGTTCGTCTGTGCAGGTTCCCAAATTTCCTTTGTTCTGTATTCATTAAACTGAACAGGTGCCACGGACTCGCACTGACTTATCACCCAGCCAGACAATTACCAGCTAGCTAAATTTCCTCCTTTGTTTAACAATGCACAGAGCATTCAGAGCACTTTTCCAGCCTGAACTGTGGCAAGGCCACCTACCTGAAGCCAACGGGGTCCACTTTAAATATGTAGCTTGTGCTCTGATGATATCATTTAGGGCCTGATCTGCTATTTTAACCTGAAGGTTGAGCAGGGGAGCAATACTGGCTTTCCTGCCAGACCAAACCTAATAGAAACAGCAGCCACAAGAGGTCCAACAAGATTATTCAAAAATGTTATTTGGTTCCTTGTGGGCCAGGAGGAGCAGGCCTGCGCCCTTGGGCCTTCCTGACACTAGGCTTTCCCCCGCACCGCGATCCCCCTGCTGAGCCCCATCAATCCACTCTCATTGTGTCGGGGATGGTATCCCTGGTTCCCCACTGGCAGTCTCCTGCTGGCTGATTTTAACAGTCAGGCAGCCACTTCTGCCAACTTCTCGACTGTTTTGGTCTCTTGCCGACATCATGGGTGCACAGATTGGTCACTCTGCCCACTTTCGGCGTAAGTTGAATTTCTTCGGCCATATCCTTTCTCGTCCTCCCAAAATATATCACTTCACATTTCTCCATGAAATTTCACCTGACATTGGTCTGCCCTTCTGAAGACACCTAGAGGGAGAAGTTCGGTACCTTTGCGCCCCCGCTATCGTCCCCCAGAGGCGCTAACGACTTACCGCCCGGGCGCGGCGATAGTACTGCTGCCCGCGAAATTCACCTGGAGGTTTGCGGTGGTGGTAACCCCTAGGGCCACGATCTCCTGCGCCCAGAGATTGTGATGTCATCTGGCTGCGCAGTGCCCCAGTAGCAACCTAGACCTGAAATTCAGTTCCGCCACCTGCAGCATTGGCGGGCAACAACACCGACAGCTGCAGGAGGCGTTGGGCGGGAGGCCGGGCGCTTTGGGAGCGCTAATTAAAGGTTAGGCCACTGGTCTGCAGAAAAAGTTTGTTTCCATCCCTTAGGTTGCCATTTAAAAATGTGTAAATGGCGTGAGTGATCAGCCCTGTGCTCTGTTCGAGTGCGTGGAGCTGATCATCATGGATCCCGGCTGCCGTTGGTGACGAGGGACGTTGTTGAAATCCAGAGCCTGCAGCAATGGCCCTTCCCTTTAAGGGAGGGAAGGAACCTCTGATCCCGGCAGCGCTGCATGGGACATTGTGCAGCGCCGCACCCCTACCGCCCCTCCTGCGTGGTTTAGCGCTCCACAAGGGAAGTAGTAGCGCTTGATTTAGCGCTCCACTTCTTTCCTGGAGCGCTAACACCCAATTTAGAGAAAGCTGCGAATTATTAGTGCCTGGTGCTAATTTTTCCAGCTTTCAAAATTTAGCGCCCCAGACAGGGCGATACCCAATTTCTCTCCCCCCGCAACCCCCCCCCCCCTACTGTCCTCTTCACAATTAACAATGTTCCCTATTTTTGGATCATTTGCAAATTTTGATATTTTGCCCCATATACCCATTTATTAAAATTGAAAGAAGCAATGATCCCAACCCTAACTCCTGGGGAAGACCCATTAACATCCCTCCAGTCTGAAAATCTCCATTAATCACTACTGTCTGTGTTCTGTCCTTTAAACCAGAGCTTCTTAAGCTTTTTGATTGAGTCTCCCTCCCGTGTTTAAAAAAATTCCATGGAACCCCTGCAACACAACAAATATTTTTCTGTATAAAAATTAATATTTAGCTTCACCGACGATCCAAGAAGAATGACCACTTGACCAGGCTAACAGAGTTTCAGCTGTGCCGACATACTTGAATGCCATTCAAAATTGTCCTCCCACTCTTTAAATTGTTTATAGGTTAGGAGCATGTTGAATATATTGCATTTTCAGGGTTTATTAGAATGACCTCTGTAAAATGGATGTGATAATGCTCCTACTAACAAGAGACAAATGTTACAGGAAGCAGATTAGATATGCTGGAGGAGGCGTGCCCAACTTGTTCCAATTTAGCTAGTTTTATATATAATAATGAGAGCACATTCTTGAGGGAGTTTAGAACTCCATCACCAATTTTGTGTATTTTCTTTCAATCACTGCAGAGAAGGTGTTGCCAATCTTTTCCCTTCTCCCAGTTCACTGAGGCATGATTGTTCCCTCCCTCCCTCCCGAGTTCATGGAGGCACTCCTTGCCCCAGTTCATTAATGCTCCTACCTGATACTGCTGCTTTGCTCCAGGATTGGACTTTGCGAAGCCTTGAGGATGGGAATGAATTCCTGAACTTTGCACGTTGGAATTTCTGATCTGGCATTTCATGAGATTAAGAATTCCTATGTGCAGAAGGGTCTGATCGCAGAGCTCAGCAGCAGCTGCATCAGATAGGAGTTAGGAGCACCAATACATAGACAGGCTGCTGGAATGGGCGGACATGTGGCAGATGAAATTTAACGCAGCAAAGTGTGAAGTGGTACATTTTGGTGGGAAGAACGAGGAGAGGCAATATAAACTAAAGGGTACAATCCTAAAAGGTGTGCAGGAACATAGAGATCTGGGGGTATATGTGCACAAATCATTGAAGGTGGCAGGGCAGGTTGAGACAGCGATTAAAAAAGCATACAGGATCCTGGGCTTCATAAATAGAGGCATAGAGTGCAAAAGCAAGGAAGTTATGATGAACCTTTATAAAATACTGGTTCGGCCTCAACTGGAGTATTGTGTCCAATTCTGGACACCGCACCTTTTAGGAAGGATGTGAAGGCCTTAGAGAGGGTGCAGAAAAGACTTATGAGAAAGGTACCAGGGATGAGGGACTTCAGTTATGTGGAGAGACTGGAGAAGTTGGGTTTGTTCTCCTTTAAAGCAGCGAAGGTTGAGAGGTGATTTGATAGTTGTTCAAAATCATGAGGGGTCTAGACAGAGTAGATAGAGAATAACTTCCCATTGGTGGAAGGGTCAAGAACCGGAGGACACAGATTTAAGGTGATTGCCTGAAGAACCAAAGGCGACATGAGGAAAAACTGCCTGAAAGTATGGTGGAGGCAGATTCAATCGTGGCTTTCAAAAGGGAATTGGATAAGTACCTGAAAGAAATTTTTTTGCAGGGCTGTAGGGAAAGGGCGGGGGAGTGGAACTAGCTGAAGTGCTCTTGCAGAGAACCGGCATGGGCTTGACTGGCCGAATGGCCTCCTTCTGTGCTGTAACCATTCAGTGATCCTATGAATGGAGAATTGTGAATGGAGCAAGAGGATTTTGATGAAGGTTCTGTGGAAATTTTCCCCAGTGGCCCTGCCCATTCTGTTTTCATATCCTAAATTATGCACATGCATTGTATTAAATGAGTTTATGCAAATATTGGCCCAGATTAGTTTTGATGTATAAAATTATCAAAATTATTTTTATTTAGGTTGGTGCAATGATGGTAATTATGAATTCCAATTCTGTACATTGTATAATTATTAGATTTAGGTATTTAGGTATTCCATTGCATATCATTGGGGATTCCCTTCGTAAACAATTGAAATGGAATTCTGCTTATTGATTGGCGGACAGGTACGCATCCGCACTGCCTGTGTCCCTGGGATCTGTGGGCCATTACGCTGCCCTCCGCCTCGAGGTCTGAGACCGCAACTTGGTGGTACTTCCATAATTGTTTCGCCGGTCAGAGGTGTCTGACTGCAATTTCAGGGCCTTTGTTTCCTGCGCTCTCTAAGGCAGCAAAACTATTGACCGAGGCCATGCTGAGTGTAGTGGCAGTACGAAGTCCGGTCCCCTTGAAACCTTCTCGCGGACCCCCGGTTGAGAACCCCTGCTTTAAACAACTTCCTATCCATGCTATCACCTTCTTTGATAATACATGTCTTAAATTTACCAATTAACTTCCTATGCAGCACTTTATCAAACACATTTCGAAAATTTGAAAATTCATATACACAACATCCGTGGCATTTTCTTTATCAATACATTCCGTTATTTCTCCAAAGGACTCTATTGAATTCAGCAGATCAAAAGAGAAATAAAAGAACAGAGGGAAAAAAAGCAGGAGAAAAGCACAGAAAAACTAAAATTAGAAAAACAACTAGAAGGAAAAATGGAGTTTGAAAACAGTGCATTACAAATATAATAAAACTTTTTTATTTATATAATACATATATCACAAGTGAAACACGAGAAAGGAATGGAAACACTTTTGTAGTGTCTCTAGGTTTGTCTTGGTATTTTTGCATTTGTGTGTAAAATCAGACATAAAATATATGGAACGACAAGAAAAAAGATTTGATCAACAGGAATACATCGACCAGCGTTGCTCTTTTATAAAACTAATTTTCATTTTGAGCAATTTATTTGTTGGTACAACACCGTAATTCAGAGAGTGTTCTAGAAAGTGATTTTCTTGAAGTTTATCATCGTGAATTTCCTCAGGGATTCTTGCGATCAGCTGCTGTAACTTTCGACGGAAGATCAGTGGAAACTCCAGTTTTGTGGCACATGTTTCTTTCTATGCCTTCTTAGTATGTCATGGTGTAATCTTTGGGTATACCAAATTTAGTACTATTAATAGTAGTGAATTGACACACAAGTTAACGAGCAATCCATTCTAGATCCCAAGTCTGCTGTTTCACATTTCATGTACCCATGTACCTTAATTTCCTTTTATCTGCATTAAAATACATCAGCTATTCCTTAGCCCATCTAATAATTTGTCCAGATCATTTTGGATGCTATCAATCCCCTTCAGCTTGACCACTGGGTCACATAGTTGAGTATTGCCTACACGTTTTATAGTATTCAGTGTAGCCTTGTCCATGAATAGTATGAACAATGGGTACCCTGAATTTTACTCCTCACTGGCCCCCAGCTACAGGCGCCTCTCTTTAATTTCACTGTCCACTTTTAAGATGCAGAGATAAATGAGCAAAACAGCACCCTGTATTCAATATATGTTCTGTTTTTCCAGTGCTTAGTCTGGGATTATGATACCCGTGGAAAACATGACTTTATTGGAGAGTTTTACACAACATTTGAGCAAATGCGGAAGGCAATGGGAGAAAACAAGGTAAATGATACAGAATTTTTTTTTATTCGTTTATGGGATCTGGGCGTCACTGGCAAGGCCAGCATTTATTGCCCATCCCTAATTGCCCTTGAGAAGGTGGTGGTGAGCCACCTTCTTGAAGCACTGCAGTCCGTGTGGTGAAGGTACTCCCACAGTGCTGTTAGGTAGCGAGTTCTAGGATTTTGACCCAGCGACAATGAAGGATCGGCGATATATTTCTAAGTCAGTATGGTGTGTGACTTGGAGGGGAACTTGGAGGTGGTGGTGTTCCCATGCGCCTGCTGCCCTTGTCCTTCTAGGTGGAAGAGGTCACGGGTTTGGGAGATGCTGCCGAAGAAGCCTTGGCGAGTTGCTGCAGTGCATCTTGTAGATGGTACACACTGCAGCCACGGTACGCCGGTGGTGGAGGGAGTGAGTGAATGTTTAAGGTGGTGGATGGGGTGCCAATCAAGAGGGCTGCTTTGTCCTGGATGGTGCTGAGCTACTTGAGTGTTATTGGAGCTGCACTCATCCAGGCAAGTGGAGAGTATTCCATCACACTACTTACTTGTGGAAAGGCTTTGGGGAGTTAGGAGGTGAGACACGCGATGCAGAATACCCAGCCTCTGACCTGCTCTTGTTGCTACAGTATTTATGTGGCTGGTCCAGTTAAGTTTCTGGTCAATGGTGACCCCCAGGATGTTGATGGTGGGGGATTCGGCGATGGTAATGCCGTTGAATGTCAAGGGGCGGTAGTTAGACTCTTGCTTGTTGGAGATAGTCATTGTCTGGCATTTCTGTGGTGCGAATGTTACCTGCCATTTATCATCTCAAGCCTGAACGTCGTCCAGGTCTTGTTGCATGCGGGCATGGACTGCTTTGTTATCTCAGGAGTTGTGAATGGCGCTGAACACTGTGCAGTCATCAGCGAACATCACCATTTCTGATCTTATGTTGGAGGGAAGGCCATTGATGAAGCAGTTGAAGATGGTTGGGCCTAGGACACTGCCCTGAGGAGCTCCTGCAGCGATGTCTTGGGGCTGTGATGATTGACCTTCAACCACCACAACCATCTTCCTTTGTGCTAGGTATGACTCCAGCCAGTGGAGCGTTTCCCCCCTGATTCCCATTGACTTCAGTTTTACTAGGGCTCCTTGATGCCACACTCAGTCAAATGCTGCCTTGATGTCAAGAGCAGTCACTCTCGCCTCACCTCTGGAATTCAGCTCCTTTGTCCATGTTTGGACCAAGGCTGTAATGAGGTCGGGAGCCGAGTGGTCTTGGCGGAACCCAAACTGGGCATCCGTGAGCAGGTTATTGGTGAGTAAGTGCTGCTTGATAGCACTTTCGATGACACCTTCCATCACTTTGCTGATGATTGAGAGTAGACTGATGGAACGGTAATTTGCCGGGTTGGATTTGTCCTGCCTTTTGTGGACAGGACATACCTGGGCAGTTTTCCACATTGTTGAATAGATGTCAGTGTTGTCACTGTACTGGAACTGCTTGGCTAGAGGCGCGGCTAGTTCTGGAGCGCAAGTCTTCAGCACGATAGCTGGGATGTTGTCGGGGCCCATAGCCTTTGCTGTATCCAGTGCGCTCAGCCGTTTCTTGATATCATATGGAGTGAACTGAATTGGCTGAAGACTGGCTTCTGTGATGGTGGGGACCTCGGGAGTAGGCCGATATGGATCATCCACTTGGCACTTCTGGCTGAAGATGGTTGCAAATGCTTCAGCCTTGTCTTTTGCACTCACGTGATGGGCTCCACCATCATTGAGGATGGGGATATTCATAGAGCCTCCTCCTCCCGTTAGTTGTGTAATGGTCCACCACCATTCACGACTGGATGTGGCAGGACTGCAGAGCTTTGATCTGATCTGATGATTGTGGGATCGCTTAGCCCTGTCTATAGCATGCTGCTTCCAAATTATGAAGCTCTGAGAAGATACTGCACTATGATTGATGGATAGTAAGACAAAGGGCCGGATTACATTACTGCGTTGCAATGTAATTGTATTTAAATGTGCTCTGCCACAAAATAGATGCATTTGAAAACGAAGATCAATATCTTCAGACACAGTGCAGAATGCAAGATCGATACATATGGTTTTAGTGCTGCTCTGTGCTCAAAACGAATGAACCTAATTTTGTGTGCCTGTATGATATATATGCAGCTTGTAAAACTGGGCCTTGTAATTCTGTTGTGCGAATATTAGCATACAAATATTTAAGGCTCACTTTTATGATTGCACATTCCAGCGGGGAACCTTGTCCACTGGAAACAGATATTGGTGCTTCCCATGATTTTGTGTCCTTTAAAATCTGATATTAAAATTGGCTTCAGATGGAGAGAAAGGGCCATATAGCAACTTCCCCTCCAACTCGCCGCAATAGCTCACCTGCCAAACACCGAAGCCTCAGACGAGGCCTTCATTGCACGACTTGGCCTAGTCTTCGGGCCCTGTCGGCTTGGCCCCTCTGCAGTGGTGGTTTCGCTGCAGCAACGCCTGTATCTTGCTGGCGGGCATCCTGCCGGGAGCCCACCAGGAATATGTAATGACCACCCAACCCAAGAAACTAGGCAGGGTTAATGGCGGACCAGGGAAATCCAGCCTGGAAACAATGGATGTAAGTGAGTTGTCAGCTTTTACCGTGTCTTTTAGTGTTCTAAGTAGTTTTCATTATTCACTTATTAAATATCACCAATCCACATAACCTGCTTCTGTTCAAGGATCCACCATGACTCCACCTCTGTAACCTCCTCCAGCCCTACAACTCTCCGAGATCTCTGCGTTCCTCCAATTCTGACCTCTTGCGCATCCTCGATTTTAATCGCTCCACCATTTGTGGCCGTGCCTTCAGCTGCCGAGGACCTAATCGCTAGAATTCTCTGTCTAAACCTCTCTGCCTCTCTCTCCTCCTTTTCAATGTTCCTTAAAACCTACCTCTCACCTGTCCTAATATCTCCTTATGTGGCTTGGTGACAAATTTTGTTTGCTGATGCTGCTGTGAAACACCTTGGGACATTTTACTACTTTAAAAGTGCTATATAAATGCAAGTAGTTGTTGTTGCTGTTTTGCCCTTTTCCTGATGAGCTAGAGGTGATGTGAGTGAGATTAAGTGACGGATTTGTGCCAAGCAATAACATTTGAAGGTATTCAGTTTCCTTTGTCAGTTTGTGCGATAAGCCAAGCTCCACTGGTGAAATGGTGTAGTGGAGCTGAGCCCCAGCTTTGTTTATACAAGGTCATGAGGCTCCCATTTGATATTTAGCTGGAACAATGCAATGGCAGTTCTTGTGATTCTGGGATTGAACACTTTGCTGGTATTTTTCTTAATTAATTAAAGTGTTTTCTTCTAAATAAAGGAATTTTTCAATGTCTTGAGTTCATGGCCATGCAATGTTCCTGGTATAAAAGTGCCAACCACCAATATTTTTTTTCTAAGTCCTAAGCTTGTGTCTTTTTTATGTCACCAGTATTGTGCTGTGGATTGACTTCATTGCCATGCAGGAGCATTTCATGGCCCCGATTTTGCTGTAGCAGGGCATCGATTGGCATCTACCGTTAGTCAGACTTGCCCTTGCACGCTTGGGTTTTTAAATATTTGGCGTTGCAAGTTGCTAAACTTGTGAGCTGATCACGTCCCAGCGAGAGAAACCAGGTGTCTGGGACCTGAGTGAACACAGCAACCAACAGGCTACCTCCTTAACCAATCCGATTGAAGGATTGTGAAATCAACAGTGCAAGGACTGAGAAGGAATTGTAAATTAGAGTGGGTGAATTCAATGTCAAATCAGGTACAGAAAGAAAAATAAAAGAGTGGGAAAGAACGATTGGATTGAGAGAATGAAAAGGAAAAGTTAAAAAAAAACTTATTAACACTTATCACGTCATTCTTACTTAGACTGGAATGGACAAGACTTAACTTTCTGTGGCAAGTTTAGGTCGCATCTACGGCGCAAATACAGCAATGTCATGCCATTCAACTCATTTCAATGGTGAGGCAGACAGCACAATGCTGTTTTCACAAAGCTAATGGCGGCGTGGCGCAACTCGGACAGCACCTTTTGGATTTTTGAGTTTAAGCACATGTCTGCCACTCACCTGAAGTTGCTGTACCATTTTCTCATAAATAACGGTGAGGGCCATTACCCTCACCGTTATTTTGACAGGAAAATCTGGCCCATTATTTGAGAGATCCGAATTGGCTGTCTCCCAGGCTGGTGTGGGTAATGTGAATAACAGATAAAGTGCTGAATTTCTGAGGGATGGAGTTGGAATTCAGCATCTAATTACTGCTCATCTGTTCTCGCAGCGATCAACTGACACATCAGTTGCTCCATGTTATGATCTAAACTGTTAATGGTATTCCCCACTGTTGGTTGCTTTGTTCGACTTGATGGCATGCACAGTGAATATTTAAATTAGTTTTCTTCCCACTTCAAGTAACACTGCCTGTTTTTGTGTGCATGGCAACCATTTTGTCAGCATACATTTCTAAACTCAAAGATGCATCATACAACAATTCAAAATGCATTTACTTAGAATTACAGAGGATGTGTATGAGTGTTAGATTGGCTTATATTATGATTTAGTAATCTGGCTGGGGTTTTCTCTCTCTCTTTATCAGGTCTATTGGGACTGTGTTAATCCAAAATATAAAGCAAAAAAGAGACATTATAAGAACTCTGGAACTGTCATACTGAAAGATTGTAAGGTAAGGTACACAGGAATGGTATAAACTTGGAGTAACCTTGATTTATGTTAGCAGCAATCTAGAAATTGACTTTTTCCTACAAAACAACAGTGACTACTATTCAAAGGTGATTCATTGGCTGTGCAGTGCTTTTGGACATCCTGAGTAGGTGAAAGGCATGATATAAATTCAAAGTCTTTCTTGCTCATATCCGACATGTGTGGCCTGCAAGGCACAACACCTGGTAGAAATGGCTCTGTGGCTATTCGGGGCTTATTATTTACTTGACATATTTTTGTTTGTTCCTTCCGAAATTGTTTTCCCAATTAAACCCAAAGTTTTCCCGATCATGAATATTCTGTTTTAGTTTTCAAGTGAAAAAGCATGGATTTGTTTGCAGCTGATTTCACTCCACTTTCTGATCTGAATTCAGAAAAAAAGTAAAACTCGAAAATCAGACTGCCTAATTTGCATCGCGTGTGACATTTCCAATGTGCCTTCAAATACTGCTTAATTAAGAATAAAACACTGAATTAAAGAGTGAAAGACTGAGAAAAGACTATGAAACACAATTATTCAACCGTCTGTGATTTTCGCCATCAGTGTGCTGTATTTTTTACGAACAGCTTTTAAAATTATGCAGAGAGTTAGATGTCATTTCAACAGGCAGCAAGGATGAGCTTCTACGAAATGTGATCTTCCGAGTTAATTTATTTTACAGGAAACTCTCTTTTTACCAGCACCTAAATAACCAGAAATCTCTCTTAACCGGCAAAATTCAGGAGTAGGTTCAGGTAAGTTTTACTTTATATTAGTGGCCGTGTAACTGGGGTTCCTGGACCTGTGGCCGTGTAACCAGGGTTCCTGCACCTTTTGCCATGCAACAGGGACGCATGGATCTGTGGCCGTGTATGGGGTTCTCGTACCTTAGTAAGTATACCTCTCTGTAATCCGGACTTTTTGATCAACCGGCACCACGCCGGTCCCATCAGTGCCGGATAAAAAAGAGTTTCCTGTACTTTACTCGGGCTCCACAGTCACGAGAAAATCAGTAGGAGCCAGTGTAAAAGAAAAGTTAATTACAAGTGCACACGCCCACTTAAAAGCAGACGACCTCTGCTATAATCACACCTTTTGGCTGGACAAACCTGGATTCAAACAAGTCTGGAGGTTATAACTGTGATTCAAACTGAGTTATAATGAGGTAAGGCCTCCACACAGGCCTCCCTGTGGACTGGTGCTGGATCCAAACCTTTTATATTCATACTGAAAAATAAGCTTTTAAGGAAATTGTCGCTCATTTCCATCAAGGAATACAGCTTCCTCACACTCTTCAGTGATGTGAGCAAGTAACATCATTGAAATCCGCAAGATGTGGTCTAATGTGTAAATGACAATTATCAGTCATGTAGAATATGTATTGAAATGACTGACTTCAGCTCTCCCGAACTAACTATGCATTTTTGTGTCTTGAAGTTGCACAGGATATATTCCTTTTTAGATTACATAATGGGCGGATGCCAGATTCACTTTACGGTAAGTCAATAGTTATTATGCTTTTTAAGACTACTTCCCAGTGATGATATTTCTCCGCTCTTGAAGATGGATGATTGATTACCTTTTATATTGTAGAAAGTGGGCATCTATTGTGGGTTTGCCAAAGGTTTTTCTTTGGCACTAATTATTCATTTAGAAGTGTTATGTTGTCAGCAATTTCTGGTTTCCAAGCCAAGAGTTCCTAGTTACAAAAAGGTGAAACATTTGCATTTTAATTTTTTTTTGTTGAAGAAAAAAAGTTACAAAAATATTGCAAAATCAAAATAACTCTGAACACGTAGAAACATAAGAGAGCAGCCATTGAATCAGAGCCTGATGTTGATCCTAGTTTTATCTAAACAGACAAAGACCCTGAAATTGCAGTGTCTGTGGTACGTCGTCATATTCCCTTTGATGGAAGTTCCATGCACGAAATCCGGAACTTAAAAAAAAAATTCATTCACGGGATATGGGCGTTGCTGGCAAGGCCATCATTTATTGCCCATCCCTAATTGCCCTTAACTGAGTGCCTTGCTAGGCCATTTTAAGAGTCAACCACATTGCTGTGGGCCTGGAGTACATATATAGGCCAGACCAGGTAAGAACGGCAGATTTCCTTCCCTAAAGGACATTAGTGAACCAGGTGGTTTTTGCAGCAATCCAGTAGTTACATGGTCACCATTACTGATACTAGCTTTTTATTCCAGATTTATTTATTAAGTGAATTTAAATTCCCCAGCTGCCATAGTAGGATGTGAACTCACATCTAATGGATCATTAGTCCAGGCCTCTGGATTACTAGTCCAGTGACATAACCACTATGCTACCGTACCCTTGTGGCCTGTCAACATACGCATTGACAGGCCCTCTGCAGGGGTCCCGAAAAAGCAATCACTGGCGCAGAATTGGGCTATCTGCCCAGCGACTGGACAACAATTGTCCACGCAAGTCTTACGGTTGATGCAAGCAGGCACAGGGCCAGGTTGCATCAGCGTAAAGGGATGTCTAAGGCTTAAATTAAACATTTTTATATCCTAAATTATGCACATACACTGTATTAAATGAGTTTATTCAAATATTGGCCCGGATTACAGTTTTAATGTTTAAAATGATCGAACAATTAAATTTTTATTGCATTTGGTGTAATGAAGGTACTTATGAATAAAATTCCATTTCTGTAAATTGTATAATTATAGATTTGGGGATTCCATTGCATATCATTGTGATTCCTTTCGTAAATGATTGAAATGGAATTCTCCTTTGTCATTGGAGATCTGGGCCCATGTGATCCCAGATACGCTTCCGCACCGCCTGCGCCCTGGGATGTGTGGGCCATTACGCTGTCCTCCATTGAGGCCTGAGATTGCAACTTTTCGCAGCCTGGGGGCCAGCAGGCAATTTCATAATTGTTTTGCAGGTCGGAGGCGTACTCCGGAGGTACGCTTCCGACCGCAATTTCTAGGCCAATATTTTTATTCAAGACCAAGGGTATTACTTAGCTGTAGAAAAGCTTCTGTTGTTGCTGAATTGGCCTGTTTACACTGTGGAATGTGACCATAAGCAACTACACCTGTGCAGTCAGTGCAAAGCCATGATTTGTCAGTCTGCCACAGTGGTGGGAGCATCCGAGGCTTAGAAATTGGATAAGGCGCGGATATCACGCAGCGCTATCTGCCCGCGCCTGTTCAAAGTGGTGCAGGCAGCACACAGAGTTCGTGCTACTTGCTCATTATAATGATTGTAGCACTGATCTCCGCGCTAAACATGCTGCTGATTGGCTTGGCTCTCAACAGGGGGGCCAATATCAAGTGAGGTCTATTGGCCAATAAAGTTTGGCCTAGGCTCTCTGCACTCCTTAAAGGGGAGGTGCTTTGTTGCAGAAGAACCTCATTGTCAGTCTGAACATAGCCATGGCCCAACAGCCAAGGGAAAGGGCTAGAAGATTTTCCGATGCGGCACTGGAGGCCCTGGTCCTGGGGGTACAAAGATGGCGTGAGGTCCTCTACCCGCAGGAGGCCTTTAAGGTTGAACACCAGAAGGCTGTGGGAGGAGGTTGCTCAAGCCGACACTGCGACGAGTGTTGTCCCCAGGACCTGGATCCAGTGCCGCAAAAAGTTTAATGACCTCACACGAGTGGTCAAGGTCAGTGAATGCATCATCAAATGCCATACCCCACCAACTGCACCACAAGCCTCACACACTGCTCACTGCACCACATGTCCCATCACTCACCTACCAACAATCTTTAGCAATCACCATTCATAACTCACAATCATAGCTTCACTGCACCCTCACACACTTACCACTGCTGCAAGACTCACACCCACATCTCACACTTGCACACACTGCCAGCTATTCAACCATGGCAGGCACATCACCCAATCACATTGCACCACACTCACTGACACACTTCCTTTTCTCTTGCAGTCAAAGGTGGCACACAATCGCCGGGAGCACCAGCAGATGGGTGGAGGGCAAGCCAGACTTTAGAACCTCATGGAGCTGGAGGAAGCAGTTCTGGACATAATTAAAGGGGCAGTCACAGAGTCCGTGGCGAGCAGGGAAGTGGAAAGCATTGCTGATGATGGTATGACCATACCTAATCCTCCTTCCCACATCCCACTTACCCCTCATCCCACAATCTCTTCTCACTTACAAGCAGCTGATGGTTTATACATGAATAACTTGCTTGCCCCCACCCCTCCCTCACCACAACATGACCCTTGTGTCTTTCTCCTTTCAGATACCCAAGAACTCCAATCTGGCTGGCCAGTCCCCGAACCAATGGAGGAGGACACTGATAGAGGAGACGACGACACACCGTCACTGCATCTGACACTCGCAGACACCAGCTCAGAAAATGGCACTGCGAGTACTTTAGAGGGTAGTATAGAGGCGGGATCTGCATGTAATGAGTCACTGAGCATGAGTGGGCTATAGCCAGGCCAGGAGGAAACAGTAGCTCGGGTGCTAGCTCCCAGGAGGGCAAGTTCGCGCACGAGTTGTGCGGCACAAAACTCGGATGATGACCTCAATGGGGCGACCTTCAGAAGAAGGGTGATGGGCAGGGACACATAAATGCCTGGTGCAATGGCAAGCCTGCCAAACAGCTTCTTGCCAGTGTCAAGGAGCATGGAGGAGTCCGGCACCAACATTGCACCGGGCTTTGCGCAGAGCTTGGAGCCCATGATTTCCAGAATGGAAATGATGGGTAACTCCAGGAGAGACCCTGTGGACCCAGCCATGATGCTGCGTGTGATGGGCAATGTCGCAGCTTCCATGGCAGCACAGGCAGAAGCAACCCAACGTCTCCGTGCTGCAGTAGTAGCTCAGACTGCTGTCCTTGTGGCTGGGTTTATGAGTCTGGAAAAGGGCTTGCAGGGTCACCCCGCAGTCCAGCAATCTGTCCTCCAACAGATGACTAGGAATACCGAGGTGCTGCCCCGGGGGGAGTGGCAGTGGCTTCGTGGAGCAAGGACCTGCTGCCCTCGCTCAGGATGACAACATTCTTACTCCCACCACTGCCACTCTGCCAGTGCCCTTGCTGCTGCCTGTCATCTGGCCAGCCCAGACTGCTGCCGCCCATGCCGACGTGGTGCAGTGTGTAGTTGGGGCTTCCAGGCCCAGAGCTGCTCGAGGTCATCCTTCAAGGCCATCTGCAGTCTCCCCCACTGAAAGTCAGCAGCCTTCCACCAGCAATGCTGCAGTCGGAAAAGCAACACAAAAGACAGACGCTAAGGGAATGCACAAAGCTGATTAGTTGATGTTATTTTGATTTGTATTTGATATTTATAGGGGGAGAAATTCGGTTGGTTAGCACCTCCGGGGGGCGCAAACGACTTACCGCCCGGGCGCGGCGATGTTAGCGCCGCTGGCAAAATTCACCACTACTGCCACGATCTCCTGCGCCCGGAGATCGTGACGTCATCCAACCGCGCATCGCTCCGGTAGCGCCCCAGACCGGAAATTCATTTTCGCCCCCTGCCTTAGTGCCTGCCGTTGGGAACGACCAGTAGAGGAGGCGGTTTGCAGTCGGCTGGCAGCTGGAGGAGCGATATTTAAAGGCATGTGCTTCCTGGTTTTTTTGTCGGCAAACAATGCTGCCTGGTCACTTTGACAGAAGCAGACAGGTGTTTTGACCCATTTGAGTTTTTCCTACTTGAAGGAGTTTTGCTCCTGACAAAAATTTATCAGGTTCATTTGTCTTACATTTGATACTGCAACATTTCCAACACCTAATGGGGACTGTACTGGCATGGGACCCCGCCCTCCAGCTTCACCGTCGGAGGCAGAGCGAAAGATTGGAAAATGTGGCCAGAGGGAGGAGGGCCAACAGGGCTCTCAACAGGAGACCTTACTCTCCCAAGGTATTCCGGGGGTAGTTCTCCTACATTCATCTCTCAGAGGAGCAGTGTTTTAGAAGACTCCACTTCAGCAAGGAGGTGGTCACAGAGCTCTGCCACCTCCTGCAGCCAGAGCTCCAGCCTCAGCTCAGGACCAGGATGTCTCTGTAGGTGGCAGTGAAGGTCACAGTCGCTCTCAATTTCTACGCCAGCGGCTCCTTCCAAGCTTCAACAGGGGATTTTGCGAACATTTCACAGTTCGCCGTCCATTGCTGCATCCGGGAGATGACAGATGCTCTGTACAGAAGGAGAAGGGAGTACACCTCATTCCCCATGACCAGAGACAAACCGCATGAACGCTCATGTGGCTTTGCAAGGATAACGGGCTTCCCCATGGTTCAGGGCGCCATTGACTGCACCCACATGGCATTGCGGGCACCTCATCACAATGCAGAGGTTTTCCGCAACCGCAAAGGCGACCACTCTCTGAACGTGCAGTTGGTGTGCGACCACAGACAGCGCATCCTTGCCGTCAATGCCCGCTATCCTGGCAGCAGCCACGATGCATTCATCCTGCGGCAGACTGGTGTCCTAGCATTGTTCCACCCACCACATGAAGCTCACGGCTGGCTGCTCGGAGATGAGGGTTATCCACTCTGCACCTGGCTGATGACATCCCTCCACAACCCCAACACTCCTGCTCAGTGCGCATACAATGACAGTCATAGCGCCACCAGGAACCTGATCGAACAGACTATCGGCATGCTAAAGCAACGGCTCCGCTGCCTTGACTGCTCTTTGGAGCCCTGTAGTACTACCCTGATCGAGTCTCCCTTTTCATTGTTGTGTGCTGCATGCTGCACAACCTGGCCATTCTGAGGGCCCAGCTATTGCCACCAGGGATTGCAGGTTCACCTCCAGGAAGAGGAGGAAACAGGAGGAGGAGGAGCAGCACCAACGTGGGTGGGCGGTGTTAAGTCTGTGTGTCCCAGTTATGCTTATTATAAATCACTGGACACAGACCACAAGAATAACTTTTAACAGGTCTTTACTATTCGGAGGTCAGGGCTGAACTGCCCAGCAAATCCCTACACAACACTTATATACCGGTGTGGTCACCACCGGTATTACAGTATACAGCAGCCAAGAGAAAGTAGTACATCTCTTAAGGTAGTTCTCTTAAGGTGGAACAGGTTACATACACCACAATCCTCCCTTTTTAGCTTAACAGTTATATCCCCATTTAACATAACATAATAACATATATATATACAACTTCATGCAAAACAGTTCAAAGATTCAGTCTCTGAGGAGGCCTCCTGATTCGAGTTGGATAACGCCTTTCAGGGGTCTCTGATTCTCGTTGCTGGGTTGACTCCTCTAGTTGGTCTCTTATGGATTGGACATCATCATCAGGTACATTCACTTCTAAGGTAGATGCTTCAGGTTCACTAACTTCTTCCACGGTTGTCTCTGCCGTAACCCTGGGTTCGACCCTTGTTCTCGATTCTACCAGTTGGTCAGCATGACGCCGTATTACATTTTCACCAATATCTACTGTGTACATCAGGGGTCCTTGTCTGGCCCGAATTGTTCCAGATTGCCATTTCTCCTTTTTATAGTCCCGGGCTAACACTGGTTGTCCTATTTCGAAACTCCGAGTGGTCTTGTTATTTATATGCTGGAACTGTTTGTTTTCAACTTCCCTCCGCACATTTGGTTTTAACAAGTCCAACCTGGACCGCAACCTCCTGTTATAGAACATCATGGCAGGACTTTGGTTTGTCACTGCATGAGTGGCGTTTCGATATGCCAGTAGGAATTTGTCCACCTTGTGTTGTAGTGGAATCTGATCTTCGCTCATGGCCTTTATTGCTTTTTTGAACGTTTGTACAAATCTCTCGGCCAACCCGTTTGTAGCCGGATGATATGGGGCAGAGGTATAATGTTTCACCCCATTCTTCTTCATGAATTTCTGGAATTCTTCTGACACGAACTGCGGTCCGTTGTCTGAACATATTTGTTCTGGCAATTCATTTCTTGCAAATATCGTTCTTAGCACCGCGATCGTCTTTTCCGAGGTAGTGGTAGTCATCTTAATCACTTCTGGCCATTTAGAATGTGCGTCCACCGCAATTAAAAACATGGAGTCCATGAATGGACCAGCAAAGTCAATATGTACACATTGCCATGGGGTTGAAGGCCATTCCCATGGATGCAGCGGTGCAATCGGAGGTGCATTTTGCACTTTTTGGCACCCTGAGCAGCTTTTCGTCAGATCCTCTATCTGTTGGTCGATACCCAGCCACCACACATAAGCCCTAGCAAGGCTTTTCATCTTAACTCCCCCCAGATGACCTTCATGCAGTTTCTTTAGAACTCTCTCTCTTAACTTAGGAGGAATAATCACCCTTGTTCCATACATCAATGTTCCTTGACAGACGGACAGCTGGTCTCGTCTTGCTGAGAATGCCGGTACCAGTGGATCACCATGTGCTGGCCATCCCTTCACTGTCACTTCGTAGACCCGGGACAGTGTCAGGTCGTTCCTGGTTTCTCTTTCAATACTTGCATCGGTGACTGGTAAACATTCGATGATGGTCGAGTGAAATAACTCAACAGGGTCAACCGTCGGTGCCTCCTCCTCTGTAGGTAGTGGCAGGCGCGACAGCCCATCAGCATTACCATGCTGCTTTGTACCTTTGAATTCAATCTGATATTGATGTGCCCCTAGGAAAAGGGACCATCTCTGGAGTCTCTGTGCTGTCATCACCGAAACACCCTTCTTAGGGTTAAAAATGGATACCAACGGCTGGTGGTCTGTCAGATGCGTAAACTTTTGGCCCTGCAGGTAATGATTAAACTTCTTTACTCCCCACACAAGGTTGAGAGCCTCCCTATCTATCTGAGCATGGTTGCGTTCAGCGGAGGTCAATGATCTGGATGTGAACGCGACTGGCCTCTCCAGGCCATTTGGCAACTTGTGTGAGAGTACTGCCCCAATACCATATGGAGAAGCATCACAAGCCAAATGAATAGGCAGCGTTGGGTTGAAGTGAGCCAATACTTCCTCTGAGGTGATCAATGCCTTGCTTTTGCAAAAGGCCCTCTTCCAGTCCTTGCTCCACTTCCATGGTACTCCCTTCTGCAAAAGAGCGTTCAGCGGGTGCAGCACCGTGGATAAATTTGGCAGAAACTTATGGTAATAGTTAATCAACCCTAGGAACGACCTCAACTGGGATACATTATCCGGAGCGGGAGCCTTCACAACAGCTTCGATCTTGTCAGGAGACTTATGAAGCCCCTCCTGGTCAATGACATGACCACAGTACGAGATCCGCTTCTGAAAGAACTCACATTTCTGGCGATTAACTCGAAGTCCATATTCTTTCAATCTGGTGAGCACCAGTTCCAAATTTGCAAGGTGTTCCTCGTCATCATCTCCTGTAATCAGAATATCGTCCAGGTAACATTGTGTGCATGGAATTCCCTGTAATACCTGCTCCATGGCCCTCTGCCAAATTGCTGGAGCCGATGCCACTCCAAAAACCAGTCTATTATACCGGTACAAGCCTCTATGCGTGTTGATCGTGAGATACTGGCGTGACTCTTCCTCAACTTCCATCTGTAAGTACACCTGCGCCAGGTCTATCTTGGTGAAGTGTTTCCTGCCAGACAACGAAGCGAAGGTATCCTCAATCCGCGGAAGCAGATACTGCACCGTGTGAAGCACCGGATTAACAGTGATCTTGAAATCTCCACAGATGCGAACCTTCCCCGGTTCCCCCGGCTTGTTGCTCGATGAACGCTTCATGATGGGAACAATGGGTGTGGCCCACTCACTCCAGTCCACCTTAGACAGTACTCCTGAACGTTCTAGCCCTTCCAGCTCAGCTTCCACAGCAGGTCGTATCGCATAAGGTACCGGTCTGGCTTTGAAAAATTTCGGGTTTGCATGTTCTTCAACCTTGATGTTTGCCGTAATTCCTCTCAGTGTTCCCAGTCCCTGTTGGAACACCTCTTTAGCATCGTCCAATAATTCTGGACAATCGTTTAGGTTTGACATCTTTTTTACCGGAATCTACCGTTAGTGCTTTTAAGGAATGCCAGTCCATATTTATTTTCCTAATCCACTCCCGTCCCAGTAGTGTGGACCTCCCTCAGGTAGCACATATAAGTCCATTCCTCGGCTTTCTTTGCCCTTGTGGACCACCTTTACCTCTATCTTCCCGATGGGGTATACTCTTTGCCCCGTGTATGTTTTCAATACAATCTCCGTATCCCGTAGGGGAATATGTGGGAATAACCTTTTGTAATCTTGCTTATTCATGACCGTCAATGCCGATTCAGTGTCCAATTCCATCTTCACTTGGACTCCTGCTATCTGAAGTGTGACCCAAATCGTTTGGAGGTCTGCTTCCTTACCAACATTGTGTACTCTTGGACTACCCAGTTCATTACTGCTGGAGTCTGAATCTGACTTCTGTTCGTTCGAACTGTTCTCTGTCACCTTGTGTACCTTTCTGTACTTTTCCTGCGGTGACTTTTTGTTGCTGATCTTCTTTCCTGACCGGCATACTTTAGCTATGTGACCAAGCCTGCCACATTTTCTGCATTCCTGATTTTTGAACCAGCACTGGTTCTGATCGTGCGTTGTCTTTCCACAACGATAACATTTTACTGTACCCAAGACCATTTGATTGGTGCTGAGTTCCGGTGACCGTAGCTGCATTTCCGCCGTGCCTCTCGCTGCGGCTTCGTGCGATGCTGCAATAGTGACAGCTTTATCAAGCGTAAGATCATTCTCCTCAAGCAGTCGCTTTTGTGTTCCTTCTTTTAACAATCCACACACAAATTTATCTCTCCGCGCATCTGCTAGTCCTGTTCCAAACTGACAGTGCTTTGATAGCTTACGCAGTTCAATTAAAAATTCAGCGTTGCTTTCGTCTTTCAGCTGCGTTCTTCTGTAAAATTTAAATCGTTCCGCTACCATCAGCAGCGTGGGGTTTAAATGATTTTTCAGGACAGTAACAATATTTGCGAAAGTCTGATCCGCCGGTTTATCTGGTGATAGAAGGTGCTTCAATAGCCCGTATGTCTTCGCACCCATTGAGCTCAATAAGGTTAGTGCTTTCTCATCATCTGGTACCTTATTTGCTTTACAATAAACTTCCATGCGTTCTACATACGTGGTCCAATCTTCGATATTGCTATCAAAGGTATTAATGTTCCCATGTTTAGGCATCCTTGCAAGTTTTTAAAATTTTTCTCTTTCTCAAAATGGCGGCTTCCCGCGCTTGTCTTCTTCCCCCGCCTACTAAAATGGCGGCTTCCGGCGCTTGGCGGTCTTTCCCGCGCTCGTCTTCTTCCCCCGCCGACTACAATGGCGGATTCCCACGTTTGCCTTCTTCCCCCGCTGGCTGCAATGGCGATTGCCGTGCTGCTGCCGTTCTCGCCTCCCCAGCGGTTCTCAATTCCCCGACGCTGCTTTTACTCCCCCGCGGTTCCCGTGGGCATTCACGCTTCCCCTGCTGTTGCGCCTCTCGGCCCCGCATGCAGCCCGGTCCTTTACACCGGCTGCGTTTGAGTTCTCCGCGGCTCTCGTGCCTTAAGCTGCCCCAGTCGCTGCGCCTCTCGGCCTCGATTGCAGCCCGGCCCTTTTCACCGGCCGTGGTCGAGTTCTCCGCCCTTTTTCCTCCGTTTTCCCTCCCCCACTCCACAGTCAACGCAGCCGACTTTCTGCTCGTGTCGCTGATCGGCTTACCCACCACCGTGGTAGAAGGGATGATCACTGCCTGTCGCTGATGGAGGGCTTCGTGGTCAGAATTTTTCTTTTTTTTTAACCCGGGTTCTCGATGCCTCCCGTGCGATGGTGCTCAGCAGGATGATGAGGGCGGATGCCTCTTCTCGACGGCCGTTCTGAGGACGAAGCTGCCTTGGATGTAAAACTGCCGCAGGGTAAGATCGGACTCGTCGCCACTGTTAAGTCTGTGTGTCCCAGTTATGCTTATTATAAATCACTGGACACAGACCACAAGAATAACTTTTAACAGGTCTTTACTATTCGGAGGTCAGGGCTGAACTGCCCAGTAAATCACTACACAACGCTTATATACCGGTGTGGTCACCACCGGTACTACAGTATACAGCAGCCAAGAGAAAGTAGTACATCTCTTAAGGTAGTTCTCTTAAGGTGGAACAGGTTACATACACCACAGGCGGCTCTCAATTTTGCTCCTGCAAGGGCCATTCATGAACGCCTCATTACACAGCGCTTCCAATAAATGAGTGAGCACATGGCATTTGCACAGAACAACCACGTCATTACAGCCAGCTCACAACCCCCATCACTGGGAAAAGCTCAAATGAGAAACATCACAAAATTTGCTGTGCCGAAATAAACATTTATTATTCTGCACAGCTCTCTCATCAAACACAACCAATAATAAACAAACACAACAATTTATCACAAACACAGCTGGTTCTTAGCAAACGGAACTATTTCTAACCAAACTGAACAATTTACAAACACATCAACTTTTGTACACACACTCCCCCCATTTGCTATTAACATTTTATTTGCTGGGCCTTCCTCAATGATCTCCCTCCCCTTCACACTTTCCCCCTCCCAACCCTACTGCTCCTCTGTAATGTGGCCCCAGTGGCTGCAGCAAGGCTGGTGGAAGGCTGCTGAGTCTGGGAGCCAGAGACTGTAGATGGCCTTGCAGGACGCCCTTGACCAGCTCTGGGCCTGCAGGGCCCGGCTGCAGACTGCACCAACTCTGCATGGGCGGCAGCAGTCTGGGCTGGCTGGGTTACAGGCTAAAGGCAAGTGCAATGGCGGAGTGGCAGTGGTGGGAGCAGGAATGCTGTCATCCTGAGAGGACAGCACCTTCCTGCTCGACCAACACACTGCCACTCCCCCGGGACAGAACCACAGCATCGAGCACAGATTGCTGGCCTGCTGCGGCACCGTGAGATCCCCAGTGGACAGTGGGCGACCCAGTGACGATGAGAGCTGTCTGAGATTGGATGCCACCAACCACTGACTCCATCACAGCACTAAGCCATTGCGTTGCCTCGGCCTGTGCTGCAATAGCTGCTGCCACCTCACCCATTACACACGGCATGAGGTCTGGGTCCCCACAGTCTCTCTGCGAGTCAACCATCCTCTGCAAAGTGCCAAGGATGGGCTTGATGGTTTGCAGAAATGAGAGCAATGCTGGAGGCCTTAACGTCAGGGAAGGGGGGCAGGAAGGGAGCAAGGAATGGAGACAGTATACTTAGATGGAAAGTGGGAAGGGCTTGTCTTGTGAGGGAGATGTGGTTTGAGAGAAGAGGGAGAGGTGATGAACATACCATTGTTCTCCCCAAGGGGGTCGACCTCTCCGACTGCCACAGTGCCCACGACCTGGGCCACGATGATGCTGCGCACTCCCTCCTCCAGCTGTGTAAGGGGGTGCAGCTCCGCCTGACCTCCTCCCGTGTGTAGCTGCTCCCTCCTGTTATGAGCAAGCTTGGCCTGCAAGAAAAAGGCCAGCATATGAGTGAGTGTGCAGCCATGTGTTTGGCAGATGTGCCTACCATAATTGAGTAGCTGTTAATGTATGCAAGGCGTGAGATGTGGATATGACTTTTAGTAGATGGGCATAGTTGGTGGGTGACTGTTGGGGATTTGGCGGTTTATACCATCTGTGCACAGAGTGAGGTTGAGATGGTGGGATGTGGAGGTATTTGAAGCATCTACTCACCCTGACCACCCGAGTGAGGTCATTGAAATACTTGCGACACTGGGTGTGAGTCCTGTGGGCCAGGCTTCTGGAGGAGATGTAATGGGCCACCTCCCTCCACATCCTCCTGAACTCCTGAGGCAATGGCCTCCTGTCAGTGTCTGGGAACAGCACTGTTCCAGAGCCTCCAAAGCCTGGTCGCTGAACTGGCGAGCTCTCTCCCTGGGCCTCGTGAATGATGGTTTGCAGCTCCTTGCAGGCCCAGGTCACAAGCAGCAATGATCAGAGTGAGGCTGTGCAGCATGATTGAACCTCCCCTTTAAGAACTGGAAGGCACCAATCTGTCTGAGTATTAGATAATTTACAGCGCCTGAGGTTGAATAGCACTCTGCAGTAGCGCCCCGCTCCCTGACATTAGCACCCCAAGAGGAGTGTGTAGCACTTGATTTAGCGCTCCACTTCTCTCTTGGGGGCGCTAAAACTGAATTTCACGGTCGCAGGTGCTAAAGTTTGCGCCCGGGCGATGTTAGCTCCCCAAAATGGCTCGATACCGAATTTTTCCCCCATATGTTTGGAATGTTTGTTTTGTGGTGGTTCTCATTTCAGCTCTGTGCCCAGGAGGACACTGTGATGTTCCGTGACAGAGGGCTGGTGAGATGGGGAAATGGTGAGCAACGGGGATCTGGGGTTTCATTCACTGGAACCAGAGTCTGATGAGGTGCTCTCGGACATCCCGTCCGGAATGGGGTTCCGCTGCCTGCCTCCTCCTCCCTTCCTCCTCCTCCTCCTCCTCCTGAGGTGGTCTCGGAACCTGTGGTGCCAAGGGCCTCGCCTTCATGATGGCCAAGCTGTGGAGCATGCAGTAGACCACCACGAAATGGGACCCCCGATGGTCTGCTCGATGATGTTCCTCGTGGAAGCCTGGCTCTCATATGACTGCTGGCCACGAGTGGTGGGTTGCGGAGGGGAGTCATCAGCCAGGTGCAGAGCGGATAGCCCTTGTCTCCGAGCAGCCACCCTCGGGTTTGACGTGGTGGCTGGAAGGTTGCTGGAACACCGGACTGGTGCAGGATGAAGGTACTGTGACTGCTGCCAGGATACCGGGCATTCTCCATCATGATGCGCTGGGCCTGGTCGCACACCAACTGCACATTAGGTGAGCGGTAGCCTTTGCGGTTACGGAACATCTCTGGGTTGGTATGCGGTGCCTGCAAAGCCATGTGTGTGCAGTCGATGGCACCTTGCACCACGAGGAAGCCCGATATCCTGGCAAAGCCACATGCGTGCTCCTCCTGCTTCTCTCTGTTCAGAGAGAAGACAATGCAGTCCCTTCGCCTAGAGTACAGAGCCTCTGTGACCTCCCGGATGCAGTGATAGACGGCGGACTGGGAAATGTTAGCTCTGTCTCCTGCTGCAGACCAGAAGGATCTGAGGGCCACTGGGAGAGCCGTTGACGCCCTGCTCTGAGGCTGCAGGTCTGCAAGTAGAGCCCCCGTGACTGGGAGTAAGTGGTCTGAGTGGAAACCTTGAAATGAAAAGCAAGGCGTTCTCCAGTTGCTGCAACACTCCCTGTCACTCAGCCACTATAAATAACTCTAGAAAGCTCCAAAGGGTTGCTCAAACTTACACAGAGCCAGTAAAAGCAAGTCAGCTGCAAGTTGTTGCTGATCCCTATAAATAGCGCTGCTGGGGGTTCTTCCTGCTGCTGAACACATGGTCAACTGGTCGTGATTAGGAGAGGGCGTTAAATGGAACGGCGACGTTGAAAATGGCAGATCGTGCATCAAATCCGCGTTGCACACTCATTGCCATCACAACCTGCCCCATCTAAATATCTGCAGCGAGCACAGGCAATGGCAGCGCTGCCGACCTCCCCAAAATACTGCCACCGCAGGACTCGCCAAGGGCAGTGGAAGCGAGGCGATTGCTATTTTTTCTTACAAATCGAACTTAACGACCGGCACTAAAGGCACCAATTTCACGGCCAAAGGGGGAAAGATTCAGTTGGTTAGCGCCTCTCGTTAGTGCCTGCAGCTGCCGCTAACGGGGCACTGATGCAGTAGCACCGGGGCGAGGCGAATCCGGCGCCGCACGGCAAATCTGGACCCCCCGTTGCACCGTCGGTACAAGGTAGCGCCAGGGTCTTCAACGCCAGGCAGGTCATGACGTCGGTGAGCGTGCAACGTTCACTGGCCGCCCGATCTGCCAAATTCATTATGGACACTCACCTTTGCGGCTTGACCAGACAGCAACAGGGAGAGTAGGCACACAGCTGCAGGACGCCAGCTCCAGGGATGTTATTTAAAGGCATCAGCATTAATCACTCGCAGCTGTCAGGGCAGGTTAGTTTCTGTGGTTTCTTGTCAGTTTCAGCGAGTGGATGAGCTTGTATGAGTAATTTCAAGGTTCTTTTTTATCAACATTTTTCTGGCAAGTGCAAAGTGGCTACATTTATTGTTCAAAGATTCAAACTGCTACACTTGGCAACATTAGTGGGGGCTGTACTGGCGCCACCTCGCCCTCCAGGATCTACAGCGGAGTGTATGTAGCGTGAAATACGGGAACATGTGCGCAGAGAGATGAGGAGGGACATCAGGGCTCGCACCATGATGACTTAAACCCCAGATCTCTTTTGCTCGCCACATGCCCATCATACCACCCCTGTGTCATGCCTTTTCACAGCGTCCTCCTGGGTGCAAAGGTGAAATGAGAGAGTTCACAAAATATTGCAAACTCCATTAACAAATTCATGCATAAACATATCACACATATCACACTCATTCTAATAACTAATGGCCCTGTGCCTGCCATAGTTGAATAGCTGTCATTGTGTGCAAGGCGTGAGACATGGGTGTGAGTGTTGGTAGGTAGAGATTGTTGGTGGGTGAGCGCTGGGGGTGTGGTGCTTTGGGCAGTGTGTGAAGCTTGTGGTACAGATGGTGGTATGTAGCATTTGTTGAAGCATTCAATCACCCTGAACACCCAAGTGAGGTGGATCTGCCATGAACACACCTGCTTCAGTCTTCCGGCTCCTTAGCCTTGTTGTGCTTCTCCTTGCTGAGGCGGCTGCACAGCCAGCAATGCTGAGAATGAGGTGCTGCAGCATCAATGAACCTTCCCTTTAAGTACTGGGACAAGCCTGTGGCAATGATGAGTTGAGATTAGACTGCACCTGATATTGGTCCACCCTTTGAGAGTAACGCCACCAAGCTTGGCCTTTAAGGCTTGATTTAGCGTCCCAATCATTTCTCTGAGCAGTGAGAATGAATTTTGCGTGCAGTCTAAAGCATTAGCACCTGGCACTAATTCCCAAACTTTTCTAAAGATACAGCTCATTCCTGGACTATAATGAATTTCTAGCTGTTAAGTCCGTGAATGATTTAGACACGGACTAGCAGGAGAGAAAACAAACAGATCTTTACTGGTGGAAGTCCATAACGAAACTAAACAACAGAGGCTCTCTAGCGCCTTTTATACAGGGGTGGTCACTGCCGGTACTGCAGTCTGAGACCAGTTATTCTCTTAAAGGTACATACACAACACTAGCCCCAAAGTGTTTTGATGCCTTTGACAGCAGTAGCATAAGATCACTTAATCACTTATACTTTTGGGATTTCTACGTTGGCAAGCATGCTATCAGAGCTAGCCTTGTAGTTTCAAGTAGCCATGAAGCTCATATACATATATGCAGGCCTAGTTCTGAGTTTCTTCACAAATCTACCTTGAAATTTTTTCCCCGTGTTAATCAAGTATAAATGGCTGTTCTATTTTAGGTTATGTAACACCAATTCACAGTACTGAGTGAATATTAATTAACCACTTGCGTCATTTTGCACTGTTGCTTCACATTGGTGATCTCACATTTGGCCAGGGCACTGTAGAAGAGATTTAACTTCGAGAATTACAGGAAGAGAGTGAAGACCAGGACCTCAAACCCAGCACCAAGCTCATGGTCTACAGAGTAGTAGTGATACCCGCCCTCCTGTATGCTTCAGAGACATGGGCCATGTACAGCAGGCACATCAAAGCACTGGAGAGGTACCACCAATGCTGCCTCCGCAAGATCCTACAAATCCATTGGCAGGATAGGCGCACCAACGTCAGTGTTCTCGCTCAGGCCAACATCCCCAGCATCGAAGCTTTGACCACACTCGATCAGCTCCGATGGACAGGCCACATTGTCCGCATGCCCGATACGAGACTCCCAAAGCAAGTGCTCTACTCGGAGCGCCGACATGGCAAGAGAGCCCCGGGTGGGCAGAGGAAATGCTTGAAGGACACCCTCAAAGCCTCCTTGAAAAAGTGCAACATCCCCACCGACACCTGGGAATCCCTGGCCCAAGACCATGCAAAGTGGAGGAGAAGCATCTGGGAAGGAGCCGAGTCTCTTTGCTGGGGGCAAGCGGAAGCCAAGCGTAAACAGCGCAAGGAGCGCACGTCAACCCAAGCACCCCACCCCTTCAACCACCGTCTGCCCCACCTGTGACAGAGACTGTAGGTCCCACATTGGACTCATCAGTCACCTGAGAACTCATTTTTAATGTGGAAGCAAGTCATCCTCGGTTCCGAGGGACTGCCTAAGAAGAAGAAAGAATTACAAATCCGGAGCCGTTTCCATACTTGTACCATTAGAAGTTTCTTTATTTGATTACTTTGTTTTTTTTACATAGGCCATGAAATTCCATAGGTGAGGGAGGACATAATGCTGGCAGTTTTGTGTTGACCGAAGAGGTGGAATTTGGGGCGGGACTTGGATCTGCTAGTAAGAAGCTGCACGGAGGAACCCATTTATTCAGGCAGCACCAGAGAAGAGCCAGGCGCTGCTTCTGCCCCATTTAACTTGCATCCCAATTCTGCCAGAAGTGAGGGCAGGTGGATGAAACATCTGCCCGATAAATAGTGCAGACATCCAAATGATGGATTTAGAATGGATGATGTCACTCGCCCTACGTTTAATCATTTCCATCCTCGATTCTGCCTTTCTAATCAGCACATGTAGAAAACTAGCATTCTTGCCAGGATCAGCTGATCAAGGCAAACTGCTGATGGTGATTTTTGAAGAAATAAGTTTTTGACTATAACTTTGCTTTGGCTGCATATTTTTCGGCCTTTGTTTTTCCTGTTCATCTGAAGCCTTCAGCTTGAAATTCTAATCCTCCTGGAGCGGATTAGGGGGAATTTTAACCCCCAAAAACTGGTGGTTTGGGTCCAGTGTGATGTTAAAAATCTGAATCACGACCTCAAGCCGCCTCCAACCTGCCCACTTCTGGTTTTAACAGAGGCGGGACGGGGTGGGGGGGGAGGCAACCAACCCGTTTGTAGGAGGCGGATTTAAATTTAAATATTATCACGAGGCTGGCGGACCTCCTATTTAACCACCATTTTAAAGTTAACCCTGGCTGGCCGAGTTTTCCAGGCCTCAGGGAAACACGGCGGCAAAAGGGAGGTGAGGACTGCTGGATCCAGGAGCTGCGTGCCTTTCCACTTACCTGCTGGATCCAGGAGCTGTGTGCCTTTCCACTTACCTGCTGGATTCAGGAGCTGCGTGCCTTTCCACTTACCTGCTGGATCGAGGAGCTGTGTGCCTTTCCACTTACCTGCTGAATCGAGGAGCTGCGTGACTTTCCACTTACCTGCTGGATCTAGGAGCTGTGTGCCTTTCCACTTACCTGCTGGATCCAGGAGCTGCGTGCCTTTCCACTTACCTGCTGGATCCAGGAGCTGTGTGCCTTTCCACTTACCTGCTAGATCCAGGAGCTGCGTGCCTTTCCACTTACCTGCTAGATCCAGGAGCTGCGTGCCTTTCCACTTACCTGCTGGATCCAGGAGCTGTGTGCCTTTCTACTTACCTGCTGGATCCAGTATACCTGCTTCACCCACTCCCCCTTCCGATCTCCACCCCAACTAGTCTGATCTGCCCCCTGCTCTGGCCTCCGATCTTGCCTCTGGGCCTTGTGACCTCCAATCATCACTGACCTCAGCCTCTGATCTGGCTCTGGACTCCGATCACCCCCCGCCCCCCACCCCCCCCCCCCACCTCGCTCCAGCCTCTGATGTTGCCTTGCTCTGGACTCCGATCTTCCTCCCCCTGCTCTGGCCCCTAATGTTGCCTGGGTCTGGACTCTGATTTTCCTTCCCTGGCTCTGGGCTCCCCGATCTCTCCCAGCTCCAGACTCCAAACTTCCTCCGGACTCCGATCACCCCCAACCCCATCCCTCCCTCCTCTTCACTCTCTGGTTGCAGCCTGGTGCCAAAGGCCTACCCGCCCGAAAGCCAGCCTCTCAATCTGGCTAACTGTGGCCGAGGAAGTGAAACAAAAAATGGTAATCCGGTCCTGACGTTAAATTTGGCAGGACCTGAGGGAAACCTGTTCTTCCAGGTTTCCTACATTACAACAGTGACTACACTTCAAAAGTACTTCATTGGCTGTAAAGCTCTTTGGGGACATCCGGTTGTCGTGAAAGGCGCTATGTAAATGCAAGTCTTTCTTTCTTTAGCCATTCCATTTTAAACATTTTTATAGAGCTGTATCTCTGGAGGCTTCCATTCAACCTAAGAGCACTGGAGGATCTCTGCTCTTTGCTGCAGTCAGAGCTCCAGGCTGGTTCAAGGACCATGCACACAGTTGCGGAAAAGTTGCAGCTAGTATTCCCTCTAAATTGTCTTTGGTATTTCAATGCATGGTCCCTTTAAATTTCTGCGCATGCGCAGTATTTCAAATGGAAAAGCTTGTGAGCGGCCTGCGCGGGACCTTGCAGATCACTGCGCGGCCACACACCTGCGCAGCTTAGAGGGAACATTGGTCGCAGCACTAAACTTTTAGGTGATAGGCTCATCCTATGGAGTCATTGGAAACTTCTACATAAGTCAATTTACTGTGTATAGTTGCATCAAGTAAATCACTAATATCCAATTTGGCAGGGCTGCCCAATTTAACAAATTTGACAGTGGTCCCAAGTGCATGAATGAATGGGCTATAAACGGCTACAGGATTTTAGGAATTTTGCAGGGTTCCAGGGGACAATCGACTCTGCTCATGTGGCTATACGATCCCCAACTGACAACCCTCAACATTACATCAACAGAAAGGAATTTCACTCCCTGAACGTTCAAGGGATGTATATTTACAGTTACCAATTCCGTCATATGAATGCTAAGTGTGCTGGGAGCTGCCACCATGTTTTTATCCTCGGCCACTTGAGCATTCTTGCTCATTTTCAAAATCAAGGACGAGTGAGAGCCCATGGGAAACGAAGGCTACCAGCTCCTCCCACGGCTTATGACAACACTGCTGCACCACTTCAGTGATGCCACATCAGAACCAGAATTTGAATAGAGTAAACTATGGGAATGCTTGGATGTGGCAGGGAAACCTACAGTATGACGCTATCACTGTTTCAAGAATTGTGCTAGCCTGCTTTGTCCTATACAATTTTGCTCTCCAGAAAGGCTTCGAGGTAAACAACCCAGAGGAAGAGGCAGATGTTGACACCCTTGAAGCAGAAGGTCGGGCACAGGAAGACAAAGCACCTGGAGCACAAACAAAAGCAGCAAGAGATCTGCCAAGGAAGCTTATTTGAAGCACCTTCACTGAATACTAATCCAGTCCTGTCGCAACACATTTCAATCACAGAGCAGCACCGTATTAGAACCACCTATCTTTTCCTAAGTCACAAGTTTCCTTCTTGTATCTAGCAGTGGCAGAAAAAATCTATGCCAACCAATTACATTCCCTACTCGTTTAATGTCTCCATAGAATTGGGAGCTCACTCTGTTACACCAACAATGCACCTCCTGGCCCCACACAGATCTTCCTACCTACTGCCAGTCCCGCCATGTCCTGGTATTGCCCCCCACCCCTCCCCCCACATTACAGACCTACCTCCACCACCCTCTTCCGATTGGCAAGTTGCCAATCTGTGTTCGTCCATTGCTGCCAGCTTGCTGAAAGCATTCAAATGAGGCCCGGCCATGAAAATGGTTCGAGCTTTCTGCTGGTGGGCGGGCGGTGCGATCATTCCGCCCACTGCCCATTTGCCCAATGTGCAGATTAAAAAAAAAATCACCCCCATAGTGTCATGCAGAAAAAGCAACTGGAAATCATGAGATTTTACTTAATAATTATGGACCAGTAAAGGGATTAAATTATATGACATTCTAATCAGATAATTGAGTTACTAATTCTGTATAATCTGGTTGTAGATCTCTATGCTCTTTCAATTGTAGCTTTCTGTTTTTGTAGGTATTTGCTTCAGTGTGTCCTTTCCTTTTAACAAGGGATTCATGTCAAAGATTTTTGCTGCAGTAGATTTGTAATGGTGCTATTATTTTTGACATTTTGCGGGCTTTTATTTAGAAAATAGTGCATCACTATGAGCTTCTAAAGGAATGTATCATCCAGAGCCTAGTGCTGCTAATAATGAATTACCACCTTCTATTTTAGGTAGCCATTGACTTCACAGCTTCAAATGGAGACCCACGAAACAGCTGTTCCTTGCATTACATCAATCCCTACCAGCCCAACGAGTATCTGAAAGCACTGATTTCTGTCGGTGAGATCTGTCAAGACTACGACAGGTACTGCTAACCATCCACCAGAAAACAACCTCACCTCAGTCTAGCAGCCTGTTTAGTTGTAATGGTGCTCATTAAGCTGTGTTGACATTTTTAATAAAGAGAAGCAACTCTCTTCAGTTCCTGGGTGATTTATAGGCTTTCATTTGAACTCGAAATAAAGCATAAACACTTACGTTGCACCCTGTTTGAATTTCTGTATTACTTCCTCCCATTATGTTTTTTGTCCCAATTTGGAGATAGAATTACTAACAAAGCAGTTTGGTCACTTAACAGGATAGAAAAGTAAACCTTCAATTGAGAAAAACCTATAAAATCCCTGCCATTTAAAGAAAAAACGGAATGGAAATTATTGGAACTCCTCCTGGATTTATTGAGGTGAATTAGAATTCTGAAGCAATTGGACTAGATTAAATTTTTTGTCCCTTCATAGACAATAGGCAGTTCTAGCCCATATATAAATTCTAGAAGAGTACCATTTAGTCTAGATCCTATGAAATTAAGCTTTTCAAATATTAGCTTATGAATGTTTAACATGTTTGCAAGAAGTTCCTTCGTCTGCTATCTGAACAGAGGTTGTTTATTTTAAAATATGGGGCAGAGGAATTTCACATACCATACTATTCAAAGTGTCCACTTTCAAGGCACTCATCCATCACCATGATGGATGATCCTTTTTGCCACCGCTGGCCACATACACTGTCACCAATAATTGTTGATCTCCTACTCTTCCTCTCCAGAGGCTCACAGTGCCCTTTTCAAGCAAATGATTTCCTGGGATGTTAGACTACTTTCATTTTAGGTTTCAAGCACAGCTAATGGCGTCCATTAGGTTCCCAGTTCTCCTCACTAATAGATGACTATGTGCAAAATCCATATTTAAGACATTTAAAAAAATCATTAGAATTGATAAAACATAAATGAGTAAAACCTTCAGACTGGATACGGCTAAGATATTGAGGGAAAATTCTATCAAGGTATAATTTCTACTCTCAGAGCATGTTGGGGTGAATATTTCATGGGTGGAACTTTCAACTTCAGTGGGGGCGTAAAACGGCGCTGGTGGATCGGCCGTCCATTATACATCCCACCCAAGTTGAACGTTCTGCCCCATACCTTCCAGTGCAGTTGCAGCTACATTCGGACCAATTATACTCCTCGTTAATCAGGCAAAGCTAGAGCTCAGTGCTCAGTACCTGCCTGCCTTTTATGGCAATGTTTTCTCCTGATGAAATTGGCCATTCTCTCACAGAGAATTCTCTCACTATGAAAATACAGGATGGGCAGTGACAGCTTATGAAAAATAAACCATTAACCGGGCACAGCTCAGTGCCAGGAGCAAGTGGTAGAGCAGTTGGTGAGTTACAACTTGCGTTACAAGTATCCCTTTCACCGTGCCCTTCATGCCATCTATTCATACAGTTTATGTGGTGTGCTTCGTATCAGCATTCTGGAATAGCTGCTTCACCAGTTTATGGCTCCTGTCAGCCGACGATTCAAAGTGACCCCCAAATTAATGGATTTCTTCTGTTGAATAGAGACATACTGGGGAACACAGCAATCATTAATCACAGATCGAGGTGCAGAATTGGATAAACGTAGGCAGCACACCAGTGGGAGCGGAAGATTGTGTATAAGGGTGGGGACAATTAAAAAATACGTATCAAATTAGGTGATAAAAATGATGAAAGCATCTCATACTGTTAGCAGCCGTTGCCAACACTGAAGGAGCAGGGGTTTAAGAAGTAATCATAAAATGAAGGGAAAGGAAACTCAAGGTGCAGTCATGAGTCTGCAAATAAAGTGGAGGTGGTGCTGTATGAGGTGCTTGTACTGAGGGTTGTCCTCTGCGCCACTCCATGCCGCCATCCCCATAAGTCCTCATTGCAGCATGGAGGCAGGCTGGAGGCTGCAGCTGCACTGCACAGTCAGACGCCGTGCCAGATCCTGGTGTATTTTAGCAGCAGGGTTGCTTGTAGCAGGTGGCGCTGCGCTGCATTCAGCCCTCTGCTAACGTAAATCTGGTGATTAGTTCCCACAGTTTCTACTTGGTGTCTGACCCCTTGTGAATACCTGGGGACATTTTGCTACATGAAAACTGCCATACAGGTGCAAGTTGTTTGTTTTCTGCGCTACAGATATTTAGAGTGTGATGTGCGCACTGTACGACACTTGCTATTTATGTTGCTGATTATAGATTCTCTTCTAATTAAGATTTAATTCCATGAATCCTTTCATCTGGCATACATCAGCCTTAGGTTTGAACAAAATGGTCTCAGGGTGACACTAACCTAGATTACAGATGCCTTACTGTTGTGTTTAGGCAGTTGTATTTCATAACCATGTAACATTTCAGGAGTGAAGTAGATACAGTTCAATTAATTATTGATAATTGTAATTTTGCTAAAATTCTTAACAGATAAAATCAGTCGGAGACAATATCCCAACACCTGGAACTCCATGCCATTCTGAGAGTTGGTAAACAGCCACAGTTCAGTTAAGATTGTACAGTTGGACAATATTTTCTAATATGCTTACTCAAAATTTGAACAGTAAGCAACCCAAAAGAATGGAAACAAGCTAAATGTCCTGCCCACACTAAACAGTGTAGTCTCATTATGTTGTGTTTATTACATATGGTGTCCCTCCTGGGCACGATCACATTGTAAATTCTTCAGTTTAATGAGCTCCATTGAACAAAAATGTTTAAAGCTGCAGTGTCCTATATAACAAAAGAACATGGCCTAGAAATTCGGTAGGCTTAGCGCCGCATTTGAGGCGCTAGAGGGCCTAGCGCCGGAGTTATGGCCAGTTGAGAAATTCCCTGGGGCCCTAAATCGGCGTTGCACCGGTAGCGCTGCGCCGGCACCGATGACGTCATCGGTGTGCGCAGCGTCCCGGTTGCCGTGGTAACCCGGCCCCAAGCCGAAATTCAGTTGCGCCTGCCTCGCCCGTGGCAGGCGCAACTAAGACTCTGGCAACAGAGTCTTCCCCCAGTGTGCACCGGCGCATAAAGGTGGAGCGGCGGCCGGCCGCGTTCCCGGCGGCCGCCTGCCCGCACCTCCCTTCCCGGACTCCTGCATTCCCCCCCCGCGGCCCTGATCAGTGTCTCATGCGAGCCCGGCACTTCCCCGAGGTGCCGGGCTCAGATGTCGGGTCAATCCGCCGGACAGTTGTCGGCTGCAGGCAGCTCCTCCTTAACAGGAGGAGGAGGCCTGCAGTTCCCCCGCCTGCCGCACCGCATCGGGTGCCGCAGCGGGGGATTAGCGCCGGGAAACCCAAGTTCACGCCCGTTTTGAGGCGCTAAAGGAGGGTTTTAGCGCCCGCCGCCGTCTGGGCCCGGCGCACCTGAATTTTCGTCGCGCGCTGCCGCATTACCGCTGGCGCAAACTTTCTGGCGCTACAGCCCTGGCAAGACCAGAACCCAATTTCTAGGCCCATATATTTTTTAAAACGCAGATGAAGTTTTATTGATGATACTAATAAAAACCACAGAAATATATCATAGACATTTTAGGACAAAAGTAGATCAGTTGGCCCATTGTGACTGCTTCGTATGAAACGGAATTGATATGAACAAAGGTTTAAAATAATTCCGCTATTTGTTTGCACAACCAAGGAAATGGAGAGCAAATCCTGTCTGCTGCTCTTCATCCAGTTCTCAAAGCTTTCACTTCACCTAAAAACTAACAGCAGTACTGTCAGTGCCTCACTGATCAATGTGCTGTTCATCAAAAATCTGCGAGCGAGGTATTAACGGCTGAAATTAAATCAGTGCTCGCAGCAATAAAATGAAGTAGAAAAAGGGATTCCTACTACAACCTGCCAATTGAATTTTGTAATGGCTGATGGAGGTAAAATTGTACCATTCAGTTTCTACTGTATCCTAGAATATGACATGGGGATAGGGTGGGAAAGTAGAATTGATGTAGAAGTTCAGCCATGATTTTATTGAATGGCAGAGCAGGCTCAATGGGCCATATGGCCTACTCCTGCTCCTATTTCTTATGTTCTTACAAGATACCTAACCAAAATGAAAACTAAAACTAAAACAAGGATAAAATTGGCTTCATTTTCTACATTAGAAATGTACCTCTTTAAGGTGCTATTTACTTCCTGGTGCTATGTCTTTCAAGTTTCCCGATGATTCCCACATACCAAGACTTCCTGAAATTTCCTCTGAGCTGCTCCCACTCCCCTGCCATAATTTCACCGGAAATATGTTTATATGTTCCGGGACAGTTCCAGTAAAGTTGTGGCAAAGGTGGAAGAGAAGGATTAGTTGAGCAGATTGACAGCTTTTGTTTTTATTTGTTCCTGGGATTTGAGCATCGCTGGCAAGGCCAGCATTTATTGCCCATCCCTAATTGCCCTGGAGAAGGTGGTGGTGAGCCACCTTCTTGAACTGCTGCAGTCCTTGTGGTGAAGGTACTCCCACAGTGCTGACTTTGTCACAGCGGTTTGGTACAACTGAGTGGCTTGATCGGCCATTTCAGAGTTAAAGGTCAGCCACATTGCTGTGGGTCTGGAGTCACATATAGGCCAGGCCGGGTAAGGACAGCAGGTTTCCTTCCCTAAAGGACGTTAGTGAACCAGTTGGGTTTTTATGACAATCACCATTACTGATACTAGCTCTTTAATTCCAGATTTTTAATTTAATTAACTGAATTTAAATTCCTCAGCTGCCGTGGTGGGATTTGAACTCATGTCTCTGGATCATTAGTCCAGGCCTCTGGATTACTAGTCTAGTAACATAACCACTATGCTACCGTACCCCGTACCTACTGTAAAAGTATTGTGGTGAATTGAACAATTAGCTCTTGACCAAACGTAAGCTATTGTTTTCAAAAATGTCCACTGTTTAAAAGGATATTCCTCCCAGGCTCTGTTAAAAGTAAGCAAAAATTAAATAGCTTAATATTTTCTGCTTTCCATGATATATAAAGAACCATGAAAGAAAATCAGCATCTGAACAACTGCCAGTTATAGTGAAGTCTGTCCTGAGGGCGAGTCCTGGATTAATGTCCATTATTGTGGAAGGAGTCTTGCTCAAGTGAAGTAGTTAGGTAGCCAACATTGTAAAAGCTACTCAGACACATAGCCAGCTATCGTCCATTAAACATTGGAAGGAAGTATTTCAATATAGATACAGACAAATGGATAGGGGCAGATTTGGTAGGAAGTCCATTCATAATTCAGTAGGACAAGAACTTAGGATGTGAGGCTACTCAAGATTAATGAATCACACCTTGTGCGAGTCTTCTCACATCTTATTAGAAACATGCGCCTGAATATTGTTTCAGCAAAGCATTGGATGTGAAGGGGTGATGCAAACTGCCAGCCATGTTCTGCTACACAATGCTATACTCGCAGGGATGAACCTACTGGTGCAGAATTTGTAACTCTGAGGTTTTTAATTACTTGTTTTAATTCATAATTGGATACAGGCACCTTCACTCATCCATTTGCACCCCTTGCAGGTCATCCACTAAGTCATTGCAGGGTACGGCCATGAGTGCTGCATTGGCCACTGCCAATATAATCTTTGGGAACTGGAGCCTTTCACTCCATGGGGCACCTGTGTTGAGGTTATATTTTGTTCCAAATATAGTACTTGCTATACTAAATGTTGAATGGTTTAGGCAAAATGTTACAACAACAACTTTTTTTTGTTAATTTTTCTGCCGATTTTCTCCCCTCAGCTTATCCCCTGATGGCATTGTTTATTTGCTGGGGCATGGGTCTGTGGGCACTAGCCACCTTTTGATGCCCTGCTTAAGGGGACAATATTCAATTGTGAGCCTTGACTGAGTGTTGGTAGGCAATTCATCCGCAGGGACTATCCTGTCCTGAAATTTATATCCATACACATTCACCTTCAGCAGTAGCCAGGGGCAGGAACCTTGGCCATTTTTTGATCTCCTCCACACGCCAAGGCCACTGAGGTAAACTGTACTCCCACTGTTCTGGCAGAAATCAGCTAACTGAATGCAGATTTAGGGACGAATGTGGGATCATTCTGCTCTTTGTGGCTTAGCTACTTACTGGATAAACCTGCTGAGAAAGCATGCAAGACATATAAGTACATTTAACATCTATTTATGAACAAATGCTCCCTTAAATACATGCACTTTTTACTTAATGGGAACAGGATAATGAAAGTGGTATTAAGATTTTATTCCTACTACACAAATCCCAAATTTGAATCTTAATCATGACATCAGCATTGGATTGTATCGAAGATTGCCTTGGCATACACTAGTAAACATTAGGACCTGACCTTTCTCCTTGATAGACTGACACAAAGGGATTTTCAAATGCCACAAGTGCAGAAAATTCACACTGACCGTGAATTCCCATTCCCCTGGTAAATGGCAGCTTTTTATTGGATTGCTGATACGCTTGTCTCCCCTATTTGTTGCATGGAAAGAATGATTGCCGAATGGAAGGGGAATTCTGAGTCCTAAAACAGGTTGTTGTTATCTCCAACCCGTTTGATTCGTTATTGCTGGCAGGCAGCTTTCATGAGTAATGAAACGTTCATTTTTAAAAACGTTTTCGCAGTTGAGAGTGAAGCTGTGCTGCCAATGAAGTGGCATTCTGGAAGTTGTGGTAAGACAGTGCTGTTATAGGTTGGTCAGTGTCAGCATACGCATTGTCTGAATGGTACTCAGGATATGGACAATTCTACGCAAACCATACGATGAATTCAGAGTTTGAAAAACAGCCCTTTTGATAAAAAAAACAGATTTTGTTATTTTCCATTTTCTGCTACTACCAATCAAAGCTCAGAATTATGGCCTTCATTACTCTCCATCTGGGCTGGTATTTTAGTCAGTTCATTCAGCCTTTTGTAATTCCTGCCGAGTATGATTGGCTTTATTCACCACTGAACTATTATATAGCAAAACTGCACCAGCAGAACATTGTGATGCAATCTTTAGTTTCCATTAGTCAAGTCTTTGGAGATTTGAAGCTTCCAGGTAGAAGGAATTACATTATCTGGTTAGAAGACTGACCTTTCATCTTTGAGATTTGATTTGGATTTTAGCTCCAACTGATGATGAGCCTCTCTTTCGGACAGCTGTAAGAGTCTTAACTGAAATAAGTTTGGGCAGTCTTGGTCTAATTGACAGTGGTCATGAGTTTACAGTGAAAAAGCATCGCACATTTAGGCACTAAATGGATAATCTCACTTAAAGAGGCTCTGGGAATAGTTGGTATGGAAAACTGAAATGCCTTACTAACATTAGAAAGTTAGCTTTTTGAGGCTGGAGCAGTGTAGAGAGAATATTACTCTGTATTTAACTTGTGATGTACCTGACCTTGGGCTCTCCTGGTGGTTCAGTGAGTTTATCCAGCGAGTTCCTGATATTGCAGGTTTGATCCTGGATCTTCACTAAGTCCTTCCAGCATCCTTTCGTTCTGGATGCCACATGAGGAATGCTGGGAGCTGCTGTGATGCCCCTAAGGTCAAATAGCCTGCTATCACTGGCAAGATTCACACATGAAGAATAGCCACTTCAATGAGGAATCAGAGGGCTGGATTTTCATTCAGAAGTTGGGATGGAGGCGGGGCTACAACTTTCGGGTTGTAGTCCCGCCTCCATCGAGATGCGGCAAATCCACGCGATTTTAACTTGATTGACCTTGTTGAGCCCGCCCAGCGGGTAACACACTTACCTTTGCACTCATGCACCCATCACTCACCTGAACACCGACATCTCGACCCCTCCAAGTCCTTCAACCCGACGGCCCGACTCCTCTAACCTGGCGTGGTTTGGAGCCGTCGGGAATCCCACACGACAACCTTCAAAATAGGGATTAGGCTAAAAACTGCCTGTTAACTACCTGTTAACAGGCAGTTAATTGACACTAATCCCTTCCCGCCTCGGGTCGGCGGGTCCCAGTGCGGGGCGGGTACCCGCCTCCTTTGAAACTTACATGGAGGCGGGTTTGGGTGCGGGATGGTGTTGGGACCCCCGAATTCGGGATTTTAGCCCCCCGCACGCCTAAAAGCCCGCCTCACGGCACACTGAAAATCGACCCCAGACGGTCTTCAGTGTCTGTGAAACCAGAAAAGAGCCAATGCTTTCAGAAGAGGTGGGAACAGGATAAAAATAGGAGGAGAGAAAAAATATTTGGAAAGGAAAATCGGCAGGATGTCGAACAGGTGGCCGATTAGGCATGAAAACAATGTTCCATTTCCCTAGCACTGGCATGCCTCTCCTTGATGAGCACAACAGGTCCCTCAAATAATGCTGCATTCTATTTTGCTGTTTATTATTTTACATAGTGATACCAATTGGCCAATTCCATTGTATTCCTGCCTACCATTGATTGCACGCCTGAATTATGCAGTTGTAGTAATCTGACATTACTGCCAGGTGTGCAATATTCCCTAGATTTTGAGTACCGACAGAGAGTTACTGGCAGGCCTCTGGGGTGGATCAAGCTGATAAATGTGGGAACAATGTTTGGTGCCAACACTGCTACTTTTCTGTGGTATTGCTACTAGGGGCCAACAGACATTGGCGAGGCTTACTGGACGCTGTAGTGAAGTGATGCAGCACATTGGAACAACGAGTGCTGCTGTAGAGCAGTTGGAGGCCACTTTGATCCCCTGCTCCGCTGCAAGTTCCCGATTTCAACCCTATTGCTGTGTGGAAGCAATGAGCAGAGATCAGGTGCCTCCCTGCAGGAAAGAAGGGAAACCAATGGCAACAGCAGCTCTGGCATGTTCTTATCTTCCTCTTGGCAGCTAATTCAGAAGAACATTGTTGGAGGCCTGTGAACAGGTTCTCTGAACATGCGCTCAGTGATAGGAGGTGTGCAGTTTGGAGAGAGCAAAAATACAGGAGGAAAAAATCAATGAGACAAATGCCAGTTGAAAATCTTTTATTATTCAAGAGCCTGTAGACATGACTAGAAACCACAGTCGTTACAATTAAAAAAAAAAACCTATAATAAACATTTCAAGCAAGTGACAAACAAAGGAAAAAAGTCCTCCACTATTTTGTATGATGCACTTGTATAGTTGCCGGCTGCCATGTTTGAATCTAAAACCAATGGGGTTGATTTTAACCCTACGTCGGGCGGGTAGGCAGTTAAAACTGACCAGGTGACTTGCCTGGATCCCGATGTCTTCGATTTTAACCTGGTCTTCCAGTGGAGTCCATCTTTAAATATTTAAAATGGAGTCTGGTGGCATCATCGAAATCCGAGCTCCATTTTAACACTGACCTGAGCGGGGAAGCCACTGCGGCTTTCCCGCCAGGTGAACTCTAGTCAGAAGAGGATTGTAAACAGAAAAGGTCATTCAACAAAGGTTTTTGACTTCCCTTTGTGGAGCCAGGAAGAGCAGGCAGCTGGCCGAGGGCATGAATTTGCACACCTGCTTCCCACCAAGTCAGCCAGCGATATGTTAATGAGACCCGATAGTTCAAATTGCCTGTGGTCTCCTTCTGCTAAAGGTGGGTGGGAATCTAACTGAAACCAGCGTGTTCCCGCCAGAAACCCGCTAGCAGTTAAAATCCCCCCAATGTGGTGCTAAGCTGGAAGAGAAAATGAATGTAAAGACTTGCCTCACCTCTTCTGATATTAAAGCAACAACTTTTCAAATTGTCAAGATATTTGGTGAAATTGTATTTAATTTGATAGCACCATCTTTTTCCTCTGATCTATGTTTCAATTTAACTCTTTTAGTGACAAGAAGTTTTCTGCCTTAGGATTCGGAGCGAGAATTCCTCCTAATTATGTGGTGAGTAATTTTTGCTGCCTTTCAGAAACGTGTTTCACGGAGTTGTGTTGCTCAGTGTGCTCCCACTGTCCCAGTTTCTTTCCTTTTGCTCCACTTTTGTCTTTTGTGTCTGTGTTCCATCTATGTCTCTGTTTTGCTTTCACCCAAGTTTTGAACCAAGTCCTCGATGAGAGCTAACTTGTTCAGCGCTATCTTCCCTTCATGGTGCCTTCTGTCTGCTCCCTGCGCAGCTCCACTGCGGATTCACATGCATTCTCAAGATTCAAATCTGTCTTGTTCTAAGCTGTAACACAATCTGCTCCGTCTGCCTCTTTCTCCTTTTTGTCTTTCCAAATCTACTGTTGGCAATGATTCCATTGAGATACTTTGAAAACATTTGGCAGTCTCTACTTTGTGAAGTAGTATTTAAAATTTAATTCTGTTTGTTTATACATTTTGGATGAAACTCTCTCCCACTGTTACGAATGGAAGGAGATCAAACCTTTATATGTTGTGTGTCCCAGGTAGTTTCTTTATGTATGCCCTTTGCATTCTGATCATTGTTATTTATGTTCCAGAAAAATGCATTTAAACTAGTGCTTGTTCACTACTGCCTTCACCCTGTACATTTTTTTCTCCTGATTTCTATCTTGCCAGTGAAATAAATGTGTAGATGCAACTTTTCTTTTCCAAGCAGACTCTTTGTGGAACAGGTAAATCTATTATTGCATATATTTAAAAATTCAATTTTACACCATGGCAGATGAAAAACATGCTTTTGTACCATTTACATTTCCACCTCTTGTTTGTGAAAACATTGGCCTAGAAATTCAGTTGCGTTCGCCAGCCGTTAGCGCCATAAGAGGGGTAGATTTCGAGCGCTAGGCACTTAGCGCCCGGGCGCAGGCCGATCTGCGCCTACGCCCAACTTCAGTTGACATTTAGTGCCGGCGCAAAGTGTTTGCGCCCGCTCAGCTGCGCGCGCAGCTTATGACGTCATTTCGTCGTGCAACGCTGTTTGTGCGCCCCAAACCGGAAATTCAGTGGCGCCCGCCCAATGTGGGCGTGGCGCTGTTAAGAACTGTGAAGTGGAACGCAGCAGAGGCCCTGCGGGCCTCGGGGAGCGATAATTAAAGGGCACTTAGACTGAACTATAAAGGCCAGCCATTTTGCTGCAATGACTTTAGTGCTTTGGATTTCTGGACAGAGACCAAGGAACAGACCTTACTGATTTGGGACAACATAGGAGAGGTATTTTTGGCATCTGGCCAAAGCTTGGAAATTTGACTCATTGTGATTTCACTGTTTGCAAGTTTATTATGGGGGCTGCATGGGGTTCCAACCCTCAGTTCCAGCATTATGTGCGAAGGGCTCGCAGACGCTGTGTGAGAGGGCCAGCCATGCCTAGACGCAGAGGGGCCATCAGGCGTCGGCAACGTAGGCCTTACCCACTCAGGGAATACCGGCAGCAGGTGTCCTATCTCACCATGACTGCCGCGCATTGTGTTAAGAGGCTGCGCTTCAGAAGGGAGGTGGTTGCAGAGATCTGCCAGCTGCTTCACAGAGATCTGCGTCCACAGCTGATGTGCAGGACGTCTCTGTCGGTGGAAGTGAAGGTCACGGTGGCTCTGAACTTTTATGCAAGCGGCTCCTTCCAAGCCGCTGCTGGGGACATAGCGAACATCTCCCAGTTCGCCGTGCATCGCTGCATCCGGCAGGTCACCGATGCCCTTTTCGCAAGGAGACACCAATTCATCTCCTTCCCCATGACCCTAGAGAGGCAGGAGCAGCGTGCAGTCGGTTTTGCCAGGATCGCCGACTTCCCCATAGTGCAGGGCGCCATTGACTGCACGCATGTGGCTATGCGGGCACCTATCGACAATGCCGAGGATTACCGCAACCGGAATGGCTACCATTCCCTCAATGTACAGCTGGTGTGTGACCACAGGCAGCGCATCCTAGCTGTCAATGCCCGCTTTCCAGGCAGCAGCCACGATGCATTTATCCTGCGCCAGACTACTGTGGCTGACATGTTCGAGGCACAGCCTCCACCAAGGGAATGGCTTATTGGGGACAAGGGCTACCCTTTGTGTACATGGCTCATGACCCCGCTCCATGCGCCCAGGACCCCTGCTGAGGAGGCATACAACGAAAGCCATCAAGCCACAAGGAACATCATAGAGCAAACGATTGGCGTCCTCAAGCAACGGTTCCGCTGCCTGGATCGTTCCGGCGGATCTCTACAGTATTCGCCGGATAGAGTCTCCCAGTTCGTCGTCGTTTGCTGCATGCTGCACAACCTGGCTATCCGCAGGACTCAGGCACTGCCACCTCACGTTGGACCACCACCTCAGGAGGACGAGCAGGAGGACCATGAGGAGGAGGAGGAGGAGTACCAGCCCAGGAGGGAGCCACAAGGTCCAAGGGCCGTCCGCCGGCGGCTTATTGAACGACACATCTAGGCCCCCTGTCAGGGAATGGCTTGTGGCAATGAACGCACCTGAATGCAGCCGCTCCGCAAGCCCTCAGCCGGTTAACGCAACAACCACTTGAAACATGACACCTGGACAAGCTGAATAAATAAAAAGCTTTATTTAACAAACTCAGGGCCCTTCCCACATGAAACAGAAAAACAGACAAGACCCCCAAAAAACAGTCAAAAACATATCTCACTCCCAGAACCTGGGGAGGAATAACAAAACTTGTCCATCCAATTGGCCTTCATCCTCGGCCTAACCAAGACAAACCCCCCCATACAGAACACAAACACCCCCATATAAAAAAACAGTTGGCAACACACTCTACTTGGTGTGCCGAGAGGGCGAGTCCTTGTGCAGGCTTCTCCGGCCCCTGCCCGACCTGTTGCTCCGCCTCAACCTGGGCCCTGTGGGTGTTGCAAGGCTGGGGGAAGGCTCCTGGGGGGCACAATGCGTGACGGCAGATGCCCTTGGGGGTCGGCCTAGACGAGGTCCGGCCCTGGAGGGGCCGGCTGCTGACTGCTGCAGCTGTGGCTGGGCAGCATCAGTCTCTGCAGCAGCTCGTCGCAGCTTGGCTGGGGGAGTGGCAGTGGCGGCCGCAGCAATGGGGGCAAGCTGGCTGATGCCAGGCGCTTGCTGGTCGCCAGAGACACTGGCACTCGGCCGGGCTGGCACTGCAGCAAGCGCAGCAATCTGGTGAAGGCCAGACCGCTGTGCTGCAGCAGGGCGGCGGGTGCCCTGGCGATGCCTCCGAGACACAGCGAGTGTGGCAGAAGTGAGTGCCCGAACTGCCCTGGTCTGTGCCCGCATCAGACCAGCCAGTGTCTGCACGGCACCACTCAGGAACTCTCGACTCGCGTCCTGTGCTGCCGCGAGTTGGTCGACACCCCTGGCCTGTGAGTCCCCGAAATCGGCCACACTATGAGCCAGGGACTCAATGGCCTGAGGCAACTGTCCCACAACCCCCATGAACTCGGTGTGGCGCCGCTCCGAGTCCGCGGACATTTCATCAAGGAGGCGCACCTCCTGGGCGAGGACCGTCTCCGGACTGGAGGCCGGACTCTCCCTCTGGGGAGAAGGCCGCCGAGCTGCCCGACCCTTCCCGCGTGCCTGGACGCCACTGGGCCCAGCAACTGCCCTCCCCTGCAACACTTCCCCCCTCTGGGGAGAAGGCCGCCGTGCTGCCCGACCCTTCCCGCGTGCCTGGACGCCACTGGGCCCAGCAACTGCCCTCCCCTGCAACACTTCCCCCCTCTGGGGAGAAGGCCGCCGTGCTGCCCGACCCTTCCCGCGTGCCTGGACGCCACTGGGCCCAGGAGCTACACCCCCCTGCAACACTTCCCCCTGGCTCTCCTCCAGGCAAGACGTCTCCCCTCCATTGCCATCCCCTGGCGCGGATGAGGGTTCCCCCGATGTGCCGCCTTCCTCTTGGTCCTCGTCGTCCTCCTCTTCCGAGGGACTGGCACTCTCAGCTTCAGGGACCTCCTCCTCACCAGCTGAAAGCAGGAAGGCACAAGAGTAGCTTTAGAGTGAGGACAGGGCGTCAGCGAGGGAGGCATGAGTGGTGGCATTATGCGCATTGGTGGGACAGTGGCAAAGGATGTAGATCTGAAGCGCAAGGGGAACGAGAGAGGTGCAAACGGTCATGTCCTTACCATTGGGGCCCAGCACAGGGTCGGCATCTCCAATAGCTACGGGGCCAACCACCCGGGCACGCATGAGTCGAGCCACGCGCTCCTCCAGGTCACTGAGCTCCTGGAACTGGACACGGCCTCCCCCGGTGACAGTCCGGCTCTTCAGATTCTGCGCCAGCTTGGCCTGCAAGAGAAAGGACGGCCTCTAAGTACAGTGTGGTGCCCTGTTGTTGTGTGCACTGCCTCCCATGGTCGAATAGCTTGGCCAGTGTGGTGCCCTGTTGCTGTGTGCACTGCCTCCCATGGTCGAATAGCTTGGCCAGTGTGGTGCCCTGTTGTTGTGTGCACTGCCTCCCATGGTCGAATAGCTTGGCCAGTGTGTAAAGTGCAGAAAGTGCTATTGATGGTCATGCCAGTGCCATAGCTGCGGGAGGAGGGCTGGCCATTAGGCCTTTGCGGTCCCTTTGCCCATAATGTGAGGTGCACATGCAAGGATGAGGAGGACACTGGAAAGGGTACTCACCCTGACCAACCGAGTGAGGTCGTTGTACTTCTTGTGGCATTGGTCACCAGTCCTGGGGACATCGCTGTTGGCTGAGACCCTCTGGGCGATTTCCCTCCAGGCTCTCCTGTACTGCCTCCTGGGAGCCTTCTTGCCGCTGTCCGGGCACAAGATCTCTCTTTTCTTTTCCAAACCCCTAAGCAGCACCCTCAAAGCATGCTCTGAGAAGCGCTGCGCTCGTTCACGGGCCTTCTGCATGGCTTCAGGCGCTATTTGGGTCCACCAGCAGTGTTCAGGCCTAGCTGCAGGGCTCCACTATCCAGGGCGTGGCAGCAGACAAAGTCGACCCTTCCCCCTTTAAGAGCTGGCTGGCGTCAGGGTGTCTGCTGTCAATCAAAACATGACCGCACCTGCGCTGCGCCCGGCCTCGGCGTTATCAGTCTGCACCGCCGGCTTAGCGCCTAAAGATAGGAGTGCAACGCCAGTTTCAGCGCTCGCCCAAACTCCTTGGCCAAAGCTACTGAATATCGGCGAAGTGGCCTCCACTTTCCGGCGGGCGCTGAATTTAGCGCCCGCCCGACTTTACCGCCCCAAAAGTGGCTATACTGAATTTCTAGGCCATTCTCTTTAATTTGAGCCTTTCTGTCTGTTTACATACCAATCCCCTATGTCAGTGTCCAGAATCCAGTGTCCATATTTAATTGCCATAACTTAACTCCCTGAGTGTGTTTCTGTGATCTGATGACCTATAGACAGACTGGCAGTGTGAATGGAAAAGGAAAGATCTGCTACTACTGGTGCGCCTGAATTTCCTAACAAAACGTTGCCCTTCCTGCATCCCCGTGTACTTGATTTGCATTTATTAAAATGAGGGCCAGTGGAGCCCTGAATTTCCTGCAGTTCACAATTCATTAGGGGGAAGCGAGAATGGGAAATATTGCAGCTTGGATCAGCTGAGACAGCTTGAGCTTGAAGACTGCTGAAAGTTTGAGTAGTAATTACAGCAGAATTACTGTTGTTTCAGGTGACTTTTCTTTTGTGCTTTTTGCCTGGATACTGGATTTGTTTCTGGCTACTTGTGGGACTGTGAGGCCCCTGCCCCCACACCCTACACAATGGGAGCTTCTGAAGCGCAGGTTTGAGAGTCCCAGTGGGCATACCTTTGTATGTCATTATCATGGAAGAGGAGGAGCAGGAGAGGATGGACAAAAGGAGAGTGAGGCAGCATTTGAGAAGATAGTGCCCTACAAGGTATTCACCCCCATCCACCCCCGCCACCTCAAAAAAAATACGTGCAACACACGTCCTATGAAGACTTAGTGGGGAACTGTATAGTAAGAGTGTGCTTCATCAAAGAGGCAATAGAGGATCTGTACCAGCCACTGCATGGGACCTGCCACCATCTCATTGCTGTGTCTATGATGGTCATGGCCACGCAATTTTATCACACTGTGTTATTTCAGGCAGCTACACGCGATCTGTATCATACGATCCAGGGTGAAGTTTGGGTATGTATTCATCAGATGATTGGCACACCTTTCTGCAAAGCTGGGAATTCATCCAATTTGGCATAACAGCAAGGCAGCAGCGAGATAGGGCCATCCAGCCGTCTTTGCCAAGCTGCAGGGTGACCTAGATGGCACCACTGTTGCTTTGTGAGCCCCCACAGAACACTCCCTTAACTGCCTGAAGAGAAATAGCCACCATTCACTCAATATCCCCATTGTGGGTCTGCAGTTCTGCCGTGAAAGAGTTGGCACTTAGTTCCACTACCAGCTCCCTCCACATGGCATGTAAAATAGGTTTCCTCCCATGGGCACCCAGCCATCTGTTGCATCTCAGGAGGATTTGTAGGCCATTTTCTGTAAAATTTTGAGCCCTTCTTTGCCTCCTTTCAATGCCCTGATCACTTCTTTGGGTGCCTTTGGTTGACCTCCCACTTGACGACATGTTCTAAAAGTGGCACAAATTCATGCAGGACGCCAAATACCCCTGACAGCGAACTCTGTCTGGCAAAAAGTTCCCTACTTACATGCTATTCCCTCACCCTGCTGGTGCAATGATCAACCATTCCTGGCTTTATAAAGGCTGCACTGCTAATTTCCAAGAGGCCTCCGCTTAATACTTCCATCTTACATGGGATTTGTGCTAATGAACTGCAGAAGGACATGCAAATGAGTTGACCATACAAATTAGAGCAGAGACAGCGCTGCACACCATTGGCGGAAGCAAATCCCGGCTGTAGGACACAGTACCAGAGCAAAAGCCAATCCTCAGGTTCCCTCTGCACAGTGATGCCAAACCCCAGTATTCCCACTCTAGTACTGCCAGACTCTAGTACCTCTCCAGTGCTGTCAACCTTCAAGACCACCACCCCAGTTCTGCCAAACCCCAAGACCAAAGTCTCCCCAGTGCTGCTACACCACGCTCCACCTCCCAGTACTGTTACATTCCAAGAACGTACCTCCAAATGGTATATCTTTTATACCGTGGTGGGCAATGATTTGGGCTGGAGGGCCACTTAACAAGTTTTGGCGAACTGTTTAGGGCCACACACCAATGTTCCCAAGGTGTGCAGCTGCGCGGTCACGCAGCAAACGCGAGGTCCCACGCAGGCTGCACGGCCGCACAGCAAATTTAAAGGGATCAGGCACGAAAAAAAAATTGAGGAAACATTGCATAAACATAAACACGAATTCAGATACTATCTTAAATACACAAAATATAGTGTAAAATAGTAAAATATTCTGTTATTAAATAAATGAAATAATTAATCGATCGATTATATATTGTACTGCAAGTCGGCGTAGCTCGAGTCTGCGGGGTCTCTGACACAAGAGTGTGCTGAGTACGGGAGCCTGAGGCTTCGCAAAGCCTGAACTACAATCGCGTGCCATCACCTGGAGTCCTTGTGTTGTGAGATCCACTCCCATGTCGAAGACAGCGAGGAGAAACCCCCTGTAATCATAGTCTGGGTACTGGGAGAGGAAAGACGCAGTGCCAGTCTCTTTATTCAGTAAAACTAAAGAGTCGTCGGAGCTGGGAGAGTGGGGTGAGTTCGGGGCTGGGAGTGTGGGGTGAGTTCGGGGCTGGGAGTGTGGGGTGAGTTCAGGGCTGGGAGTGTGGGGTGAGTTCAGGGCTGGGAGTGTGGGGTGAGTTCAGGGCTGGGAGTGTGGGGTGAGTTCAGGGCTGGGAGTGTGGGGTGAGTTCAGGGCTGGGAGTGTGGGGTGAGTTCAGGGCTGGGAGTGTGGGGTGAGTTCAGGGCTCGGAGAGTGGGGTGAGTTCAGGGCTGGGAGTGTGGGGTGAGTTCAGGGCTCGGAGTTGTAATGTATGTACCTTTAAGGGGGAGAACTACTTTTTACAGCTCATGTATACTGTAGTACCGGCAGTGACCACACCTGTATATAACGTTGAGTAGTAATCTGTACAGTTCAGTTGCAGTCTGAGCCACGTTGAATAAACACCGTTTGTACCATTCTCCGCAGTCTGTGTCTGATTATACACGGACATAACAGTGGCGACGAGGCAGATTCGAACCTACCTGCAACTCTGCATCACCTCCCAGGGATTCGCTCCTGGAGAACAGTGGAAGAAGGTCGAATCCAGAAGCACGGGCGTCGACCACGGGCAACCGCCCAGTCATCCAGCGGAGATTTGAGCATCGCAGGGGAGGCTGTCGAGAGCCAGGCTTGGCTTTCCAGTCACGGTGGTCCAGCGAAACGGGCTGGCAACAGGTACTGCGCAGACCCTTCCCGGACAGCGGCAGGCTAGAGCCTGACCGAGCGGCACAGAAAAAGGCCGAGCAGCATCGACGGGGGAGAGAGAGAGGGCAGAGCGCACAGGGCGCAGCCGGTGTTCAGGACCGAGCGGCGTCAACGGGAGAGAGAGACGCGCAGGAAAACGCGAGGCGCTGCCATTGCCACGAGGACCGCAGAGAGCGGCGTTGGCAGCAGCGCAGGAGCAGTGCGCGAAACCCACAGGGCGTCGCCATTTGCCACGAGGACCGCCGAGAGCGGCGTTGGCAGCAGCGCGGGAGACACCATTTTAAGCTGCAGCGGGGAAGAAAGGAAAGCGCGGGAGACACCATTTTAAGCCAGTCTAACGACACCCGAAAATGCCGAAGAGTGGCAGTATCACAGCGTTCGACAATGAAGTCGAAGATTGGACGACATATGTCGAACGCATAGAAGTATACTGCAAGGCGAATGAAGTGCCAGATGACAAGAAAGCGCTGGTATTGTTGAATTCAATGGGTGCAAAAACGTATGGCTTACTACGAAACCTAGTAACCCCAGAGAAGCCAGTAGAAAAGGATTTTGAAAACATAGTGTCAATCCTACAGGAACACTTAAACCCCACACTGCTGCTGATAGCAGAAAGATTTAAGTTTCACAAAAGGAACCAGCATAAAGATGAAAGTAATGCTGAGTATTTAACGGAACTGCACAAGCTATCGAAACACTGCCAGTTTGGAACGGGACTAGCAGATACTTTAAGGGACAAGTTTGTGTGTGGGCTTCAAAGTGAAGGAACCCAGAAACGGCTTTTATCTGAAAAGGATCTTATGCTGGAAAAGGCTTTCAGCATTGCGGTATCATATGAAGTAGCAGCACGGGGCGCTGCAGAGATACAACAGAGACCGCAAGAATATGGCACAAACGAAATGTCATATGGAACAGAGAAGTGCTATCGCTGCGGCAGAACAACACACGACCAGAATGATTGCTGGTTCAAAGACAAAGTGTGCAGACAGTGTGGAAAAGTAGGACACATAGCACGAGTCTGCAGGTCGGGAAAGAAAACCAGCAATAAGAAACCGACCAAAGGAAAGTACAAGAAGATAACGGAGAATAGTTCAGACGAACAAAAGAGTGATAACGACTCCGAAAGCAGGGAACTGAGTTGTCTGAAACTACATAATGTGATCACAACAGAGGATCACCGAACCATTTGGGTCACTCTCAAGATAGCAGGAGTCCAGGTAAAGATGGAATTGGACACAGGATCAGCCCTAACAGTCATAAACCGACGGGACTACGAGCGGCTATTCTCACGCATACCCTTGAGAGACACAAAAATTATTTTGAAGACGTACACGGGGCAAAAAGTCTACCCCAAAGGAAAAATAAGGGTGACCGTTATATATAACAGTAAGGAAACACCAAAACTAGACCTGTATGTATTGCAAGATGGAGGACCACCATTACTGGGACGTGAATGGATCCGGAAAATACAATTGGATTGGCATTCCATACAGGCACTGACTGTGGCTGACAAAAAGGATGACGACGTCACACCTGGGCGACTGTCAAAGATCCTAACTGACGCGAAAGAAGTGTTCCAGCAAGGACTCAGAACACTAAAAGGCATGACAGCGATGATTAAAATTGAAGAAAACGCGAGTCCAAAATTTTTTAAGGCCAGACCGGTACCTTATGCGATCCGCCCAGCCGTCGAAGCAGAGCTGGAGAGTCTGGAACGTTCAGGTGTACTGTCCAAGGTAGACTGGAGCGAGTGGGCTACACCCATCGTCCCTGTGATGAAAAAGTCGTTGAGCAGCACGCCTGGGGAACCAAGGAAGGTTCGCATCTGTGGGGACTTTAAGGTAACAGTGAACCCGGTCCTTCACACCGTACAATATCCACTTCCGCGGATTGAAGATATTTTCGCCTCACTATCTGGAGGGAAACGCTTCACTAAGATTGATCTGGCCCAGGCGTATCTGCAAATGGAGGTAGAAGAAGCATCAAAAAAATACCTCACAATCAACACCCATAAAGGTCTCTACCAATACAACCGGCTGGTATTCGGGGTAGCATCAGCTCCAGCTATTTGGCAGAGGGCAATGGAACAAGTCCTGCAAGGGATCCCAGGGACCCAATGTTATTTGGACAACATCCTGTCACGGGCGAAAATGACAGTGATCACCTTGCCAACCTGGAGCAGGTGCTCACTAGATTGCAGGAATATGGGCTCCGAGCTAACCGCCCCAAATGCGAGTTTTTTAGAAAACAGATCTCGTATTGTGGCCACGTTATCGATAAAGAGGGGTTACATAAGTCCCCAGAGAAGATTGAGGCTGTAGTCAAGGCTCCAGCACCGGAAAATGTGTCACAACTGCGGTCGTTCCTCGGACTGGTAAACTACTACCATAAGTTCTTGCCAAATTTGTCTACAATACTACACCCACTGAACACCCTACTGCAAACTGGGGTGCCATGGAAGTGGAGTGACGAATGTAGACGAGCTTTCCAGAAGAGCAAAACACTAATCACATCGAAAGAGGTATTGGCCCATTACAACCCAGCATTACCAATTCGATTTTCATGTGATGCGTCACCCTATGGCATTGGAGCGGTGCTGTCACACAAATTCTCGGACGGCTCAGAGAGGCCAATAGCCTTTGCGTCACGATCACTAACCTCAGCCGAGCGTAACTACGCCCAGGTTGACAGGGAGGCCCTCAGCCTAGTGTGGGGAGTGAAAAAGTTCAATCACTATCTGCACGGGCAGAAATTCACCTTGCTGACTGATCACCAGCCTCTTGTCTGCATTTTTAATCCAAAGAAAGGCGTTCCGGTGATGACTGCGCAACAACTACAAAGATGGTCACTTTTTCTAGGGGCGCACCACTATGAGATTGAATATAAGGGCACGAAACAGCATGGAAATGCTGATGGGCTATCACGCCTGCCACTGCCTACTGCGGAGGAAGCACCAGCAGTGGATCCTGTCGAAATATTCCATTCGACTATAGTTGAATACCTACCGGTAACTAATGCTTGTATCGAAAAGGAAACCCGAAATGACCAGACACTGTCTCGGGTATATGATTTGACGGTGAAGGGGCCAGCACATGGCGACTCACTGTTGCCAGCATACTCGACAAGGAGAGAACAGCTGTCAGTGTGCCAGGGGACCTTGATGTGTGGATCCCGAGTGGTAATTCCACCCAAGTTAAGGGATAGAGTGCTCAATGAGCTTCATGAGGGTCATCTGGGAGGGGTAAAAATGAAAAGCCTAGCCAGGGCTTATGTGTGGTGGCCGGGAATCGATAAACAAATTGAGGACCTGACCAAGAGCTGCTCAGGATGCCAGAAAGTCCAAAATGCACCACCACAGGCCCCTCTACACTCATGGGAGTGGCCCTCATCTCCATGGCAACGGGTGCATATTGATTTTGCTGGTCCATTCATGGACTCAATGTTTTTAATAGCCGTGGATGCGCACTTGAAATGGCCTGAGGTCATCAAAATGTCCTCCACCACCACGGAGAAAACTATTGCAGTCCTATGGACCATTTTTATCAGGAATAGCTTGCCAGAACAGATTTGCGCCGACAACGGACCACAGTTTGTGTCCGAAGAGTTCCGGAGGTTCTTGAAAAAGAATGGGGTAAGGCATTACACATCTGCCCCGTATCATCCAGCCACAAATGGATTGGCTGAGAGGTTCGTACAAACCTTTAAGAAGGCAATAAAGGCTATGTACAATGACAACATTCCGCTGCAGCACAAAGTGGACAGTTTCCTGTTCGCCTACCGGAATGCGACACATGCAGTCACCAACCAGGCCCCAGCCATGATGTTCTTTAACCGAAGGTTAAGATCTCGCCTGGATTTGCTCAGACCAAACGTACGAAGAGATGTTGAGAGTAAGCAATTCCAGCACATCCATGAGAAGCCAACAAGGAGCTTCAATGTAGGGCAACCAATCTTGGCCCGCGACTACCGAACAGAAAAATGGCAGCCAGGAATGATATGCACACGGCAGGGCCCACTAATGTACACAGTGGACGTTGGGGAGAGCATCGTGAGACGCCATGCTGACCAGATCCTAGAGTCACAGGAACAAGTCAACCCCATGCCTCGCCCATATGTACCTGGTGATGAACCTGACGTACAGGTAGCATCTACCCCAGAAACAGTAGCATCGGAAGCTGATGAACCAACTGACGACAGGGGGCCAGAATCGCCTCCGCACCAAGAGCAAGACACTCGGGAAAGGCGCTATCCAGAAAGGATCAGGAAGCCTCGTCAAAGACTGAATTTATAAATAGACTATTTTCAGCTAATGTTGTATGTTAAAAGTGTTAATTGTAATTAGTTTGATATTTAATTGTTAAATGAGTGTTGTGGTACTGTTAATCTAAAAGGGGAGGAATTGTTATGTATATACCTTTTAAGGGGGGAACTATTTTCTACAGCTCATGTACACTGTAGTACCGGCAGTGACCACACCTGTATATAACTTTGAGTAGTAATCTGTACAGTTCAGTTGCAGTCTGAGCCACGTTGAGTAAACACCGTTTGTACCGCTCTCCGCAGTCTGTGTCTGATTATACACGGACATAACAGGAGTGTGGGGTGAGTTGAGGGCTGGGAGTGTGGAGTGAGTTGAGGGCTGGGAGTGTGGGGTGAGTTGAGGGCTGGGAGAGTGGGGTGAGTTCAGGGCTGGGAGTGTGGGGTGAGTTGAGGGCTGGGAGTGTGGGGTGAGTTGAGGGCTGGGGGTGTGGGGTGAGTTGAGGGCTGGGGGTGTGGGGTGAGTTGAGGGCTGGGAGTGTGGGGTGAGTTCAGGGCTGGAAGTGTGGGGTGAGTTCAGGGCTGGGAGTGTGGGGTGAGTTCAGGGCTGGGAGTGTGGGGTGAGTTCAGGGCTGGGGGTGTGTGGTGAGTTCAGGGCTGGGAGTGTGGGGTGAGTTCAGGGCTGGGAGAGTGGGGTGAGTTCAGGGCTGGGAGTGTGGGGTGAGTTCAGGGCTGGGAGTGTGGGGTGAGTTCAGGGCTGGGAGTGTGGGGTGAGTTCAGGACTGGGAGAGTGGGGTGAGTTCAGGGCTGGGAGTGTGGGGTGAGTTCAGGGCTGGGAGAGTGGGGTGAGTTCAGGGCTGGGAGTGTGGGGTGAGTTCAGGGCTGGGAGAGTGGGGTGAGTTCAGGGCTGGGAGTGTGGGGTGAGTTCAGGGCTGGGAGAGTGGGGTGAGTTCAGGGCTGGGAGTGTGGGGTGAGTTCAGGGCTGGGAGAGTGGGGTGAGTTCAGGGCTGGGAGTGTGGGGTGAGTTCAGGGCTGGGAGAGTGGGGTGAGTTCAGGGCTGGGAGTGTGGGGTGAGTTCAGGGCTGGGAGTGTGGGGTGAGTTCAGGGCTGGGAGTGTGGGGTGAGTTCAGGGATTGGAGTGGGTTCAGTTCTGGGAGAGGGATATAGATAGACTAAGTGAGTGGGCAGTAAGGTGGCAGATAGAGTATAATGTAGGGAAATGTGAGATTATTCACTTTGGTAGGAAGAATAGAAAAACAGAATATTTTTTAAATGGTGAGAAACTTTCAAATATTCAGAGAGATTTGGGTGACCTTGTTGGTAAAACTAAGAGTTGTCAAGATGAGCAGCCATGACTCGACGGAGGAGGAGCATGCAGTGCACACGCGCAGCAGCGCTTCCACTAGCCAGCGATGAGCGGCGGGTTTTAGAAAAGTGGTTGACGGAGCCTGGGTGAGAGAGAGCCACAGACAGACATTAGGCCGGCTCCGAGATATGAAAGCGATGCAGATTTGCATCAGGCATCTAGCAGCAGTCCCGGCAGCCTCATTATTTTTTTAATGCCCCGGTTCAGGGTCGCTGCCTACTCCCAGGCTGCAGTAACCCTGAGTGAGCTCTCCTCAGAGCCCCTCCTCGCAAGACTCAGACATAGAAACATAGAAACATAGAAGATAGGAGCAGGAGTAGGCCATTCGGCCCCTTGAGCCTGCTCCGCCATTCAATGCGATCATGGCTGATCATCCAAATTCAGTACCCGGTCCCTGCTTTCTCCCCATACCCCTTGATCCCTTTAGCCTTAAGAAATATATCCAACTCCTTCTTGAATATATTTAATGAACTGGCCTCCATCGCCCTCTGTGGCAGAGAATTCCACAGGTTCACCACTCTCTGGGTGAAGAAATTCCTCCTCCTCTCTGTCCTAAATGGCTTACCCCTTATCCTTAGACTATGACCCCTGGTTCTGGACTCCCCGGCCATCAGAAACATCCTTCCTGCATCTAGTCTGTCCAGGCCTGACAGAATTTTATAGGTTTCGATGAGATCCCCTCTCAATCTTCTAAACTCCAGTGAGTATAAGCCCAATCGGGCCAATCTCTCCTCATTCATCATTCCTGCCATCCCAGGTATCAGTCTGGTGAATCTTCGCTGCACTCCCTCCATGGCAAGAACACCCTTCCTCAGATAAGGCGACCAAAACTGCACACAATACTCAAGATGTGGTCTCATCAAGGCCCTGTACAACTGCAGCAAGACATCCTTGTTCCTGTACTCGAACCCTCTTGCTACAAAGGCCAACATACCATTTGCCTTCTTAACCGCCTGCTGCACCTGCATGCTTACCTTCAGCGACTGGTGCACAAGAACACCCAGGTCTCGTTGCACTTCCCCTTCTCCCAATCTATTGCCATTCAAATAATAATCTGCCAATGTGCAGCTCGAGCTCCAGAATGAACTGGGCCCATGGGCCGTATTTTGACCACCCCTGTTTTATACCATCTTGCTGGATTTCCTCAGCTTTAAAATTGTAGAAACATAGAAAAATAGGAGCAGGAGTAGGCCATTCGGCCCTTCGAGCCTGCTCCACCATTCAATATGATCATGGCTGATCCTCTATCTCAATACCATATTCCCGCTCTCTCCCCATACCCCTTGATGCCTTTTGTGGCTAGATATCTATCTCCTTCTTAAATATATTCAGTGACTTGGCCTCCACAGCCTTCTGTGGTAGAGAATTCCACAGGTTCACCACCCTCTGAGTGAAGAAATTTCTCCTCATCTCAGTCCTAAGTGTCCTACCCCGTATCCTTAGACTGTGACCCCTCGTTCTAGACCCCCCAGCCAGGGGAAACATCCTCCCTGCATCCGGTCTGTCTAGCCCCGTCAGAATTTTATACGTTTCAATGAGACCCCCTCTCATTCTTCTAAACTCTAGTGAATACAGGCCTAGTGGACCCAATCTCTCCTCATACGAAAGTCCTACCATCCCAGGAATCAGTCTGGTGAACCTTCGCTGCACTCCCTCTATGGCAAAATATCCTTTCTTAGGTAAGGAGACCAAAACTGCACACAGCACTCCAGGTGTGTTCTCACCAAGGCCTGTATAACTTTAGTAAGACATCCTTGCTCCTGTACTCAAATCCTCTTGCAATGAAGGCCAACATACCATTTGCCTTCCTAACTGCTTGCTGCACCTGCATGTTTGCTTTCAGTGACTGGTGTACAAGGACACCCAGGTCCCTTTGTACATCAACATTTCCCAATCTATCAGCATTTAAATAATACTCTGCCTTTCTGTTTTTCCTACTGAAGTGGATAACTTCACATTTATCCACGTTATACTGCATCTGCCATCTATTTGCACACTAACTCAACTTGTCTAAATCGCCTTGAAGCCTCTTTACATTCTCCTCACAACTCACAATCCCACCTAGTTTTGTGTCGTCAGCAAACTTGGAAATATGAAATTTGGTTCCCTCATCCTAATCATTGATATAAATTGTAAATAGCTGGGGCCCAAGCACAAATCCCTGCGGTACCCCACTAGTCACCGCCTGCCACCCCGAAAAAGACACATTTATTCCTACTCTCTGTTTCCTGTCTGTTAACCAATTTTCAATCCATGCCAGTATATTACCCCCAATCCCATGTGCTTTAATTTTGCACACTAATCTCTTATGTGGGACTTTATCAAAAAGATGAAGTGATCTTAAAAAGGAATTTCAGTGGGTTGGGTGAGTCTGTGCTGGAATTTGAAAACAAGGATGATGATCAATTCACTGGGACAGTGAGCACCAGTGGAACCATGTGAAGACGTGGGTGGAAGGGGAATAGATGTGAGAGGAGAGAACTCGAGCTGTGGAGTTCTGGATTAGTTGATGTTTATTACAACATGTGGGTGAGGGCGAGGAGACAAGGAAGGCATGCAAGGATGGCATTTGAGAAATACCTCTTTAAGGGGGTGAAAAGTAGTTAAGGGTTAAAGCAGCAGATGAGGTGAGATAGCGCTTAACAGTCAATATTATAGAAGTCAGTGAAGGAAGCCTTGACATTTGATTGGATGTCAGTTTGAAAGCTCAGCTCCAACAGAGTGCTGAGTTTGAAGACCAGTTTAGTTGAACTTGCAGCCAGGGAGGTTGATGGAGCTGGAGTTAGATGCACTTGTGACAACCAAACAGGATGGCTTCAGTTTTGCTGACAATGAGTTGCACAAACGTTGAGCCATCTCTAACTCGATAATGCAGAAACATATTGCTTGATGTGTGTGGTGATTATTCTTGTTTTATAAGAAGCATTGTAATTGGTTGCCTGTTTTCCTGCCTTGAGATATATGCTGTAAACTTATTGGTTAGTTGATTCCATGTGACCTGTGGTGGCCATCTTAAATTCAGTTCTCTACAGTTTGGTTGAGACTGGGTGCTTAACATGTACTGCTGGTTTTTTAAGGTTAATAAAGCCTAGCTTTTGAAAGGCAAGCTACTCTTTATTTCAATGTGTTTAATTATATTGCACTTGGACTTATGTTTGTGAACTTAAGTACGGGATGAAAATTAAATACATAGGACTAGTGATCACAATATCAAAAGATAATTACGGAGGATGATGCCATTTAGTCCATCTGAATTCATTAATTCAGAGAGCTCCTAATATTCACCATTTTGGCATCCAGTTGTTTTGTAAATGCTTTCAGGGTTTTTTGCCTCCACCACTCTATCTGGAAGTTTATTCTATCTATCGATCACTTTGAGTGTGAAGAAATATTTCCTGAAATATTCCTAAAATTATCATTTACTAGCTTGATCCTGTACCCTGTAGTTCTACTCTCTCACAGTTTAGCTTGTTTTTTTTATTCATTCACGGGATGTGGGCGTCGCTGGCAAGGCCAGCATTTATTGCCCATCCCTAAATGCCCCTTGAGAAGGTGGTGGTGAGCCGCCTTCTTCACAACCGAGTTTCTTGCTAGGCCATTTCAGAAGACAGTTAAGAGTCAATCACATTGCAGATTTCCTTCCCTAAAGGACATTATTGAACCAGATGGGTTTTTACGACAATCCGATAGTTTCATGGTCACCCTTACTGATATTAGCTTTTTATTCCAGATTTATTTAATTAACTGGATTTAAATTCCCCAGCTGCCATGGTGGGATTTGAACTGCGCATTTCTGGATTACTAGTCCAATAACATAACCACTACGCTAGTGTACTCGTGTATATATAATAATAAAGATCACTCATTTATGGTTTTTAAAAAAATCATGGAATTTGATCTTCAAGGCACTGGTAAAAAATCCTAGAATATCAAGTAATAAGAATTAAATTTAACTTATTCGCTTACTATAATTCATTGGCTTCTAATATTATGGTGTACATGGCATGACACCCCTATTGTTATAAAACAGCATAGAATTATATAGAAAACAGCATATCCTCCAACTCACCGTGTGCAATATTACGGGAGATCTGCAAGCCTATTTATATAATTAAATGTCTTGAATATAGCGATCATTGCATTAAATGTGGGGGTGGCACATTAATTAGAAAAAATAAAGCGGCTGAAAATCCACAGCCCTTCCAAAACATTCCAGCTGTAACTCTGGCGGGACTATAGCAGAAGGGCCACATATTAGGCCAGATATGCTTTCATAAAATCAATCAATCAATGAATGTTAGAAAGGGCGCTAAGAAGTTACTCCTGCACAGGTGTGTCTCTGAAGCCTGGGACTTGGGTTCTGTTGCTTTGTCCAGGATTTACTGTGAACTCGGGTCGTCTTGGAGTGAAGATATTCAACCAAGCAGCAAACTCCCAGAATGCACCAGATATGTCAGCCTGGTGGAGTACCACAGTGTCAATATATGTCTCTGATAGACGCCAACTCCCAGAATTCAGTTCACTATTATCTCCGTCTTCTACAGTGCTGGATAGGTACAGCTGGGCTTATAAACGAGAAGTAATGGTATGCTTTGTGAATGGTCAGCCTTATTGTCCATAATTGTTTTAAAAACAGCGCTTTAAAGGGAAATCTTAATTTTCTGATTGGACAACTATTTTTTTCCTATAAAATACAGCCTTCTGACTGAGGCTCGTTGGGCTAGAGCCGTCAGACCTTTACTCTGCTTTTCATTTGGGAATATTTGATGGTGATACAAGGTGCAAGAAAATGGAGAAATGTTCAGTTCTCTAGCACAAAATTTACAGAAGGAAAATTAAAAAGTGTATAATGACATAAAATTGATAACTGAAAGGTGATACATTTTCTGGAATGTGCTGGACCTGAATTTTTTGCAATTCCAGCTAATTTTTTTGATGAGGGATCGGATGGAAGAACGATAGCTTATTTACAGAAACGCTAGGACTGTACAATATAAGTGGCATCGATTTGTTTTCTTCCTTCAAATTATTTTGCTGTCAGGACAATATTAAAAGGCAATATTTGTTGTGGTTTTATAAACAATAACAGACCACTGGCATGAACCATTGATAGATGTGCTTCGGAATTGGATCAAAATTAAATTCAGTATTAGCCAGATGCTGCCTGCTTATGCTGCCAGTAAATGTGATTTTCAATGCTGTGAATAGAATATAAAAGGAATACTTCACACATGAGACATTAATGGGTACAATAGCAAACGCCGTGTGTGTCATCCTCACGGTCTCTTTTCCAGTAGAGAATGAAATGGGTAATGTAAAGTACAGCTTAGATCAGCCAAGAAAATAGAATATGGCCTCCTTATGAACAGAATAATATGTCATTCATATTTTAGGTTCATTTCAGTGGATTATTTTCTTTTACAGGTTTCACATGATTTTGCCATTAATTTCAATTCTGAAGACGATGAATGTGAAGGTAAGCAGAAACCAGTTTCACTCAATTGGGGGAGCAGATTTGCTGTCACTTTTGTGTCACTGTGAAGTAGTATACGCTTCACAGCAATGCGAAAGTGGCAATATGATTATGGAGTCAGATCCCAATCTGACTTTGAAGCCCTGCAGTGTAAGTCCTCCTAAGGAGGCCCTCTCACACCATTTTGCTTTACACTGAAGTATAACTCCAGTGTGCAGTGTCAAGCTGAGTTTAAAAAAAAATGTTCACAGATCTATGAACCTCATAATCTAAAGCAGCGATTTAAAAAAAAATGTTTTTAAAACAGATACTCTTGTCCATGTTCTTCCTGGCCAGGAGAGGAGGATCCAGCCAGGCAAAATAAATTGGATATTGCCGGGTGCAGATTAATTCTGTCATTACTGGTCTCTGACTGATAGCACAGTATAATCACAGCCTGAAGTGGAAATGGCCTATGTTGGCCAAGTGACCTGTAACAGCCATCTCCAATGTTACACAGCAAAGTTTGTCAGAAGCTACGCAGCCTCGCGCCTGCTGTTGAACATTTATTTCCCCAGGTGCTCAGTGCTAACTATATTAGTTGTCAAACAAAAAGTCACTGAATTAGAATGAGTAATTGACCTAAAAATCTGAGTTTAAAGGTAGCTGAACCCAATAAAGAAATGACAATCAGTTTACACGTATCTTCTTGTTTCATAGATTCCTTGTAAAAAAGAATACAAAACGGCATTCCTGCCTTGGTAGAGTTTTAACATTTTATTAGTTTCCTAGCACAATTGACCCCTCATGCAGGTAACTCTTGCAGATTCCCCAGATACGTGAATATTCATGGTTTCTTATCAAAATTGGGTAGATATTATTTACACGCACACCATTGACACCCGACTCTACCACCTCCACCACATTTCCTCAATTCAATTCAATTTTTTATTTGCCATATGTAACCAGTACAAGTACAATGGAATGTTTACTCCCGGTAGGGACACGTCAGCTATTTTTACAGCGCCATGTTCAGAAAGTCAATTCTTTGGCATCCAGTGGCAGTGGGAGCACGATGTCCCTCAGCGCTCCTGACCCCCCCACTGCGTCTGTGCTGTCAGGCTGCTTGTCCAACATCCAGGCTTAGATAAGTTGCAATTTTCTCCAGCTAAACATTGGGAACACCAATGCTATTTTCTTGAGCCCCACCACAAATTCCATCCCCCTCCCACCGATTTCATCCCCCTCCCGTACCACTATCTTAGGCTGAGGCAGACTAATCGCCAACTCAGTATTCTATTCGACTCTGAGCTGAGCTTCCGCACCCTTATTTTCTTTATCACAATGTCTGCCTACTTCTCATTATTTCCCACCTCCATCCATACCTCAGTCCATCTAATGCTGACACCCTCATCCATGCCTTTGGCTCAATCTCCTGTGTGAGACTAGGACAAAAGTAATGTGCCATCAATAACTCAAAGACAAGGAGTTTAAAGGATTCAACTGAAGGCTTTTAATCACTAAGAACATTGCAGGTCTTTCCACATCGGGTTCGTCTGATAGAATGACTCATACAGCTCTTGAGACATTTATATGACAAAAGACAGGGGCGTAGCCAATACACACAATAGGAAAAAGGGGGCGGTACACACAATACAAAGCAGGTAAAACACAGGGGCTGATGAAGGCATATATTTCATCACATTCACCCCTTCTACAGATTTAGTCTGTCCGGGGGTGTGATAGTCCTTCCTGAACGTCGCAACAGTACCTCGGGTTCCGACCGGGAGTCCGTGGTGCCCTCCTGGGCATACCCATGTATTGGGGGTGTTGCAGGTACTTCTGGGGGTGGTGAGCCTGGGGATGGTGGAGGTTCTTCTGGGGGTGGTGGTGATGGGCCGTCGTCGCTTCCTGCCGAGGCGAGGTCCTTTATGGACACGGTGTCCTCACGCCCGTCGGCGTGCTTGACGTACGCGTACTGTGGGTTTGCGTGGAGTAGATGTACTGCCTTCATGAGGGGATCCGTTTTGTGGCCCCTCACATGCTTCCGTAATAGGACTGTCCCTGGGGTGGAGAGCCACGAAGGTAGGGACACTCCTGAGGTTGATTTGCGGGGAAAAACAAACATCTTCTCGTGAGGAGTGGCGTTAGTAGCAGTACACAGTAGCGACCTTATCGAGTGGAGTACGTCTGGGAGGACCTCTTGCCAGCGGGAGGTGGGGAGGCCTTTAGACCTTAGTGCTAAGGTGACCGCATTCCACACTGTCGCGTTCTCCCTCTCCACTTGCCCATTACCCCGGGGGTTATAACTAGTGGTCCGACTCGTGGCTATCCCCTTTGACAGCAGTTCGTCGCTCATGAACGACGCCCCCCTGTCAGTGTGGATGTAGTTAGGCATGCCGAACGTGCAAAACAGGTTGCCGAGGCACTTGATGACCGTGGCACTGGTCATGTCTGGGCAGGGGTAGGCGAATGGGAAGCGGGAGTACTCGTCCACAATGTTGAGAAAGTACACATTGCGGTCGGTGGAGGGGAGTAGTCCCTTGAAATCTAAGCTCAGGCGCTCGAATGGCCGTGTAGCTTTGATCAGGTGGGCTCGGTCGGGCCTGAGAAAACGGGGCTTGCATTCCGCACAGGTGCGGCAGTCCCTGGTCATCGACCGGACCTCCTCGATGGAATAAGGGAGGTTACGGGATTTTATAAAGTGAAATAGCCGGGTGACCCCCGGGTGGCAGAGGCCATTGTGGAGGCCCTGTAGCCTGTCCCCCTGGATGCTGGCACACATCCCTCGTGATAGGGCGTCGGGGGATTCGTTGAGGGCCCCTGGCCTATATATTATGTCGTACTCAAACGTGGAGAGTTCGATCCGCCACCTGAGAATTTTGTCGTTCTTGATCTTCCCCCTCTGTTTGTTGTTAAACATGAAGGCTACCGACCGCTGGTCGGTAAGCAGGGTGAAGCGTTTGCCGGCTAGGTAGTGCCTCCAGTGCCGCACTGCCTCCACTATGGCCTGGGCCTCCTTCTCTACCGAGGATTGCCTGATCTCGGGCCCTTGGAGGGTTCTTGAGAAAAAGGCTACGGGCCGCCCATCCTGGTTGAGGGTGGCTGCTAAAGCGAAGTCGGACGCATCGCTTTCGACCTGAAAAGGGATGTTTTCGTCCACTGCCTGCAGCGCGGCCTTCTCAATGTCGTGTTTAATGCTGTTGAAGGCGGCGTGGGCCTCGGCCGTGAGCGGGAAGGACGTTGATTTCAGGAGGGGACGGGCCTTGTCAGAATAATTGGGGACCCATTGGGCGTAATAGGAGAAGAACCCCAGGCACCTTTTCAGGGCCTTGGGAGTGTTTGGTAGGGGTAGCTCCTGTAGGGGGCGCAATCGGCCGGGGTCCGGACCGATTTCTCCGTTTTCCACCACGCAGCCCAGGATACAGAGGCGCGTGGTGCTAAAGACACACTTATCCTCGTTGTAGGTGAGATTGAGTCTGAGGGCGGTTTTCAGAAATCTCGCGAGGTTCGAGTCGTGGTCTTGCTGGTCGTGGCCGCAGATGGTGACGTTGTCTAGGTATGGGTAGGTGGCTGTTAACTGGTTCTCATTGACCATGCGGTCCATCTCCCGCTGGAAGACCGAGACCCCATTCGTTACCCCAAAGGGGACTCTGAGGAAGTGGTAGAGGCATCCGTTCGCCTCGAAGGCGGTGTATGGACGGTCCTCCGGCCTAATGGGGAGCTGGTGGTATGCCGATTTTAGGTCGATGGTGGAAAACACCCGGTATTGCGCAATTTGGTTAACCATATCCGCTATGCGGGGCAGAGGGTAGGCGTCTAGCTGGGTGTATAGATTAACCGTCTGGCTATAATCTATCACCATCCGCTTCTTTTCGCTACCCTTAACTACTACTACCTGGGCGCGCCACGGGCTGGTACTGCATTCGATGATACCCTCCCGCTTGAGTCTTTCTACTTCCGACGCAATGAACCGTCTATCCTCCCAGCTGTACCGCCTACTCTTGGTCGCTATGGGTCGATAGTTGGGTGCGAGGTTGGCGAACAGAGAGGGCGGTTTGACCTTCAGGGTAGCCAGACCGCACACTGTGAGGGGCGCCTGGGACCCACCGTAGGTAAGCGTGATACTTTGGTGGTGGCACTGGAAGTCCAGACCCAAGATCACGCTCACACAGAGATCTGGCATTATCAATAGTTTAAAATCTCTGTAATCAGTGCCTTTTACCGACAACATAACCGCGCAGAAACCTGTAATTTTTGAGGTATGAGTCTTATCAGCCATGGCGATTTTACCCTGCGTGGGGACTATCGTTAGTGAAAGTCGTTTTACCAGGCTAGGATGAATAAAGCTTTCGGTGCTCCTGCAGTCAATCAAGCATTTAACCTTGTTCCCGTTTACCTCTATGTCCATCATCGATTTAGACAACGGATGCGGCCTGGATTGATCCACTGTGATCGAGGCCACCAGTGGGTCCTGGAGGTCCGTGTAGTCAGGGCAAGATGGTGGACTCCATGAGGGTGGACAAGATGGCGTCCAAGATGGCCACCCCCACGGCGCGCACGCGGCGGTGGTGGAGTTGGAGGCGGGGTTCCCTCTGCAGACTTTGCTGAAATGTCCTTTCTTCCCGCATTTAAAACAGGTGGTGCCCTCCGCTGGGCACAGATGCCTGGAGTGTTTGTCCTGGCCGCAGAAGTAGCATTTCGGGCCCCGATGCATCGCGGCAGTAGTGGGGCTTCTGGGTGGAGGCTGGGGCTCCGATGGTGCTGGGCTGGCCTGAGACCTGGGAGGTGAAGATGGCTTCCAAGATGGCGGCCCCCACGGCACGCACGAGGCGGAGTGGGCCGCGTGGCCTGAGGAACAGGATTCAGAGTTCCTCTGGGCCATATCCAGCGATCGCGCTATGCCCATAGCCTGTTTTAAGTCCAGTCCCTCCTTTTCAAACAGTTTCTGCCGAATGTAATTTGAACTGAGGCCCGCAATAAAGGAGTCTCGGATCAGCTCCTCCGTGTACACGATGGCAGCCATGGCCTTACAGTTACAGTCTCTGCCCAGTACTTTTAGGCTTAGCATGAAGTCCTCTAGTGACTCACCATGCCGCTGCGTGCGAGTAGTCAGAAGATGCCTGGCGTACACCTCGTTTATTGGCCGCACGTAGTGGGCCTTCAGAATGGTGCAGGCATCCCCGTAGCTGGTGGCATCTTGGATGAGAGGGGAGACCCGATGGCTCACCCAGTTTCGCAGGATTCCCAGTTTCACGTCTCCGGTGGCGGTTGCGGCTGCTATGGCGGTGGATGAGTTTGCGATGAAAAATTCGAAGCATTGGAACCAGTGTCCGAACTGTGTGGCTGCGTCTGAGGCACGGGGGTCCAGATCCAAGCGCTCTGGTTTCAGGAGTCGATCCATCTTGGTGTTTTAGTGATTAAAATTGATGTGTCATCAATAACTCAAAGACAAGGGCCTAGAAATTCAGTGGTGTTAGCGCCCACTTAGCGCCTAAAGAGGTCTTTAGCGCCGGCGCTGTTGGTAGCCTGGAATTCAGTGTAGCGCAAATGGTGGCGTTAGCCGGTAGCGCTGCGCCGGCACCGATGACGTCATCGGTGTGCGCAGCGCCCCGGTTCCAACGCGATGCCGGCCCAACGCCCAAATTCACTTGCCGCCGCCTCACCCGTAGCGGGCGCAAGGAGCGTTTGTAAAACGGGGCCTTGCAGCTCCGAGAGGCCGGGGCGTAAAGGTGGAGGTGCGGCCGGCCGCTTTCCCGGCGGCCGCTTGGCCGCTCCTTCCTCCCCGGACTCCCACACCACCCCCCCGCGGCATTGGTCTCTGACCCCCGCGAGCCCGGCACTTCTCCGTGGTGCCGGGCTCATTTGCCGGGGGAATCCAGTGGCGATCTCACGGCTGCAGGCAGCTCCTCCTTAAGAGAAGGAGGAGGCCTGCAGTACCCCAGCCTGCCGCACTGCATCGGGTGGCGCAGCGGCAGCTGGACGCCTGAAATTGACTTTCAGCGCCCCAAGCGAGGCGGCCAAACCCTGCAATAGCGCCCGCCTCCGTCTTGGGGCGCTGCAACTGAATTTCAGGCGGGCGCTACGGGAATCCGGGCGAGCGCTAAATTTCGGGCGCTAAAGACCTGGCGCGGCGATAGCGAAATTCTAGGCCAAGGAGTTTAAAGGATTCAACTGAAGGCTTTTAATCACTAAGAACATTGCAGGTCTTTCCACATCGGGTTCGTCTGATAGAATGACTCATACAGCTCTTGAGACCTTTATATGACAAAAGACAGGGGCGTAGCCAATACACACAATAGGAAAAAGGGGGCGGTACACACAATACAAAGCAGGTAAAACACAGGGGCTGATGAAGGCATATATTTCATCACATTGGACACGTCAGCTATTTTTACAGCGCCGTGTTCAGAAAGTCAATTCTTTGGCATCCAGTGGCAGTGGGAGCACGATGTCCCTCAGCGCTCCTGACCCCTCCACTGCGTCTGTGCTGTCAGGCTGCTTGTCCAACATCCAGGCTTAGATAAGTTGCAATTTTCTCCAGCTAAACATTGGGAACACCAATGCTATTTTCTTGAGCCCCACCACAAATTCCATCCCCCTCCCACCGATTTCATCCCCCTCCCATGCCACTATCTTAGGCTGAGGCAGACTAATCGCCAACTCAGTATTTTGTTCGACTCTGAGCTGAGCTTCCGCACCCTTATTTTCTTTATCACAATGTCTGCCTACTTCTAATTATTTCCCACCTCCATCCATACCTCAGCCCATCTAATGCTGACACCCTCATCCATGCCTTTGGCTCAATCTCCTGTGTGAGACTAGGACAAAAGCTTTGCTAAAACCTAAATCTATATTATCCGCTGAGCCCCTTTGTCACAAAGTCTGTTATTTCCTCAAAGAAGTACAATGATTTCCCAAATCATACCGCAATGTACTAACAATGCAATTTATTTCAGCAGCCAATGAATGCCATCTGTCCAGAATAGTCACAAAATAGGTTCAGCATTAGCACAAATAATATATAATCTGTTTCAATATGTGTGATGTACTAGCTTTTACCTCTGGAGAACTGGCTGTGCAGCAATGGACAGAATAAATCTCTGGCTTTGTATATTATGTTCATGCTTTCTGAACATTATTTTATATCACAGAATATATAGATGAGAGCAACTTCTAACTGAACTCTGTCTTTGTTTAAGGAATACAGGGAGTCGTTGAGTCATATCAGAACTGTCTACCCAAAATTCAACTCTATGGCCCAACGAATGTGTCCCCTATTATAGGCAAAGTGGCTAAGGTGGCTGCTGAGGAGGAGAAGACAAAAGAAGCATCTGTATGTATAATCTTACAAAAAAAACATAAATCACAGAAACACATAAGGGATGTAGCTAGCAATTTGAAATCTGTACACATGCCAGTTGATCTTTTAGTCCCTTCTCCTACTGTGTAGTTCCGCTGGGACACAAGTGCAGACCAATATGTTATTTCAGACTGTTCAACTGGATCAGTGGGTTAATGCACCATGTCGTGTGCTGAGGAACCATATCGATCAGGAAGGCCCCAGGTTTGATTCCTGGCCTGTGCTACATTGCTGATCTAAGCTGGGATAGTGTGAATTAACTTCCTCATCCCTGGGCAGCAACAAAAAAAACAGCTAGGATTCCAGCGGTTTGCTGGTTTGCTGGTTCATTAGGTGAGCAAAGAACTGAGCTCAGCTGTGAAGCCCCCATGAGCCTACTGGTGCTCAATGTCTCAGCTCACAGACAAAGAAAAGAAAGAAAGAGCTTTGCATTTATAAAGCGCCTTACATGACCCCAAGATTTCCCAATGAATTGCTATTGAAGTGCAGCCACTGTTGTAATACATAGAAGATAGGAGCAGGAGTAGGCCATTCGGCCCCTTGAGCCTGTTCCACCATTTAATGAGATCATGGCTGATCTAATATAATAAACGCGGCAGCCACAGAGCAAGGTTTCACAAACGGCAATCAAATAAATGACCAGATGTTCTATTTTTCTAGCCGTTGACTGAGAGATGTTGGTCAGGACACCAGGACAACTAACCTGTTCTTCTTTGAATAATGCCTTGGGATCTTTTGCATCCAACTAAGAGGGTGGACAGGGTCTTGGATTAACATCTCATCTGAAAGACAGCACTTCAGATAATGCAGCATAACTTCAGTACTGCACTGAAGTGTCAGCCTAGATTAAATACTCAAGACTCTGGAGTGGGGCTGGAACCCACAACCATCTAGCTCAGAGGCAAGATTGCTCCCACTGAGTCAAGGCTGACACCTTGTTATCAGCAACCATGAAAGAATGGCCACTTGAAGAGAGGTACCCAATGGCTGCTAATGCACAAGGTGTCAGCCTTGACTCAGTGGGAGCAATCTTGCCTCTGAGCTAGATGGTTGTGGGTTCCAGCCCCACTCCAGAGTCTTGAGTATTTAATCTAGGCTGACACTTCAGTGCAGTACTGAGGTTATGGCTGCTAATCCCCATCAGAAGTTGACGCCTTCAGTAATTTCTGAGACAGTAGTAATGATGCGACAGTTCAGTAATAATGCATACTATGACACTGTTGCCGTAAAACCAAAAAAGTAACATGATGGTAAATAAATTTTATTTGCTTCAAGGTTTTATACAGGGACCTTTCTGTCTTGATTGAACCTTAATTTTGTCTTTGCAGCAATACTTTATCCTGCTGATCCTAACAGATGGTGTTGTCACTGACATGGCAGATACAAGGGAGGCAATAGTCCGAGCATCATACCTACCAATGTCCATCATCATTGTTGGTGTTGGGAATGCGGACTTTACAGATATGCAGATACTGGACGGTGATGATGGGGTTTTACGATCTCCAAAGGGGGAACCTGTGTTACGAGACATTGTTCAGTTTGTCCCCTTCCGTGAATTTAAAAATGTAAGGACTAAAGTATTTTTGAATTATGCTACCTATTACAGTACATAAGATTGCCTTCTGTTAGATTGGCACTTTTAAAGCCAGAATTATTAAAAAAAAACACTTGCTTTAAATTGAAGAAAAATATGACAAAGGTTCTCACAGAATCAAAAATGGGGGGAGAATGCTTCAACACCTTTTAGGAATTCAGTTCCCTGTTTTGTTCAGTTCTTAATGGAAATTTATTTTCCATTCATTTTCTGTAGTTTGTATTTGGTATTATTAAGTTAATATCAAAGAACTGTCTTTTATTTACAACAACAACTTGCATTTATATAGCACTTTGAGTACTGCGCACAGTTTTGATCTCCTTATTTAAGGAAGGATATACTTGCATTGGAGGCAGTTCAGAGACAATTCACTAGGTTAATTCCAGAGATGAGGGGTTTGACTTGTGAAGAAAGGTTGAGCAGGCTGGGCCTATACTCATTGGAATTTAGAAGAACGAGAGGTGATCTTATCGAAACATAAGATACTGAGGGGGCTCAACAGAGTAGATCCAGAGAGGACGGTTCCCCTCATGGGGAAATCTAGAACTCGGGGGCACAGTCTCAGAATAAAGGGTCGCCCTTTTAGAACTGAGATGAGGAGGAACTTCTTCTCTCAGAGGGTCGTAAATTTGTGGAATTCTCTGCCCCAGAGAGCTGTGGAGGCTGGGCCAGTAAATACATTTAAAGTGGAGATAGACACATTTTTGCAAGATAAGGGAATGAAGGGTTATGGGGAGCGGGCTGGGAAGTGGCTTTGAGCCCTAGATCAGCCATGATCTTATTGAATGGCGGAGCAGGCTCGAGGGGCCAAGTGGCCTATTCCTGCTCTAATTTCTTAGGTTCTTTAACATAGTAAAACATCCCAAGGCGCTTCACAGAAGGGTTATCAAACAAAATTTGACACCAAGCCACATAAGGAGATATTAGGACAGACTTAGTCAAAGAGGTAGGTTTTAAGGAGTGTCTTAAAGGAGGAAAGGGAGGTAGAGAAGCAGAGAGCTTTAGGAAGGGGATTCCAGAGCTTAGGACATCGGCAGCTGAAGGCACGGCCATCAATGGTGGAGCGATTAAAATCGGGGATGTGCAAGAGGCCAGAATTGGAGGAGAGTAGATATCTCGGAGGGTTGTAGGGCTGGAGGAGTTTACAGAGATAGGGAGGGGCGAGGCCACGGAGGGATTTGATAACATAACTTCCCAATTTTCCAAGTTTTCATGAGAAGATGAGCCTTCACAATGCATCTTTATGTTAACATTGTAGGCTAGAAATGACTGTTGCTAAGTTATAAGAACAATGAATACATTAGTATCAAATTCCTAACTCAACAAAGATGGCACAGAAAATAATTCAGAAAGGGACGATAAAGATGGTTCTAGATTTCAGCCATTGATCTAGGAAGCTAAATCTATTTTCATTGGAAAAATGTTTGTGTGCGCATATTATCCAAATCTTTAAAATAATAAAGGGAATTGATAAGATTGATGTAGAGAGGTATTTCATTCAAAATCATGATAGGAGATCAAAGATCATGATTGTAAGCTAAAGAAGACATTTAAACCTTAGGAATAACTTGTTAATTCACAGTTGTTAGTCTATGACATAGGCCACAGCCTTGCAGAGTAAGTAGTGACTCAGATGAATCAGTCAGAAGGAGGTGGGCTGACTTCCTGATTCAGTAAAAGAACATGGGTTTGAAGTGGGTATTGGAGAATAATGAAGGGGACTTGGATGGCATGGTGAACAGGATAGGCTGAGGATAAGACAAACCTATATTTGTTTTATGACTGCGGATAAAACTTCCTCCTTTTGTGCTGCTTTTCCTCCATGGCTCTTTGGTCTACCTGGGTGTACAGTAGTCTAGTTGGTGTGGCACTGGACTGGCAACCCAAAGGTTGGAATCCCAAATCCACCTAGGAAGTTGTGAAATTGAATTCAATTAATCTTGTAATGTGTGGGCTAACACCAGAAAATGACCATGAAATCTACCAATTATTGTAAAAGCCCAATTGGTTCACTAATGTCCTTGCAATAAATATCACCTTGCCAGTTTTGCCCACATCCCAAGAACAAATATAAAAAAAGTCCTCTACCAATGCCACTTTAAAGCCAGGCATTCCAAGGTGAATGAGAGGTACGAGGGGGACTCGCTTCCTGATTTTTGCCATTTCTAATGAGAAAATGGCCCTACTCAGTGTCCACTCCCACTCCAAGACTGGAATTTTCCCCTAAAAAAACAGGTGAGTTTGGAGCGTGGGGGCAGTTAAATTGTTAAAAATGGGATTCCCGACCTGATCCCACCTCCAACACACCCATTTCCGGTTTTAATGGAGGCAGGACGGGGGGCGGGCGACCAACCCGCTCCCAGGGGGCAGAACGTCAATTTAAATATTATAATGAGGCTGGAAGCCTTTTTTTTTCACCTCCATTTTGAATTTAATTGCCTGTGGACAGGTTTTGCACAATTCGTGAAACTCGGCAGTTAAAGGGAAGTGGGGACTGCTGCATCCAGGCGGTAAGTGGCTTAATACCTACCTCCTAGACTCAGCATCCCTGCCTAACCCACCCCTCGCGATCGGAGACCCCATCCACGAGGTCTCCGAACAACTCCCCAGGCCTCCGATCCCCAACACGAGGCCTCCCCTCCCCACCCCACCGATGAAGCTGAGGCCGGCCACATTCCTCCGTTGGGCAACCGCACCCCCCCCCCCCCCTCCTGCCGATCCCAGATCGATTGCAGTTGATTTGTCATGCTGCTTGTCCGACATCCAGTACTGGATGAGCAGCAATGTCCTCCAACTAAATATTGGGAAGACCAAAGCCATTGTCTTCGCTCCCCGCCACAAACTCTTTCTTTGCCACTGACTGCATCCCTCTCCCTGCCGACTGTCTGAGCTGAACAAGGCCATTCACAACCTTGCCGTTTTATTTGACCCTGAGGGGAGCTTCCAACCTCATGATCGCCTACTTCCACCTCCGTAACATCACCATTCTCACCATTCTCCGCCCCTGCCTCAGCTGGTTTGCTGCTGAAACCCTCATCCATGCCTTTGTTACATCTAGATTTGACTATTCCAATGCTGTCCTGGCCGGCCTCCCACCTTGCACCCTCTATAAACTTGAGCTCATCCAAAACTCTGCTACCTATATCCTAAATTGCACCCAGGCCTGTTCACCCATCACCCCTATGCTTGCTGACCTACATTGGCTCCCAGTCTGGCAAAGCCTCAATTTTAAAATTCTCATCCTTGTTTTCAAATCCCTCCATGGCGTCGCCCCTCCCTATCTCTGTAACCTCCTCCAGCCTTACAACCCCCTGAGATCTCAGCGCTCCTCCAATTCTTGCGCATCTCCGGTTTTAATCGGCCCACCATTAGTGACCGTGCCTTCAGCTACCGAGGCCTTAAGCTCTGGAATTCCCTCCCTAAACCTCTCTGCCTGTCTCTCCTCCTATCGCCGATCCTTCATCATCGCTGGGTCAAAATCCTGGAACTCCCTACCTAATAGCACTGTGGGAGTACCTTCACCACACGGACTGCAGCGGTTCAAGAAGGCGGCTCACCATCACCTTCTCAAGGGCAATTAGGGATGGGCAAAAATGCTGGCCTTGGCCAGCGACACTCACATCCCATAAACGAATAAAAAAACGATGCTCCTTAAAACCTACCTCTTTGATCAAGCTGCCCGAATATCTCCTTATGTGGCTCGGTGTCAAATTTTGTTTGATAATGCTCCTGTGACACGCCCTTTGGATGTTTAATTACGTTTCAGGCGCTATATAAATGCCAGGTATTGTGGTTTGTGAATGAGCAAAAAGTAAATGTTTGAGACACACTTTGTGTTGATACTCTTTAAGGCTTGAATTAATTTCCTTTGTTTTAACTGTACTGCTCTTTGATAATTTTTGTAAGTTGCTAGATCCAAAAATACAATAAATTGAAACAAGAAAGAAGTTAGTTTCTCCATTAATGTATTTTTCTGTGTTCCAGGCATCTCCAGCAGCTTTGGCCAAATGTGTCTTAGCAGAGGTTCCAAAGCAAGTTGTGGAATATTACAGTTACAAGGCTATTCCTCCAAAATGTCCAACTCTGGACTCCTCTGAGTCAGCATGCACAACGCCTGAATAAATTGACTGACCTTTACAAGTGCAAGTCTCTTAAGAGAGAATGATATGACAGTGCGAAAATAATATTCACATTATGTAACTGGTTTTCTACATACATTTTAAGATTAAAAAAATCATTCAGCAATTTTCATAGCTCTAGTAAACAAATTGCAACATCCATGGCAATGGTCAACCACGGCAAAATGTCTTGAGACTGAAAGATGAAATTGGGCAATGTTCTGCCAATACCCAGACACATCATCTAGCTCCAGTGCTTTTCTGAATTGATGGGACGTGTATCATTTATCATCTGGAGTGAATAGAGCTGTAAATGCAAAATGGATGTAGGAACAGGATGCTTTACCTTCCAAAGCACTAGACACATGTCCTGAAGAAATTCCTTTCTAGGAACAATTCCCTCAAAAACCAACTAAAGCCACTGCAGTAAGCAAATCACATGTGACATATGCTGCACAGTTTCTGCATTCTTAGCTTCATAGTTAATCTGAAGATTTTGGTTGTAGATTTAAAGCCACATATTTAAGACATTTTTTCCATATAATATATCCTCCAGCTGAGGATATACTGTGGAAAAGTTTTTTGCAGAATTTTGCAATATCTTTTATTTTTTGCTTGTATTTTGAAAAAAAAATGCATGCATTAATTAGTATGCATAACACTAAAATTGGAGGGAAAAACAACGTTTTGGATTGAAATCACGACAAAAAAAGTGGAAAACTGCTATTCTGGGCCGAGACACACTAAGAAAATGTATATAATAGTATAAGTTGAATGGCTTAGTGATACAATACATTTGGAGTGACATGAAGTAGCTGGAGATTGGTTGACACTTGTGATTAAGCCAAGGAATTTCCTGATGTTAGCCATGTCAGGGTGTACACTATCCATATCCCAGGGAGGGAAGGATCGGTGAATGCTCTCAAACATTTCATAGCAGCCAACACAATAATAGCAGAAATAAAACCAGAAAATGCTGGAAATACTCAGCAGTTCAGGCAGCATCTGTGGAGAGCGAAACAGAGTTAACGGTTCAGGTCGATAACTTTTTGTCAGAACTGGAAAAAGTTAGAGGTATAACAGGTTTTAAGCAAGTACAGAGGTAGGGAAAGGGGGGAGGGGAGGAGAGGAAAGAACAAAAGGGAAGCTCTGTGATAGGGTGGAAGGCAGGAGAGATTAAAAGGCAAAAGGAGGTGGTAATGGGACAAGTAAAGAAACAAAAGATGGGTCTAGAAGAAGTGTAAGTGGGAATAGCAGAATCATCAATAGCTGCCGTCCGAAAAAATAGGGGCAGAGGTGATGATCTGAAATTGTTGAATTCAATGTTGAGTCCGAAAGGCTGTAAAGTGCCTAATCAAAAGATGAGGCGCTGTTCCTTGAGCTTACATTCAGCTTCATTGGAACAGTGTAAGAGATCAAGGACAGAGAGATCAGAGTGGAATTGGAGCGTAGAATTAAAGGGCTGGATTTTCATTCGGCAGTCGGGAAGGAGGCGGGACTACAACTTTCGGGCTTTAGTCCCGCCTCCATCGACGTCTGGCCAATCGACGCGATTTTCCCTTGATTGACCTTGTTGAGCTCGCCCAGTGGGCTCAGCAGGCCAATTAAGGGCCACCCGGCAACAGGTGACGCCACAGACTGAAATTTCATCTGTCAAGAGTTTTTGACAGATGAAATATCAGTGTTTCACAGCTGTTTGAAGCTGTCAAACACTGACAGCCTGACTTCTAACCTGAGTCCTTCTACACAGACTCAGTTAGAACTGTCACCGGCACTGAAAGCTGAAGGTTGTCACCTTTGACAGTTCGCAGCCATTCGGCTTTCAGTGCCGGCTGAGTGATGGACTCCGGACGACTAGAGGAAGAAAGGCTGTTAAGGTAAGTACAGGTAATTTAAACTTCTTTACACACTTCAGACAAACCAAACACACTTACCTTTGCACTCATGCACTCATCACTCACCTGAACACCGACATCGCGACCCCTCCAAGTCCTTCAACCCGACGGCCCACCTGCTCTAACCTGGCGTGGTTTGGAGCCATCGAGAATCCCACACGACACCCCTCAAAATAGGGATTAGGCTAAAAACTGCCTGCTAACTATCTGTTAACAAGCAGTTAATTGGCACTAATCCCTTCCCGCCTCAGGTCGGCATGTCCCAGTGCAGGGCGGGTACCCGCCTCCTCTGAAACTTACGTGTGGGCGGGATGGTGTCGGGACCCCCGAATTCGGGATTTTTGCCCCCCGCACGCCTAAAAGCCTGCCTCACGGCACACTGAAAATCTGGCCCAAAGTGTCAGGTGACCGCAAGCTCGGGGTCACGCTTATGGACTGAACGGAGGTGTTCCACAAAGCGGTCACCCAATGTAGAAGAGACCGCATTGTGAGCAGCGAATACAGTATACTAAATTGCAAGAAGCACAAGTAAATCGCTGTTTCACCTGGAAGGGGTGTTTGGGGCCCTGGACAGTGGGAAGGGAGGAGGTAAAAGGGCTGATGTTGCATCTGCTGCGTTTGCACGAGAAGGTGCTGTGGGAAGGGAAGGGGTTGTTGGGGGTGATTGAGGAGTGGACCAGGGTGTCACGGAGGCAACAGTCCCTTCAGATTGCTGAAAGGGGAGGGGAAGATGTGTTTGGTGGTGGGATCATGCTGGAGGTGATCCAATAATAGCAGAGGCAGGGATTTGGTCGCTTACCTGTTGGGGAATAGTGCATACTGGGAATGTACCGAAAAGGAAGAGTTGAAATACATTAGAAAGAAGACAAAATTGAAAGGGCATTGTCTTCATGAAAAAACTCTTGGCAAACCCTTTTATTTGATTGACAGAGAGAGAGGAACCAGAAAAAACACAATTTTTTAAATTATAAAGGCATGTTCAAGTGATGCGTTGGTACCTTTTAAACCAATTTCCCTCATTGCTTGTGTTAGTAAAGAAATAAAAAATAAATGTTTGAGACATCCCTTCATGGAGACAGTTTCTCTTTAAATACATAAGGTCATTGCAGCATCCTCAATATCAATAATGCTCCGATATATCACTCTTGGTGAAATGTCAATCCCTTACTTGGTGCTTCACTCAGTTTTCAGATAGATACAGAAATAGAATGAAGTGTTGAGTTTGACTGCTGTGCGTGGTACCACAAGGATTCCTGGGGTATAAATTGAAAAAAGAACAATACCGTTTTTGGGCTGTGAAACGTTTTGTTCAGAAGGCCTGTGTAAAATAAAAGTGAATCAAGCTGGGATATAAAGCAGGTCATTTCTGTTGGTGGAAGGAAAGACACGACGCAAAGGAGGAAAGATATGAAATCAGTGAAAGAATTGACCTGACACAATAATGGACATAAAGCAAATTGTGGAGACGGGGATGGCTATGAAAGGAGAAGAGATGAGACACATTAACAAAAGGGAAATGAAACATAGGCACAATTGAGTTTAATTCCCTTTAAGATGATTCTATTGCAGAACTCCTGACTGACTGACAGCATTTAGTTCACACTGTTTAACTTATACTGTCTGTCAAGTGCAGAATAATCTAAAAATTGTTTCTGGATTTTTGGCAGTTTCTGCTTTATATCTTAAGGTGCAATTACACCACAACTGTAGTGTCAGTGTGAAGCGGCTTACTTTGCATTGACACTACAGTTAAAGTGTAAGTGAAGCATAAATCAGGAGTGAGGGCTCAGCTCGACACCAAAGCAAAACAGTGCGAGAGTTTTAAGGTCTCAGTACTTTGCTTTACAGTGAGGTCAGGACTTAGGTGCAGATTTGCAGAAACAATAGGATTGGGAGGAAGTGGAAACCGCTCCTCACCAACGCTAAACCTGCAGTGTAAATGCAACCTAGGTAGATGTCTCAAAAAGTAAAATACTGCAGGCTGCTGGAAATCTGAAACAAGAACAGAAACCGCTGGAGACACTTAGGCAGCATCTGTCGAAAGAACACAAGTCAGTTGAAATTTTGGCTGAAGAGCCCTTCCTCAGAACCCTTTCTTAGATGATGGCGGTAATTTTAACCTAACCACCTGGCGGAAAACTGATGGGCTCGGATTGGCCGTCCGTTTTACACCCCGCCCAGTTTTATTATCCATGACGTCCAACGGAAAGTAAAAGCGAGCAACCGTCCGCTCGCGTCAGTTTCTGCCGGCCGGGTTAGGTTAAAATTATCCCCGATATCTTAGCTTGGGTCATTGTTTAATGATGTTCAACACTACCCTTGCATGTTTGTGGGATTTGACTAAGGATTAAAAAAAATATTGACCCAGAAATTTGGGTCGGAGACTTCCCGCGGGTGCAAGCCTCCAACTTGCACTTACCTAGCACGCCGGCCGTTGTGCTGTGGGCCCGCGTGGGATTCCGATCCTGGGCCTCCTCCAACTGCCGGCGCGCAGTGCTTGCGTATCCCAGGGGCGCAATTAGTTCGAAGCGTCCCCTGGGATCACATGGGCCATGAAGAGCCAATGGTAGCAGGGAATCTGTATTCATAGATTTGACAGGAAGAGCTGTCAAATCTATGAATACAATTCAGCCCCAAAACATCACTAAAACTTCAAATACATTTTTTAATCACATTTTAAAAATAACTATAAATTACATATAATAACTATTTTAAACAATAATTTAAATTTTTGAAAAAATTAATTACAGTTTCTAATGGGGCTAAATAAACTTACCTTTCTTTAAAGTATTTAAAAATAATAAACCGGTGGAAAAAATGTTTTAATTTAACTTAATTCACCACTTACCTTGTTAAAAGCAGGCCTTGTGACTGCTTTTTACAAGCGTAGCTCCTGGAGACTTACCCTCCCGGAGAAACCTGCAAAAAAAATGGAAGTTCCAGGTGTACGCGCTGCCTCTCCGGTGCACGCGTTCGACCTGTGAACCCCTTCCTTTAAGGGAACGGAAGTTCTGGTTTCCCGCGTATGCGCAGTGTATGCACGAAACCGGCACTTTCGTTGGGCCTACGCGTGGGTATCCAGCGCGTACTCACCCGTGGGGACCCGAATTTCTGGCCCATTAATATATCCTATTTACAGCTCATTACTTTGGCGATAGAAGGAAGGCAATAAAAATGAATATAGTTGGATATGATTAAGAGTGATATCCTGTTTATAAGCTTGGTTTTAAAGATTGGCTTTAAATATTTCTACATTTTTCAGCAGTCCTTGCGTTTCTAACTTATGAAATAGACTGCCCTCAGGAAAGTTGTATCCAATTTAAATTTACAAGCGTTCTGTAGTGAAGCAATGAGTTAGACTTAGACAAGACCTCAGGTGCTTCTGCCTCCCAAATAGAATACTAAAGGTGTTAAGCTATCTTCATTCCTCATTGGGAACTCTCTAATTTTATCAATGGTTGGTCTTTTTAAATGTATCTGTTCTGTAAACAGCTTCAGGTCTCAACAAAGATCTATTAAAAGGAAAATGAAGACTTTCAAGGGCCACAACTACATTCCTTATCTGAATAATCTGAACACATTTCTAGCTCTGCATCTACGTGTCTTATACCTTTGCAGTATAGTTGTTAGTCCTTCAGGATATTGCTGTTTATAATACAAGCTGCAAGAGAAGTTTTTTTGCACCAGCCAGTAATTATACTAAATCTGGCTTTCCACATAAAACAACACAGCGCTTAGTCAGCGATTGCATTACGTTTAAGGGCAAATGCTACGTAGTTAGAACTATTCCTACTTACGTTAGATCTTGTTCATTTCAGATTTGCAGGATTGAATTTATGTTAATTAATTAATATAATTAATATAATATAATAAATTAATATAATCTCTATATAAATGCATGTTGATAGTTCTAAAAATTCCTGTTGCAGCAATTTGAAGGGTAACAACAGTGATATAAAGCATGATATGTAGAGGATCTTTCTTTTGAAGTGAGATCTCATCAGAGTGCTTCAAAACCTCATCAGAATGAAACATGTCAGAATAACACGTGCAGACAATTGGATCTGTAAAGTAGTTCACACCTCGTTTCAACTGCATCAGGGGAAAATAAAGCTTTTAGAATTTCACTAGGTATGGCTGAGGGAAATGGAAATTAGGTTTGCCCTTAGATTATATTCACCATAATTAAATCTAAATTGTATCATTATTGATGTGCAGTAGCTTTGTGTATTATTGGTTTGCACAAAACCAATGGTCCTGAAGTTCATCAGACATTTTTAAAACGTTAATGTCCATTTTATTTTAGTGACAGTACCTTCTGCTCACAAATTTTAATTGGCATTTAATGATACCACCATTTTTATTTGTTTTGTGTTATGTATGATTTATTGTTGTAATGTTAACAGATATATTACACTTAAGGATATAATTGTAATCCAATTACAATGAAGAATCAGTCATGTATCCTACTCAAAGTTCCTGATATATGTGGGTGTATGATTAGGTGTTACCATAAGCTAATCACATTTTTGACACAACATATTATGACACTGGGCACATCACTTACCTCCTGACGTCATGACAACATCAGTCAGCTGCAGATTTTTCCCTTCGGTTAAGTATTCTTAATTAAAATTCTCCAGAAGAGTGACTAGAGAAGCAGTGCATGCCAATCAGATCAGATAGGAACATCTTCTCCCCCTGCTTGTGGTGAATTCTGGCTTACATAACCACATATGTGCTGAATTTAGCTGATACAGCTCTCCTGGAGTCCAGGCAAATGCATCAACTGACTTCTATGAGTAGGTAAAAAATATTGAAAAGCATTTAGTTTCTCTAGGAACATAGAAGTTAATAAGAATAAAAAAGGCCCCTTTTAGTTGATCTCAACCCTGTCCATTTTCTCACCATAGGCTTTATTAGTTCTGTCCAACTTTCCTGTTGGCTTCAAATCCCTTGATTTCAAAATTTTATTCTCCAGTTTTTGAAAATCTTTTGTAGCAACCAATGATTTTTTGGGCCTGTTACACACTTGATAAATGAACATTTTGTATTTCATACCATCAGTTACCATCAAGGCATTACTTCTCCTCCCTCCAAACTCTACCATTCTTTGCTTCTGCAAGTCCCAGATGGCACTGTGCTTCTCACCTGAAGCGAATTTTCCTCCTCAGTTCTCGGGCAGTAAACAGGAGGAGTGGATCGCCCACCCATTGACTTCAATGGAAATGAAAATTGGGTGGGTTCAATAATAGGCAGGCGATCCACTCCTCCCGTTTAGTGCCCCACTGGTGAAAATTGTCCCCAGTGATTCTTTGAATCACTGGAAAAAATATGGAGTTATATCAGCAGATTAATTTTGCTCGTGGCCTAAATAATAAAGTAGGAATTGGTCCTTATTGCGCCTGTTTTCCAGGTGGAAAATGGGGCAAAAAGGACCAATTTCGGGGTGCAACCTCCAGGACCCGATAGGCGGCTTTGCAGGCATTGCAGACTGCCGCCTAAAGCAGGTGTTAGGCATTTTGCATATGTTAATTAGGGGCCTGTTGAAGGGCCCCACTGTATAATAAGTATACGATGACTGGACCAGGTGCCCCGCTCAGAACTCTTCAGTGGCCCCTGTGGTTGACAACAACAGGTATGATTTTTTAATATATAAATTTAAAAAAAAAATCTGGTTTAGATTTACCATAGTTAAAATTTCCGATGTTTCAGCCTTTGAGTTGATCTCATTACACACATTTGAGTTTGTAAAGGCTAAGAGGTAAATCACTGAAAAAGGGATAGTGCAGCTTTAATATTTTATATGAGCTTAATGCAGGAAGTGATTTGGACAACTATACATCTAGATATGTCATATCACTTAAATGGCATCACCATATTAGAGACGATATATTGCTTATGTAAGAAGCCCTCATGGAAATCAATATAACTGATAATGTGGGAGTGAGGTTGGCAATGGAACTGTTTTGACTGGCAGTTAAATAAAGTAGTGTGATTTAAAGCAGATGATGGAAATAAATGGAACGCTCCAAAATAATTGCGTTGGCCTGCTAAGGAGACAGTAAAGGGGGCGAGAGGAGGCAGGTTGAATAAGGAAGGAGTTGCGTTCTCTTTAAAGCTTCCACTTATAGAAATTATAAGAAGGTGTGATACCAAATTTTACAAGGTTAAATTCAAAAATGGTTTTGTAGTAGAGATAAAATACTTAAAAATACTTTGCATTAGTTTGTGCTTGTTTTTGCTCAAATGCATGCCAATGACTGGCCCATCAATTTATTCTGTATTGTTTTGCTTCCAAATGAATGTTTTTAATGTGCTTTTCTGAATTCTCTATCAATATGTGTGAACTTAGTGGCTGTTTTACATCATCTAATATAAAGACTGCATGAAAATGTATAGTCTCTGTGCAAGTGAACTGAATGCTCAATCTCAGATTATATAGCCTGAATTGTGTGTTTTTTTAATTTAAGTAATGTTGAAATATTGATCTACGGAGGTGAAAGAATCAATAAGGGCAGTCAGCTGCTCTCTTTTGTTTTGATATTCTACAGTTCTCTAATAAATATAATTAAGTGCCATAAAATACATTCATCAGTGTTTATCTTCTTTGTTCCTTCCTGCTGTTTGGTACATTAACTTTGTCATTTAGGGATTAATAGGCCCCAGAATTCATGGGGAGGGTGTGGGCGAGGCTGAAAATGGCCGAAGAACCTGGCAAGGCCGGGGGACGCTGAGCTCAAGCCCATCTTAACAGCAGGGCCTCATTTGCATACTGTATCTCTGCCTCCCGCCTGGCAGCCAGCCAAATGGACAGCCTGGCAGGCGGGTGGGAGGGAACACTAGCATCAAGAGGCTGCAGCCGGGGACCCTTGAGACCGTCCCCGGCAATCGGGAGGAAGGGTCGGGGGGGGGTGGGAAGATCGGCAATCGAGAGCGGGAGGGAGGTTGGCACTGGTAAGGAAGCTCCAGTCAGCGATGGGGAGGAGGGTGGGGAAGCTAGAGATCGTGGCTTGAGGATGTTGTAGGCTTCCCTGAGGGGCCCTGGGGGAGAACTCCTGCTCCTCCTGGCCCACAAGGAGTGCTAAAAGAGCCACTTACCTTGGGGAGCCGGCAGCTCCTTCATTGCCGAGTTTCCCGACTCCCGGGAAACTCGTGCAGCAGCAGGTAATTTCAATCAGCACTGAATTGCACTGTAGGAGCCTGATTTAAATATGTTAATCAGCGTCCCGCTTTGAGCGCCCCAATATCTGCTGCCATAAAAATGGCGGCAGTCGCGAGCGCGGCATGTTGAGGTTGGATTTACACTGATTTCATTTTTTAACCCCACCCCTGACCCTCTCCCGCCTGTTGTGGGGGACGGGGTTAATATCAAGACCATAATAACTTCAAACTTTACAAACCTTCAAAACAAATTATTCCTATTAATTAGAGATTTAAAAATTCATTCACGGGATGTGGGCGTCGCTGGCAAGGCCAGCATTTATTGCCCATCCCATGCGCCTGCTGCTCTTGTCCTTCTAGGCATAAGAGGTCGCAGGTTTGGGAGCTGCGGCCAAAGAAGCCTTGGCGAGTTGCTGCAGTGCATCTTGTAGATGGTACACACTGCAGCCACGGTACGCTGGTGGTGGAGGGAGTGAATGTTTAAAGTGGTGGATGGGGTGCCAATCAAGCAGGCTGCTTTGTCCTGGATGGTGTTGAACTTCTTGCGTGTTGTTGGAGCTGCGCTCATCCAGGCAAGTGGAGAGTATTCCATCACACTCCTGACTTATGCCTTGTAGATGGTGGAAAGGCTTTGGGGAGTCAGGAGGTGAGACACTCGCCACAGAATACCTAGCCTCTGACCTGCTCTTGGTTTGATACTGTTCGCTACCGATGAGACATTAGTAAAGTTAACATTGACACTCATCTGCAATCCATAAAACTATGACCCTGTAAATACATTATTTCCAGCATTAATAATGGAAACTGTCCAGTTCCCATTTCAACTCTAATTTATTCACATTATTGTGGTGCCCAGTAACTTCTCTCAGCTTCTTCAAGCACCAATGTATAATCAGAAGCACGAACTTCCTAAGACCATACGGGCCAACAATATAATGGTGGGTGCATTTGTATTAACAGGTGTGAAGGCCTAAACCCTGTAACACGCCACACCACAATGTGGCTAGCCAGTGAGAAGGGCACTGGGAGCTTGTAACATAAACATTGCACAAAGCTGATTCAGGGCCTGAAAATTAAATTAAATTAGGGAGCCTCCCTAAATAATACATTTGGAGTGCCTGAATTGCGCCTCCAGTTGCTCAGTGCTCATTTGGAGCAAGCGCTGAAGGCGAGGTGCTGATTTAATAAATTTGAAAAGCTCTTGCCTGGTGCTCTCTACCACACCCTTTCTCCCCAACACTGGAAAATCCTCCCAGTGTTCTATGGGAAGCCAGCAGCCCGTGACTGACCTGCTGGTGCCTGTAATTCCAGCCCCCATCTCCTTGGGACTCCTGGCGCATGATGAGAATTATGCCAGGAGTGGCAGAAAAATATTCAAATCCGTTGACTTTGCATTACCAGATGAGGTCTGAATGCCTGAATAGGACTGGCATTGACGGCACGGCACCGGGTCTGCACTATCGGTCCCCATATGGACATCAATCTATATGTTATGAAAAATCTTGCATGTGCGCACACCTCCGAACCACAACCCTTGCTTCCTGTTGTCATAATTTTTAATCACCCTTTTATGTCAACATTTAACAAATGTAAGTGCCTGCGGAAACATTTAGAATGGGAAGTTTCAATGTAAGCATGGTTTGTTGATGAACTAATTGAATCACTGAAAATGTTTAAAAAAATCTTTTTTCTCAGTAATTGAAATTTATAATGTCCAAAATACGATTTTAAATAAAATCAAAAATTATACATTTCACAATAACATGATCAAGCTTGCCCATTGAGTTGTCTTTTGTGTCTTTTAATGCCTTCCTTAAATTTTTACTTCAAGGCCTCAACCTGTCCGAAAAGCTAAGAATTTGAAGATAAATTATTGACTCAAGAAAAAATTGCATAGTTCTTCCAAACAAATTTTAAGCATGTGTAGAATTTCCCAATGTGCGTTAGAAGCAGAAGGATATATCCCTTCATCCGGTGGGGATTTGTGAGTTTTTTCATTTTCCCAAAAGACTTTAAAACAAACTGGAGTTTGAATTTCCAAAGAATTATTTCAGATAACAAAATTTTTCAAACAAAATGTTCAGTTGGACAAGCCTTTGATTAGCAGTGGCTGTGGTTTCCTTGTTTTCCGTTCTAAATATCAGCAAAGATTGTTTGTCAACATTGGATTTTTTTCCTCAATCGAAATGTCAAAATTTCAATTAAAAATGACTTTTGGGGTTAAGGGGAATTTCTCTCAATCAAAACTGGGAAACAGCATAAACAATGAGCTTTTGAGCATTTTATGAGGTAATTTTTTGTTTTATGGAAAGTTATGATTATTAAAGACTATATAAGTCAGCAAGCTCACTAATCATGCTCTAATTGCTTTAAATTAGAACTTAAGGATAGGAACCAGCTGATAATGGAAAAATGGTAGGGGGTTGCCTGATGACATAAAAGGGGCTACAAATGGGTCAGGATAGAAAGATAACAAGTGGAATCATGTTGGGGGGATTAGGGCATAATGTTTCAAAAGGGAACCAAGGACAGTTCAGGTCCCATTCTCCTGGCTCCCGCCCCCACAAAGCTGTTAGATCCTGACCTTCCAATACTGTCACATCTCAGCAATTCTGACACCCAAATCTCGCAAACCATCTCCCCAATCCAGCATACCCTTGGAATGCCCCCCAGCCTCTAGATCCCAGCATCACCCCTTAATGTTCACAAGCTCATAGACTGCATTTCCAGTGCTCTCTGATCATAGAATGTCTCTCAGGCCTTGGGACATCCCTCCCCAGTGCTCACAGATCCCAAGACTAGTCTCAGTGATCCCTGATCATCTGTCTATAGTATTCCTGACCACAAATCACCCCCACCCCTGCCTTCAGTGCTCCCAGAGCCTGGGACCATTCCCCCAGAACTGCTAGACCCATAGCCTCCACACCACTACTGCCAGGCCTCAGGCTGCCCCCCAAGCTGATAAATCAGTGTCCCTGATAATACGACTTGCAACACCCCTGTTCTTATAAATCCTCTGACTCAATGTGAGCAGTGCCAAGAGATTTGTTAGTAAATGAAATATATTTGTAGGTTGTCATATGCTCCCTGAATGTGAAGGCATGCAACATCAGTCACATTGTCATATCCACCAACTCTGTATTCCAGTGCATCTGTTGCACACAACATGCCTCTCCTAAGCCGCTAGGAACTTTAATTTACCATCATTAGATGCTTGAATCGCTATCTCCATAATAGGCTGCAGTATTTTCCCATTATAGTTATCAAGTTGATGGCATATAATTCCTAGAATTGCATTTCTGACCTTTATAAAATGTCTGACTTCTGGAGCAAGCCTTTCTTCAAGAAGTTGTGGATAATTTCTATTTCTATTGCCTAATTCTAACCTTAAGTGCAATTGCTGAAAATAATTAATATTGAGGTCAGAGAAAAGCTTTTGATTTCTCCCCATTTTTCCTTTTATAAACTAAGGCCCAGATATTCCGATCCCTACGGGTGTGTACGAGCTGTGTACTCACCTGTAGGGACATCGAAAATGTCGGTTTTAGGCATGCACAGCGCATGCCTGAAAACCAGCACTTCCGATCTGTCAAGAATGGTCTTGACAGATCCTTCGGCTGCCCTGGAGAAGGGCCTCTGCGGGCGGAGAGTTCCGCTTTTTGGAGACCCTCCGCCTGCAGAAAACCCTTACAATTCTTACACCTGGTGATAAGAGTTGAAAAAAGTAAAAAAAAAACTTTTTTTCACTGATTTATCATTTAAAAATACTTTTAAAAAAGGTAACTTTATTTTTAGCCCTGTAAAAAACTTGAATTATTTTTTTCACAAAATAAAAATTTTGTTTTATTATAATTTCAAGTCATTTAAAAAATGTCATGCTTTTTTAAAAATTATTTAAAGTTTTTGGGGTGATCTCCATTCATATATTTGGCAGGCCTTCCTGTCAAGTATATGAAGGGAGATTCCCTTCTGTGATTGGCTCCCCATGGCCCACCTGATCCCAGGGATGCTGCGAACTACCTGCGCCTCTGGGATACATGGGCCCTGCGCACTTGGAGTTTGGAGAGGCCCAGCATCGGAAGCATGTGCGTCCCAGGAGCCCTCAGGTAAGGGCGTAGATTTTTCCAGATCGCAGACCTCTGCATGTGGGATGCCTGCGATCGGAAAATACGGGCCTAAGATTTCACTGAGCATTGGTGGGGGATAAAGGGGGAGAAATTCATTATCTCCCCATTTGGGGCGCTAAATTTTGAAATCTTGAAAAATTAGCATCAGGCGCTAATGAATCTAAGGTTCCCCTAAATTGGCTGTTAGCGTTCCAGGAGCGAGCTGGGGCGCTAAATCAAGCGCGAATGACCTCAGTAGGGCGCTACAGGGGCGCTACCAGGAGATCGATAATGAATTTCAGGGGCAATACAATCGGGAATGATCCTTCACACTGGCTCCTTCCAGCTCTTAAAGGGGAGGTTGCCTCATTGTGCAGATCCTCATTATCAGCAGTGCTGACTGTGAAGGCGACCTGCTAACAACTCAATCCCCGATCGTGATGGCTGATCCCACTCCCAGGGAGAGCGCTCGTCGTTTCACGGACAAGGCATTGGAGCCATTGGTCACAGGAGTGGAGCGAAGGAGGGCAGTGCTGTTCCCGGACATTGGAAGGAGGCCATTGCCCCAGGTCTTCAGGGCAATGTGGAGGGAAGTGGCCCAGGAGGTCTTGGCCAGTAATGTGGTCGTACGCAGCCTGACACTGTGCCGGAAGAAATTCAATAACCTCACTCGGATGGTCAAGCTGATTTCATGCTTCAACAGGTACTACATACCAGCATCTGAACCTCAGTCTGTACACACTGCACAAATCACCACACCCCCACCACTCACCCACCAAGCATCTGCACCTACTCAAACTCACATCCCCATCTCATGCCTTGCCTACCATCACAGCTATTCAACTGCAGCAGGCATATCTGTCAAACACATAGCTGGACTCTGACTCACACACATTCATTTCTCTTGCAGGCCAAGATGGCCCACAATAGGAGGGAGCAGCAGCGAACAGGCGGGGGTGATGTGCAGCTCCAGCAGCTTTCAGACCTGGAGGAGCGAGTGCTGCGACTCATTGGGCAGCAGGTGGTGGGTGCCATGGCCCTTGTCAACGTCGACCTCCTTGGGGGCAATATCCCCTCTCCTTCTCCCATCCCACTTCCCCCTCACACCACAAGCCTTTTCCACTTTCCAGCTCCTGATACTGTCTGCGTTCCTTGCTCCCTTCCTGCCCCCCTTCCCTCACCTTAACGCGAGCCTTGTGCCTTTATGCTTTCAGAGAATCAGCAACCAGATGACCAGCCTGTCCCTGAGCCTCCCACTGAGAGTGAGGAAGGAGAAGAGGAGGAGGAGCAAAGCATCATGTCACTGCATCTCTCACCCGCAGGCACCACCTCAGATACTGGCACTACGCGGTCTTTAGAGGCAAGTTTAGTAGAGGGGTCTCCACAGGGTGAGGCACCGGGGACGAAAGGGCTGCAGCAAGGCCGGGGGGAAAGGGTAGTTCAAGAGCCAGCTCCCCGGAGGGCGAGTTCTGCTGCACACGACTCAGATGAGGACCTCGATGGGGAGGTGTTCACAAGAAGGGTGATGGACATGCACACTGAGATGATAGGTGCAATGGCAAGGGTGCCCAAGAGCCTGTCGGCAATCGTAAGGGGCGTGGAGGAGTCCACCTCCAACATTGCACAGGGCTCTGCGCACACCATGGAGCCAATCCTTGGCATGTCATGGGTGATGTGGCAGCGTCCATTGCAGCACAGGCAGAAGCTACGCAACATCTTAGTGCTGTAATGCAGTCAATGGTTGCTGCCATCCAGTCTCAGACTGCTCTCAATCAGTCTCAGCTTCATGCCACGCAAGCTCTGACTGCTGCATTCATTGCTGGGACCACCACAGTCCACCGGGGATCTCACGGTGTCGCAGCAGCCCAGCAATCTGTGATGCAGCAGATTGGTGGGGATGCTGAGGTGCTGCCCCGGGGGAGTGGCAGTGTGTCAATGGAGCTGGATCTTGTTATCCTCTCTCAGAATGACAGCATTCCTGCTCCCACCATTGCCACTTCGCCATTGCCCTTGTTGCTGCCTGGTCATCCAGCCAGCCCAGACTGCCGCTGCCTATCCTGAGGTGGTGCAGTCTACAGCTGGGCCTTCCGAGCTGGTCGAGGGCGTCCTGCAAGGCCATCTGTAGTCTCTGGCACTGACACTCAGCAGCCTTCCACCAGCCCTGCTGCAGCCACTGGGGAGACACTACGTAGGGGCAGTAGATTAGGAAAGGGGACTGTAAAGAGGGGAAGCAAGGGTTTGCACAAGGGTCATTAGTTAATATTGTTGTATAGATGTGGTTACTGATTGTGTATACATTTACTATTGGAATGTTGCAGAAATGGTGCTGTGTCTCATTTCAGCTTTGGAGTCTGGTATGGAATGAGAAATTGATGGAATGATGGGGACTGGATGAGCAACCAGGAAGTGACCTCGAATTCATTGGAACCGCGGTCTGATGAGACGGTCATGGACCGCCCTTCCACAAGGCCGATGGAGTGGCTGGATCCTCCGTCGCTGCTGTTCGTGCTCCTGTTCCTCCTCCGCCTCCTCCTCATCTCCCTCTTCCTCCACCTGAGGTCCTGAGGCTATGTCTGGTGGCAAGGGCTGCGCCCTCATGCTGGCCAAGTTGTGCAGCAGACGACGATAAAAGGGACACCCGCTCAGCCAAGTACTGGAGGGCTCCTCCCGAGCGGTCAAGGCAGCGGAACTCCAATGGCCTGCTCAATGATGTTCCTGGTGGCAGCATGGCTCTCATTATATGAGTGTTGGGCACGAGTTCTGGGATTGCGGAGGTGAGTCATGAGCCAGGTGGAGAGCGGATAGTCTTGTCTCCCAGCAACCTTCGGCTAGCTTGATGTAGTGGCTGGCACACCGGTCTGGCACAGGATGAAGGCATCATGGCTGCTGCCAGGATAGCGGGCATTGACGGTGAGGATGCACTGTGTGTGGTCGCACACCAACTGCACGTTAAGTGAGTGGTAGCCTTTGCAGTTACGGAATACTTCAGGATTGTTATGAGGTGCCCGCAAAGCAATGTGGGTGCAGTCAATGGCGCCCTACACCATGGGGAAGCCCACTATCCTGGCAAAGCCACATGTACGCTTGCACTGTTTCTCTCTGGTCATGGGGAAGGAAAAGTAGTCACTTCTCCTTCTGTAGAGAGCATCTGTGACCTCACGGATGCAGCAATGGACGGCGAACTGCATTATGTTAGATATGTCACCTGTTACACACTGGAAGGATCCGCTGGCGTAGAAATTGAGGGTGACAGTGACCTTGATGGCCACTGAGAGAGCCGTGGTGCTCCTGATGTGAGGCTCGATGTCTGGCTGCAGGAGGTGGCAGAGCTCTGTGACCACGTCCTTGGTGAAGTGGAGCCTTCTAAGACACTGTTCCTCGGTGAGATTGATGTAGGAGAAATGCTACCGGAATGCCCTGGGAGGGTATGGCCTCCTGTTGAGAGCCCTGTTGGCCCTCCTCCCTCTGCCCACATTTTGCAATCTTTCTCTCTGCCTCCACTGCCTCCGACGGTGATGCTGGAAGGCGAGGTCCAGTGCCAGTACAGCCCCCATTAAATGATGGAAATGTTGCACTATCAAATGTACCCCAAATGAAAATGATACATTTTTCTCAGCCAGAATACTCCTTCATGTTGAAAACGCTCAAATTGCTCAAAACGCCTGTTTGCTTTTGTCAAACTGACAAGGCAGCATTCTTTGCTGACTAAAAAAAAAAGGAAGTTGATGCCTTTATATAGCGCTCATCCGACTGCATTCCACCTCCTCTACCTGTCGTTGCTAATGGCAGGCACTCAGGCAGGGGGGAGAGAGTGAATTTCAGAGCCGGTGCGCTGTGCACCTGGATGACGTCACGATCTCCGGCCGCAGGAGATCTTGGCGTTACTGGTTACCACTGCCGCCCCCCCCCCCCGAGGCGCTAATGGGAGGCGCTAAGGTGCCCAATTTCTCCCCCTTAGTCTTTTAGGTCTGTGCTAATCTCCTTTATAAGCTTATTTTAAGGTGCTTTCATCAAGATCCTGGTCCTAGATATTGTGTTCTGTTCTTATGACAAAAGCTAATGCTTCCTATGTTACAAGGAGTTGGACATCTCTGCCTGGTATCTCTACTTGGATGAAAGGGGTTGATCAGGAGGAGTGAATGTGCTATTCAATGACGTGGACGTGAGGCAATGTGAGTATAATACTTTAATGACTGCTTTATTAGTGACCTTTGATCTCTTCATGGACTCAGATGGATCACATTATCTCTCTAACAAAAAA